>NC_090646.1:437668086-437983943 GCF_040937935.1 Hyperolius riggenbachi
AAGCCAGCAAGAGGTGCCTGCCATGGCCACTAGCAGCACAACAACAACCACCAGCACCAGCAGCAGCAGCAGCAACTGGCGCCCCGGAGACCTGAAGAGCCTAAGCAAGAGCCTGTATGCATGCAGTGCAGCAGCCCAGAACAGAGGTGCCCGCCACAGCATCCACCACCAACCAGCACAAGCAACGACTGACCACCATGGTGTCTGACTATATGGGGTCATCCAGCGGGCTCAATGACACCGACAGCCCCGTGGACCCCTTGGAGTACTGGGTCAAGAGACTGGACATCTGGAGCGAGCTTTCCAAGTACGCCCTGGAACTCCTATCCTGCCCTCCTTCCAGTGTCCTCTCAGAGAGATGCTTTAGTGCGGCCGGTGGCGTGGTCACAGAGAAGCGCTCTCGGCTCTCCCATGCCTCTGTGGACAAACTCACCTTCCTGAAAATCAACCAGGCTTGGGTGGAAGGTGAGTTCCTGGCCCCTATTGTCGGACACAGGGGGACATGAAGTGGCTGCTGCATGTGCTGTTGTTAACTATGCCTGCCTTTATAAAGACAGTTACTACCTGCCTAGTGCCTACCTTGGTTAATTTTTTGGTGTTATGGTACTACTACCAGTAAGTTGCCATGGTCCTCCTTCTGAGCTGCTGAACTGACCGCCCGCTTTGTCCTCCTGACTCAGTCGCTACTACACTCTGCGTTCACACTGCCCGAGTCACCTGGTGCATTTAATTTTTTGGCCAGCACTATGACGCTGTGCTGCTACTACTACCACCAGTATGTTGCCATGGTCCTTCTGTGCTGCTGCTGCTGAACTGACCGCCCGCATTGTCCTCCTCCTCCTGACTCAGTCGCTTTCACCAATGTACTCTGTCTGCGTTATATCACTGCCCGGGTCACCGGGTGCATTTAATTTTTTGGCCAGCACTATGACGCCGTGCTGCTACTACTACCACCAGTATGTTGCCATGGTCCTTCTGTGCTGCTGAACTGACCGCCCGCATTGTCCTCCTCCTCCTGACTCAGTCGCTTCCACCAATGTACTCTGTCTGCGTTAAATCACTGCCCGGGTCACCGGGTGCATTTAATTTTTTGGCCAGCACTATGACGCTGTGCTGCTACTACTACCACCAGTATGTTGCCATGGTCCTTCTGTGCTGCTGCTGCTGAACTGGCGCCCGCATTGTCCTCCTCCTCCTGACTCAGTCGCTTCCACCAATGTACTCTGTCTGCGTTATATCACTGCCCGGGTCACCAGGTGCATTTAATTTTTTGGCCAGCACTATGACGCTGTGCTGCTACTACTACCACCAGTATGTTGCCATGGTCCTTCTGTGCTGCTGAATTGACCGCCCGCATTGTCCTCGTCCTCCTGACTCACTCACTTCCACCAATGTACTCTGTCTGCGTTCACACTGCCCGGGTCACCAGGTGCATTTAATTTTTTGGCCAGCACTATGACGCTGTGCTGCTACTAGTACTACCAGTATGTTGCCGTGGTCCTTCTGTGCTGCTGAACTGACTGCCCGCATTGTCCTTCTCCTGACTCAGTCGCTACCACCACTGCACTCTGCGTTCACACTGCCCGTGTCCACTGACAACTCTGCTGCGATGTCATTGCTAATTGCTGCAAAAAAAAAAAAAAAAAATTACAAAAACCTCTCTGGGGCCTTTTTGGCGTCAGCCACTCATCCTCCTCCAGCGGTACCTTCGCCGCCAAGTGCCGTTGGAACTCGCCTTCACCTCTTTGATTGCTTAACGCGTATATCCTTTTTTAAAACCACGTATTACCAATTAATAGCCCCATTTACAGTGGCGATTTGTCTTTAAAAGCCATTAAAAAATAAAAAAAAAAAATTTTGGAATTTTTTATGTTGAAGTTATGTTGCCCCTTATCACCTCGATAATCCATGCAATTTGGGGGATTGTAGCATGTATGGGGGCTATGTTATTAACGTTTAAAGAAAATCCGCCTCCGGGCGGGAATCCACGCGTGATTACGCCATTCACGGCAGAAAATCTGCGTGGTTGCGTGGACGCGGACGAAAAGATTTTTTTTGCAACCACGCGGATTGCCGAATTCGTGGATGAGGCACATCCGAGCATCCCTGCTCAGGGGAAGCTGGGTCTCTAGAACTGCTGCTGCACACTGGTAGTTGAAGGATAGTGGGGGTGGGTGAGGATGCAAGTAAATAGCCTTATGTTCAGCTCAAAAACCTATAAGCTGTTTTGTCATGTACCTGCTGTGGCTAATGGTAACTCTTACCCTTAGACCTTGTTCACATTGCGTTCTGTTCACGTGTCCGTCCGCGTTGGGCTTTTTTTGAGGTGTCTTTTTTTTCCAATTCCCGGCGCTTGGGTGGGCGATTCGTTTTTGTGCTTAGCGGTTTTCTAAGCATTTTTTCTGAGCGGTTTTGCAATTCACTCCCTGACGAAAGTCGGGAAGTGAACTCTTTGACCTGGAAAAGAATAAATACGTGAACGCAATCGATGCACAAAGCGATTTTGTGAGCGTTTTGCGTTTCTCCTATACTTTCCATTGAGGCAGAATCACCTCAAAAATAGTACACGCACCGCTTTGCTAGCTGCACAGCGCACGACTCGCTCTGATACGAACCTTCTCATAGACATTCATTGTCCACGCGGTCGGGGGGCGTTTTTAAAAACCGCACGCAGGCGGAAAAAAGCTGAAAACTCCTGCAGTGTGAACAAGCCCTTAATGTTCGGGTGCATACACACATGCAATTTTGATTGGCCAATCACTGACCAATTTTACAAATAGACATTGAATACTATGAACAGATTGCATAGGTAAGGTCTCACACTACATACCGTAGAAGTGGTACAGTTGGTTAGTTATTGGTCAATAAAAATTGCATGTGTTTATGCACCCATAGTTTCTGTTGTTAAAATGGGCACAAGATGGTTGCAATGTAGAATACTGATACATTTACCGATAGTCTACTATGTGCTTTGACTTTAGTAGAACATTGGTAATTTAACAAATATTCTACTAGCGTTTACCTACCCTAACTCTCACATTACTCCTTCACTACTTAGACCTAACACTAACACCCTCCCCCACTTACACCTAACACTAACCTTCCCCCGTAGCTATCACTCTGTCTATCTCAGCTATCCTCTATCTATCTCCTTGTAGCTAATTAACTCCTGCGCCAGTTACTGCTGCTAACTGGAGTTCAGGTACATAGTAACCATACAATAGTAGCAAAAAAGAAGAAAAAAGCAATCCCAGGAGCAGCTCATCCAATATTAAAGGCAACTTTTAATTATCTTCATTAAAATTAACAGGCTTAATAATGGCATAAAAATAGCATAGAAAAACGACATCAAGGTTACTTATCCAGTCACTGCAGCAGCAAGGAGGTGCGGAGGTAAAGTCGACGGCCGTTTCGCCCCTAGATCAGGGCTTTCTCGAGACCGAACACCCCATGCTGCAACGAGTGGGACCTTATAGTGCTCATCACCCCCATACGCCCAATTGCCAGCCAGGTGCTCCACCCTGCAGTTCAAACACTAGCCAATCACATGGACGCTGCCGTGTAGTAAACAAGTGCTTACCTATCACACGGGAGGCTGCTGATTACCCGCATTTCATCACCTGTATACGAGCGGCAGATCCCAGGCGTCGTCGCATAGCGGTTGACGCCGCGTCTGGTCGCGAAGTGGATGACGCATGTAACGCGGCCATATTGCCGCCCTGCGCATTGCTCCCAAGTACCGTCATGTGGGACGCGACGCCGCCTAAAAATGACGCATCTATGGCGGCCAATCCGCCGCCTCCCATATCACACTCCCATCATGGAACGCAATGCGCTCCATGCTACAACACATGGGATTGGTCAATGCCTACAAGAGGACGCTATGCGCAAATAATCTAATATGGGTGTCCGCTGGCACCATCTAGTGGCTAGATGGCAAACTGGCTTGGGGGATAAAAAATATATAACAACAGTTACAGCACACGAAGGTCCCACTCTATGCAGAACGGGACATACAAACAGTGAATTACGAAAAGGAAACATTTGTTAAAATAACCAGGCAATCGTCCAGAGCAGACTGGTTATGGAGCCATGCAGTTAATATAAACAATATGTGTATATCACTATTTGGGGTATCTCAAGTGGCGACATACCCTGGACACCGCTCCAGGGAAATGTCCCCTATATCATGGAATCACCCCTAACATTTTTATGACATTAAACAATTGCACATCAGCTAAATGGCAAAATAGAGGACTCATCTACGGTCACAAGACAGGGACAGGAACTGAAACCCCGTGCAGACCATTATCATTGTCCTACAAGACATATGATTACATAACTATCAATAAAGGAGGTAACTCCCCCTGTGTCATGGAATCACCCCTAACATTTTTATGACATTAAACAATTACACATCAGCTAAGTGGCAAAATAGAGGACTCATATACGGTCACAAGACAGGGACAGGAACTGAAACCCCGTGCAGACCATTATCATTGTCCTACATACATATGATTACATAACTATCATTAACGGAGGTAACTCATACAGACTATCAAACAATGTATAAATGTAAACAGATTCGTTGGCGGACTCAACAAGGGTCCCACAGTAAGGAGAGAACTCCGCCCAGGGTACCCAATTATCATAGTACCACCTACTGTAAAAAGATGGCCATATCTAGCTGATCATTGAAGCCCATTGGGCCTTCTGTTTGTAGCCTCATGATCCACTTGCTTTCGATTTGTAAAAGTAGGCGGTCCTGGTCAATCCCACCCCTGGAGTTTGATACTACTTTGTCCACTCCAAAGAATTTGAGGCAGTCTGCATTGGCATTATGCTTTTCCCTAACATGGTCAATCAGCCTTTTCGCTCCTTTCTAGGGATGGGACGAATCCACAATTTCTTCGGATCCGAATCTAAAAAGGTTCTCGAATATCTCGAACCTTTCGAATCCCGAATCTAACGAATCCTGCACATACGAATTGTGCGATCCGTGGTATAGTTGCCCGCAGTATAGGTAGCTAGGTAAAGGTGCCTTCAGTATAGCTAGCTAGGTATGGGTGCCTTCAATATTGGTAGCTTTCAGTATAGGTAGCAAGGTATATGGGCCTTCAGTATAGGTAGAAAGGTATATGGGCCTTCAGTATAGGTAGCAGGGTATATAGGCCTTTAGTATAGGTAGCAGGGTATATGTGCCTTCAGTATAGGTAGCAGGGTATATGTGCCTTCAGTATAGGTAGCAGGGTATATGTGCCTTCAGTATAGGTAGCAGGGTATATGGGCCTTCAGTATAGGTAGCAGGGTATATGGGCCTTCAGTATAGGTAGCAGGGTATATGGGCCTTCAGTATAGGTAGCAGGGTATAGGGGCCTTCAGTATAGGTAGCAGGGTATAGGGGCCTTCAGTATAGATAGCAGGGTATATGTGCCTTCAGTATAGGTAGCAGGGTATATAGGCCTTCAGTATAGGTAGCAAGGTATATGTGCCTTCAGTATAGGTAGCAGGGTATATGGGCCTTCAGTATAGGTAGCAGGGTATATGGGCCTTCAGTATAGGTAGCAGGGTATATGGGCCTTCAGTATAGGTAGCAGGGTATATAGGCCTTCAGTATAGGTAGCAGGGTATAGGGGCCTTCAGTATAGGTAGCAGGGTATATGGGCCTTCAGTATAGGTAGCAGGGTATATAGAGGCCTTAAGTATAGGTAGGTATGTAGGTAGGTATAGGGGCCTTTAGGTAGGTAAAGGGGCCTTCAGTATAGGTAGCAGGGTATAGGGCCTTAAGTATAGGTAGGTATGTAGGTAGGTAGGTATAGGGGCCTTTAGGTAGGTAGGTATAGGGGCCTTTAGGTAGGTAGGTAGGTAGGTACGTATAGGCGGCCTTTAGGTAGGTATAGTGGCCGGTAGGTAGGTAGGTATAGTGTCCTGTAGGTAGGTAGGTAGTTAAAGGGACCTTCAGTATATGTAGCAGGGTATAGGGCCTTAAGTATAGGTAGGTATGTAGGTAGGTAGGTATAGGGGCCTTTAGGTAGGTAAGTATAGGGGCCTTTAGGTAGGTAGGCACGTATAGGGGGCCTTTAAGTAGGTAGGTAGGTATAGAGGCCTGTAGGTAGGTATAGGGGCCTTTAGGTAGGTAGGTAGGTAGGTAGGTAAGTATAGGGGCCTTTAGGTAGGTAGGTAGGTATAGGGGCCTTTAGGTAGGTAGGTAGGTACGTATAGGGGGCCTTTAGGTAGGTATAGTGGCCTGTAGGTAGGTAGGTAGGTATAGTGGCCGGTAGGTAGGTAGGTATAGTGTCCTGTAGGTAGGTAGGTAGTTAAAGGGACCTTCAGTATAGGTAGCAGGGTATAAGGCCTTAAGTATAGGTAGGTATGTAGGTAGGTAGGTATAGGGGCCTTTAGGTAGGTAGGTATAGGGGCCTTTAGGTAGGTAGGCACGTATAGGGGGCCTTTAGGTAGGTAGGTATAGAGGCCTTTAGGTAAGTATAGGGGCCTTTAGGTAGGTAGGTACATATAGGGGGCCTTTAGGTAGGTATAGGGGCCTGTAGGTAGGTAGGTAGGTATAGTGGTAGGTAGGTAGTATAGGGTGGCCTTTAGGTAGGTATAGGGGCCTGTAGGTAGGTAGGTATAGTGCCCGGTAGGTAGGTAGGTACGTATAGGGGGCCTTTAAGTAGGTATAGTGGCAGGTAGGTAGGTAAGGCGGTAGGTAGGTAGGTGTCGCTCCCCCCCCCCCGTGCCTCCTCCGCTCACCCCCATGGCCTCCTCCGTCCCCCGTGCCTCCTCGCTCACCCCTGCTTAAGTATCAACTCACCTGTCCAGTGGAGCGCAGAGCGGCAGACCTCGTCCTTAATTCTCGGTTCCCTCTAGTGGCCGGACCGGCTTTTACTGATGACGTCATTGTAAAAGCCGTCACTAGAGGGAACCAGGAAGTCAGCGAGAGGTCTACCACTCTGTCTGCGCTCCACTGGACGGGTGAGTTGATACAAAGTATGCGGGCGGCCGGGCGGAGGAGGCGCGGGGCGGTCGGAGGAGGCGCGGGTAGGAGGAGGACGAGTGCGAGCGGCGGATGCGCGGCGATGCAGCGTCGGGATTCGGCGGATTCGTAAAGTGGAAAATGGCGTCGGGATTCGAATCCACGAATCTCGAATATTTCCCAATATTCGAGGGATTCGTGGATTCGCCGGATTCGTCGTCCCATCTCTACTCCTTTCCCATTTTTGATAGACTTATAATGTTCTGAAAATCTTTCTTTCATGGCCCTCGTGGTCTTCCCTATGTATATCAAATTACATGGGCATGATATTGCATACACCACCATCTCTGTCTGACAGTTAAAGAAGTGTTTACTCCGGTACCATTTATTCATATGCAAAAAAACTTTTCCATTTTTTACATATCTGCAGTAAAAGCATTTACTGCATGGATATGTGCCTAACACCCTTGACTGATTTAACCACGTTCTCTTTTGAGGGGACTTGAATTCGCTCTGCACGAGCTCGTCACGTAAGTTTTTACACCTTGTATATGAAATGCAGGGCAGTTCTTTACATTTCTCTCTTAATAGGGGATCAGTCTGTAAAAGACTCCAGTTTTTTCTTATGGAGTCTGCAATAATGTCTCCTACTGATGAGTGTGAAAAGTGCATAAAGAAGCCATTTCTCTTCTTTCTATGGCTAGGTTGTAAGAGAGTCGACCTTTCCACACCGTGTACACGGTTCAGGGCCCTCAATAATATTTGATCTTCATATCCCCTCTTAGCAAATCTGTCTTTAACTTCTGTTATCTGTTTTACTCCTTCCAATGCATCAGAATTGTTCCGTTTCATCCGGACCATCTGACTATATGGTAAGCTGTTTTTTAACTTTTTAGGATGGAAGCTTTCTCCATGTAAGACCATATCTGAGGCTGTGCTTTTCCTGAAGGTTTTTGTGATAATTTGATTATTAATGACTTCAATTCTCAAATCTAAGAATTCAATGCTGTTCCCACCCCAATTTGAGGTCAAATGGAGATTCACATCATTCTGGTTTAAAGTTGATATCCAACTTTCAAACTCGCTCTGTTCATCTGCCCAGATGATTAAGACATCATCTATATATCTGGCCCAAAGGCGGACCCGAGCGGCAACTCCCCCCCCTCCGGAAAAAATATGTTCAAGTTCCCAGCGTCCCATGAAGAGGTTGGCATAGGTGGGAGCCACTGGGGTCCCCATCGCAGTACCAACCTCCTGATGGTACCACCGGCCGTCGAAGAGGAAGGAGTTTCCGGTCAGGACCGCCTCCAGGCCAGTCAAGATGAATCTGTTCTCCTCTGGACTCTCCTGGAGTAGGGGTAGGAAGGACCGAACTGCCTCCAAGCCATCTGCATGGCGTATTCTGCTGTACAATGAGGTAACATCGGTACTTGCTAAATGGAAATGGTCTTCCCATTCCACTTCCTGGAGTATGTTGAGTACTTGTGTTGAGTCAAGAACAAAAGAGGGGAGGGCTTCTACTAATGGTTTTAACTTAAAATCCAAAAAGCGTGACAGGTTTTCAAAGACTGAACCGATGGCGGAACAAATAGGCCAACCTGGGGGGCAAGATAGATTCTTATGGATTTTCGGTATACAATACCATATAGGTTTTTTTTTGTTTTTTTTTCTCCCTGTTTTTGAACATAGTAACCATACGTCATAGTAAATTACAGCCATTCTTGACACTAAATGCACTTCGGCTACATAGCCGTATTCCATAACAAATCACCACCACTAAACAATGCCACTGCCGCTGACTGTGTAAGCCAGAGTCAGGGTCTATACTCTAGTGCCTAGTTTCTCAACGTGTGGTACGCGTACCCCAGGGGGTACTTCTGATGGTTCGAGGGGGTACTCGGGCTTGATATACTTAACCAAGAATAACAAATTTAGAGTTTAAGAAAATGATAAATCTTATTTAAACAATCTCAAATTAGTATATTGGCTATTTAAAAGTAATAGTAAAAGCTTGGAAATTGTTTAGAACCAATTATCTTGTACTACGATTAATATAAATTTGTCAAGGGGTACTTGTTATAATGGTTTCTATGCCAGGGGGTACTTAGTGAGTACAGGATTTCAAAAGGGGTACATACCAATATAATGTTGAGAAACACTGCTCTAGTGGAACTCCAATGCCCATTGCCAAAATTACCTTTCCGAAACACCGCCATAGTCGCAATTTCCACAGCAACCTATGGCGGCGCGCAAATTATTAGGTGCAATCTGTGCCCAAATTAAGTGATTCGGTTTAGGTTACAAGGGTGATTCCCTGTGGGGAATCACATGAATTACTTCATTAATGATGATGGTGTTATGTTTTGCTAAAACTCTGACATAACGTTCAATAAAAATGTGCTTTCCTACTTTTTATTACCCATACAGTTACCATATTTTCTTTTGTGCACAAGTAATATTGTCTGTCTACAAATAACTAATTCTTAACCTCCTTGGCGGTAACCCCGTGTGTGACACGGGGTAAGCCGCCGGAGGGTGCCGCTCAGGCCCTGCTGGGCCGATTTTCATAATTTTTTTTTTGCTGGACGCAGCTAGCACTTTGCTAGCTGCGCCAGCACTCTGATCGCCGCCGGCCCCTGCCCGATCGCCGCTATCTGCTGCGGCGCGGCCCCCCCCCCCCCCAGACCCCAGCGCTGCCTGGCCAATCAGTGCCAGGCAGCGCCGAGGGGTGGCCCGGGACTCCCAATGACGTCCCGACGTCAGTGACGTCGGTGACGTCATCCCGCCCCGTCGCCATGGCGACGGGGGAAGCCCTCCAGGAAATCCCGTTCTATGAACGGGATTTCCTGATCGGAGATCGCCGAAGGCGATCGAAGCGGGCGGGGGGATGCCGCTCAGCAGCGGCTATCATGTAGCGAGCCCTCGGCTCGCTACATGATTAAAAAAAAAAAATTTAAAAAAAAACTGCTGCGCTCCCTCCTGGCGGTATTTTTCATACCGCCAAGGAGGTTAAAGTGCAGTTTATCTGCTCTTCTCACTGTACACATACAGCAGAGAGAGCTCAGTTTCGGCAATTTGATAATATTTACTAAATGAATCTGACAAAGGAATGTAAACAAAAGATAATGTTATCACCTCTTTGTACGCGGCCAGAAGCTTTCCACTGAAGCAAGTAGCTTTCTACTGAAGAAAAAAGTGCTGTGTTTAACTATTTGAATGCTGCTCTGCTACAAGTTTTTTTTTGTTTTGTTTATTTTTTGTGGTAGTAGGTTTAAGGCTGTAAATAATCTTTTTTAGAGCAAAGAAGAAATGCTGAGTTTCAGACCACTTTAATGAATTCCTGCTGGCACCCTCTCACTGCGGGGAATGGCTCATGTGACATAGGCCTCAATGAGATATGCAATACTTGGTCTGTTTTCATGACATACATTTCCTCCTGTATCATTTATTACTGTGTACCCTGCAGTATAGCCAAACCATTAATAAATAGTAAATTAAATAAATACACAATACAGAATCAGAAGCGTGTGAGAATGATGTGATGAGGCCTCAGAAGTCATTAGCATGGTATTTGAACTTTGACATTACATCACAATTCTGTTAACCTCAATCTCAAGTCCTCTTCCCAAAGGATTACCATGATCCTGATACCTTTTTGTTTTATCATTTTTAACCTTCATATTTATTTCACAAAACATTACAGCAGACCTATCTTAACAATTCACGCTTCTCACGGATCAATGGAGCACGTGTCAGCTTTTCCAAGTAGCATTACTGAGTAAAGGAAAAAAGAGAAGTCTTTCTTGCCAAGAATAAAAACAACGTGGCTCACTCCTCAGCTCCCCATGTGATCTCTGTGTTCAGCCTAGGAACACGATCTGCAGCTACCTGGGGAGAGTTTAATATTACTAAAGGCTATAGGCCAAGCATGGAAAGCCAAAGGATGCTGTCGGATACACTGCAGTGAGACCAGAGGAAAAGTAATGCTACATTTCAACTGTAGTGTGAATTTTTCACATCCCAAAAATCATGCACACATTTTCTGATTGGCAAAAAAAAAATTGCTTGTAAATTTCTGCGCGTTTTTATGCAAATTTTCAGTCGTGAAATTTTGCATTAGTCAAATTTACATAATCTGTTTAGTCATGACAAGTTCTTCCTACTTGTAATACTTTTGCATTTTCCTTATTAGACCACATGCTATAGTAAGATATATGTAGACCTGTGCCTGGAGTTAAGACTTGAATATAGGGTCCAATGGTTCTCTTAAATCTGTATTTGCTGTCAGCAGTTTTGACAGGAAACTAGGGAGCTCAACTTGCAATTCTTCAGCATTTTGTGCACAATTCAGACTGATTGTAATAGCAATGTTTTCTGTCCTTTTTAACACAGCAGAGTTTTGATTTTAAGTTATGAAGAATAACACAATCAATCACCACAAAGTTGTGCTAAAATATTTGGAGTCACACATGATTTCTTCAACTTGATTATTTGCTTTACTTTGTTAGAAAAAGAACCAAAACCAAAAGACTTTTTGCATCTTCTACCTTAAAGAGATGCTGAAGAGAAGTACCTTCATCTGCGTGAGTTACCAAGATGGCAGATACTTGCATATTCTTAAGAATATTGATAAGCTAATACACAAGCTGATTACCTATATGTATTGTTAATCCTGTTTCAAGGGAACATATTCAAAACTGAAAACAAAATTTACCTACAATCAAGATAAAAACAAAAAATTATGCAAATGACCCATATATTCCATTCTGAAAGTGTAACTCCATGTTTGCTGTGGAAACAATACATTCTTGTTTAGCAACTTTCCAAGCTAAAGCAATTTTATATTGTTATGATCTGTCTGCCTCATTTGTATGACACAGAATAGGTAATTGGGTGTGTCAGCATGGTGGCTGTGAGATACTTGGCATTTTGATGCACCTCTAGATGTAAATACAATATTTTTTGGACTATAAGACGCACCTAGGTTTAGAGAGCAAAAATCAGGAGAAAAAAATACTAAATCAGGTGGATGGATGTTGCAAGGGCATTCTATTGACCTTTTCCGCCAAAACTGTATCTACCTAAGCTGCAGTGCCCAGCTAAACTACACTAGCCCTTGCTGCCCCCACCAACTACAGCAGACTACACGAAACTTCACTAACCCCTGATGCCCCCCAGTTACACCGCACTACACTACACTAACTCCTTATTCTCAACAGTTACACTACACTACACTAACCTCTGATGTCAATCAGCTACACTATACTACACTAACCCCTGATTAGGGAACCTAATCACAGTAAACAGCACCAAGAAAAAAAGAGCAATACATGAGGATTCTCAACGACAACATCAGGCAGTCTGCAGAGAAAATTGCATCAAAAGGTTGTGGCAGGGCACTCAGTCAATGCAATATTGGGTGTTTGATACTGTGACATAGGCAATGTCTTCTTAAATCAGCAATCCAATGTATCAGAAAACACACAGCAAAAGTGGTGAAGAAATGGTAAGCAGACAACAACATTAATGTTTTGGAGTGGCCCAGCCAGAGCCCTGACTTGAATCCAATTGAGAATCCGTGAAGGGAGCTAAAGATCAGGGTGATGGCAAGAAGACCCTCCAACCTGAAGCTCATTGCTAAAGATGAATGGGCAAAAATACCTGTGGAGACATGCAGAAAGCTGGTCTGCAATTATAGGAAGTGTTTGATTGTTGTAATAGCTAATAAAGGCTTTTTATTGATTATTGAGAAGTGTATGAATAATTTTGGACTGGACACTTTTTGCTCAAATGTAAATAAAAGGTGAGAAATGTTTTTTTTTCCCCACAATAATGTGTCTTGTTCATTGTCGTATTATCTTTTGTGATACACCTATGTCATTTCCATTCAAAATATTACTTGCTGGTTGATTAAAAGTAACTTTAAGCCAAAATTTGCCAGGGGTATGAATAATTTTGGGCAGCACTATATAGATATAATTTAATTGTTTAAAGATTAAAGGTACTTAAATGTATATTCTTTGTAATGACATCAGCTATTAATAGGGCCACTACAGTATGTAGGCTGTCAAATGTAATCTATCCATGCAACCAGGGAAGTCAAGTGTACTGACTGCAGTTCAGAGTGTATGCGGAGTGCTTTCTATTGGGTCTGCCTGAATGATTTTCCACTGCTGTTTAGGGGTGCTATGACTATTGGAACTTTGCTTACTGTGAAAAGAAAAGTGAAAGAACTATGTGGACTCATGAAAATGTGAACTTTTTTTGATGACCCATTTGGAGAAAAAATTATACATAGCTCAATAATTAAAAGCACATATTTCTCACCTAACAACCTGCTGAGTAAGTGGCACATTTTAGATTTTTTGCACATAGTTAAAGATTAAATGTATTTATAAAAATGAATGTGCTTAAATATTCACCACCACATTTGGCCCAATCAGGAAGGTTTGCCAACACCTGGATTCCTTCATTTCTCAGTTCATACTGTGACAGATGGTGTGATTCTCCTCTGAGCCAGGTTCCTGCACTGCAATCCATTATCTCTTTGACCTTGTTTAAGCAGAGCAGGAGTTACAGTTCAGGTGAAATATGATGGGGCGAGAGCCAACATTATAACCCAACATGAAAGAAGAATTTGATTAAGGTTGTGTTCATTAGTTATTGTGTGTGGTTTAACATCTTTGAATGGTATATTTTTAACCCAATCAGGACCGGCCACCTAACCCCCCCCCCCTTTTAAGGACCAGGCACTTTTCCATGGGAGAGAGAGGTGCACGTTTTTGGGGGGGGGGTGTCAGGCAGCCGGATCCTGTTGCTAGGCTTTCTGGGCTGTGTCCCCCTTTGTGGCCAGGGGTCCCCCCTTTCAGCAGCAGCTTTAACTCACCTTCCAGGCTCCAGCGATGAGCCGCTGCAGACACTACCACTCTCTCCAACATCCCCGCTCATACTGATGCTAAGTCCTGGATTCCGGGGCCCGGGACTTACGTCACAACGAGCAGAGATGCCGGCAAGAGCGGTGGTGAGCACCGATCACCACAGGAACAGTAGGGAGGTGAGTGGATCCTCTTCTTTCCCCGTTACCACCGCAGCTGTCAAAGTGATCACTACCATCCGCCGGCGATCATAGTGATCACGTGATCAGCAGCCATACGCGATGGCTGCTGATCACTGAGGGGAGATGCCAGCTGTCATATGACAGTTTAATCTCCCCTCTCCGGTGCGCATGATCGTGTCGGGACGGTGCGTTAGCGCGGACGTTGTATCAACATCTAGTCAGGACGGCAGCACCGCCGGCTGGACGTAGATTCAACCTACGTCGGTCCCCAAAAGGTTAAAGGAGAACTGTAGTGAGAGGTATATGGAGGCTTCCCTATTTACTTCCTTTTAAGCAATACCAGTTGCCTGGCAGCCCTGCTGATCTATTTGGCTGAAGTAGTGGCTGAATCACACCAGAAACAAGCATGCAGCTAATCTTGTCATATCTGTCAAAATTGTCTGAAAAACCCAATCTGCTGCATGCTTGTTCAGGGTCTATGGCTGAAAGTATTAGAGGCAGGGGATCAGCAGGATAGCCAGGCAACTGGTATTGCTTAAATGGAAATAAATATGGCAGCCTCCATACACCTCTCTCTACAGTTCTCCTTTAACAATCTAACAGTTTATTTTATGGAAAAAAAAATAAGTCTCTTCTTTCATTATGTGGTCATAGATGTTGGATCACCCTTTGTAGGTATTGCTTTCTGGATAATTCCATATTTGCAACAAACCTCCCTTTTTGGCATGAGTCAATCCACCTTAAAGAGAACCCGAGGTGTGTTTTAAGAATGTTATCTGCATACAGAGGCTGGATCTGCCTATACAGCCCAGCCTCTGTTGCTATCCCAAACCCCACTAAAGTCCCCCTGTACTCTGCAATCCCTCATAAATCACAGCCATGCTGTGATATTGTGTTTACATCTGTAGTGTCAGTCTCAGCTGCTCCCCCGCCTCCTGCATAGCTCCGGTCCCTGCCCCGTCCCTTCCCTCTAATCAGCAGGGAGGGAAGGGATGCAGGCGGGGACTGGAGTTCTGCAGGAGGCGGGGAGAGCAGCAGACTGACACTATAGAGATAAACACAGCCAGCTCTGACAAGCTGTTTGTCAGCAGCACGGCTGTGATTTATGGGGGATTGCAGAGTGCAGGGGGACCTTAGGGGGGTTTGGGATAGCAACAGAGGCTGGGCTGTATATGCAGATCCAGCCTCTGTATGCAGATAATATTCTTCAAACCCACCTCGGGTTCTCTTTAAAGTTGGGCAACTCTGGACCTATTATGGAACCAACAGGCCCCAAAGCTTTATGCTTGAAGATGGCTATAAGTGTAATTACTCTACCTGAGCAACAATCTATCCAGGAGGATTGGGTCTAACTATAACATAGTGACAAAGCAGTAATCTTTTAAGTCAAAGGATGGATCATTTATTATGTTACACTATTCTTTCTACAATAGTACCAGCAGCTACTGGTAAGTACTGTTGGCCTACACTAATGCGGCATAATTTTTGCATATGAAGAAAATTCGATAAAATTCCATTTCCTTGGTATACAGGTGATGGGCAGTTCCCACATACACATTATGGTGTTTAATTGTACACATTTATTTATGCACTGATACCTAGAACTTTAACAGAGACAACATTGAACCAATCAGATCACTTATTGTCCTTCAGAGAAGAGTCACAATCTAAAAGTGCAAGCACACTTTTATTTTATGTATTTCTGTTCTAGATTACATGTTCCTACATCACTTTGTAAGTTACATCTGTAAGTGGAATTTAGTACATTTTTCTTTGCTATCTAAAATTGAAGCAAGCACGTGTGCGGTGCGCTTGTGTGGCACACACGGCTAATGAAAGGGAGAGAGAGAGTAGTGCGGGGGGCGCGGCCACAGCCTAGCGCCCGTATAATTACAAGTATTGTAATATTGCATTGTAAGTATGTCAAAATTTGCAGTGTTGTCCTTTCTCTGCAATTCAACCTGACATGCTCTCAATCAACTTCTGGGCCAAATCTTGACTTATGGCAACCTATTCTCTCATACTCAATGCTTGGAGTTGGTCAGAATTTGTGGGCTTTTGTCTGTCCACCCTCTTCTTGAGGATTGACCACAAATTCCCAATTGGATTCAAAGAATACTAGTGAGGTCTGTCCTGAGGGGATCCTCCGTCTCTCCTTGTCGCGCTGCCCTGCTTCATCATTCCTTTGCACTGGGCTGAGTATCTTTGACACTATTGTTCACTGTGCACTTTATCTTCATAGGCTGCTCCTGTATTATTAGTGGTATACTTATACATATTTAAAAATGTTTTTGCTAATGTTGATACATTCTCTATATATATAGTCTATAGCATGCGTGAGCACTATTTGTACATTGGCTGTTGTGGTGTATGAATGCATATGATATTTTACTTACGTCCCTGTGTAGCTGGGTCCATGCTTTTTGCTACTGCGCATGTGCACAGCACGGACCCAGCCTCACAGAGACCAGAGGACAGGGTCAGGGAGTCGGGAGGCCGGGTGTGTGGTGGGTGCGCTCGTGCGCAGTAACATGCGGCGGGGCAGCAAGCAACACAGACCTAGAGCCGTTTTTAAACGGGGTTGGGTCTGCTAGTATTTACATAATTTTGCAGGGGCTATTATTGACTGGCAAGGAATTTTATGATTTGTGTTTTAAATGTTCTTAAAACTTTCTGAATTATCATCACCAGTGTTAAACACATATGAAAATATGGATCATGTTAAAATAACGATCATTTGTATATAATTCATCCAGAAAACCTGGAATGTTTTTTTAGGGGTTTTCTTTGATACTTGTGGTAATTTATTGTCCAACCCCAGCACACCCAATTAATTTTTTTTTTTTTGCTTGAATATGTGAATATCAATATTTTGTTAAGCTACCTTTTAAATGTACTTGTCTTAGAAATGCAACTTATTTATATTGGCCGGAAAAGCATTTTTGTATTTGACCTAGACTGAAGTAACCATAAGCTGTGAGATGAAAATAAATTACTTAAAGTATTGAATGCATGCATATAATTAAAGCAATTTAGCAAGGAGAGTGCAGTTCTGTAACCCATTTATTTCTACATCTGCAGGGGTTTATCAGGCCTGGCAGAATGGCACAGCATCATGTATTTTTCTTCCCGCATTTGTGAAGCTATTTCTAAACTTGGTCCAGTCATGCCACTTTTCCCTAGATCTAAATGAAAGCATTATGCATAAGAGCATCTATTTACCGGCATAAAGTTAGAGAGAAATGACATTTCAGGGAAAGTTACAGAAACTAGAGGGTGCTTTGATAAACTTGAACCTTCAGTGCTTTTAAATGAACTTGCTGTTGAAATTCGACATTTTGAAAGATAACAAAGACCTGTTTCTAACTTCTGACCCTTTCATGCAAATTCCATTAATGTAAAAAATAAATTAAGGTAATCTGTTTTTTCTCTAAACAGAAGATAAGAAAATGACTGTGAATGTCACAATGTAAATCCTTGAATTTGGTATTAGGAAATTGTCTAGAGACAAAAATCGTAGAAAATGCTACTCTGATAACATCAAAGTGATGTAATCTATACACGGCTATAGTTATTACCCATAATGGACAGGAGTGTGACTTTCCTAAATTCCTGCATACAAACCAAATCTAGGTTAAGGGTTGTTATGGAACAAACAGGTATTGCAAGGAATGACCACAGTTTGCAGAAACACTGACACTGAAACAGGAATGTGCAAAAAAGGTGTTTATTATGAACCAAATAATGCAAATAAAATACAACCATATGCAAACAATATATACAGTGAATCTCCCGCATACCAAACAAAACACGCACAACCAAAACCCTGACTAACAATCTATCTATTTACAAACGGTGTGCAGGAGATATACACAAATATGTATAAGCAAATATATAAATATATATATATATATATATATATATATATATATATATATATATATATACAATAACGCTGTATCAATGGGAGCAGGCAAAGGCAGGTCAAAACGGAATATCAGAGTCAGCAACAGGTAATCAGATACATACGAGGTACAGAGGAATAAACAGAAGCAGAGTCAGGACAAGCAAAGGTTCAGCAACAGGTGATCAGATCAAGGAACAAGGTACAGGGTACAGGGTACAAGGAATCAGGTAACAGGTAATCAGAGGTGTCCAGAGACTCAGACCTATAACAAACGAAGTTCTGGCAATGACTTGGAGGAAGGGGCAGACTTATATAGTCCATGAAACAGGAAGCAGCCGGAGGTGATTGACATAATTCCCATTAGAGGCATCTGCAGGCCAGACACAGAACTGCAGGTCCTTGTATGCAATGAAAAGCCACCTGCTGGTTGATAGTGGAAGTCCAAGGCAGTTCAACTCAATACCACCACCAGCAGGCAGGAGATGACACAACATGAATTGTAATAAGGGCTGTGTCACACTGCAGGCAATCAGCAAAGCAATAGTGCAGTGTCTCACTATGGGAGGTTTCACACTGTAGTGTTGTGATCGCGTGGTGATCGCAAAAGCACTGCCTGCAGCAGTGTTGCGATTCAGCAATCACCCCCAGTGTGAAACAGCCCTAATTTGTTAATAACTTAGCTTCCAGTAGTACATCACATAATTATTCTGGAATGGACAGCCCAAAGTAAACCCGGATATCCATTATAACCAGAAATTAGCTCCAACAGACAATGATGAAAATATGAGCCTGGGCACCAATACAACTTGTGTAATTTTTCTTCTAAATGTTACAGCATCCAAGGTGGGAGTATAAAGTGCATCTGGCTGACAACTGTTTTATAGGCTTTCCCGCTTTGTCAGAGGCCATTTTGGTGGCACTAGTAAAAATGCTGAGTACTGTCTGTTCACAGTCATTTTACCGACTTTTAGTGAACCAACCCTTATATCACAAGTCAGTTCAGGTGTGCTTTAGAACAGTGTTCTTGTCCTCAAACCCACCTACAGTGCATGTTTTGTGCAAATCCTCAGAGGTAAATAATCAGCTCTGCTGAGGCACTAATTACCTCAACTGTGAATACAATACTTAAAACACGCATTTCAAAAATGTACCTAAAAATATTTAATACTTACCACATGCAGACAATAAGTACACGTAACCTTGGACTCTTGAAAACCGCCTCTGACATCAGGTGTCTTCACGTTACTAGTGGTTGCAGTTAAGGAAATGAGTTGGTAAGTAAAAAAAAAAAAGGGCTGTTTAGCAAACTGACTTAAACAACTGATCCTTGTACCAATTATTGATTGTTAAGATGAAGTTATTATGCACAAAATGTAATGCAAAGCATCTTTTGTAAACTTTATAAAAATGGCCAAAAACATTCTTTTAAATGGTTACATAAATGTGGTTTTCATGTCAGTAAATATGAAGACTGACAATGTAAACCAGAAAAAAATGGTAACGCAGGCATCTTGGAAAGAAGGGTGCCGCCATAGGCGCCCATTATAAAGCCACATATGTGGTAAAATTTGGGTGCCCTGAGGTGGAGCACCCACAATATAAAGCCACAATTTGCATAGCAGGAAGACTCGGTGCCCGCTATTATAAATTATTATACATTTCTGTGGGTTAGGGGATAGGAAGGGGGATGGTTAAGGGCTAGTCGCCACCAGGGTGGAGTTGAGGGTTAGGAGCCACTTGTACACAAATTAGGAGAATTTCTTTATGGAAACATAATGGACAATTCTAGAGACTAAAAAGCAAACAGTAAGAACATTTTGGGCGTTTGACAAAGAGTAGCGTGCAGAGGTGTATCTAGAGGGGTGCAGGCATGGCTCGTGCCATGGGCGCCACTGCACCATGGGTGCCATGCCTGCCCCAGTGCCTCCCAGTCACTCAGACATCAGATCATATTATTTCTGTTTTATGGGGAACATGGCTACTTAATTTATGTATGTAGGGTGCACTTGTCTTTGTGTTAGAAAAGAGAGCAAAGAGGGAATAAAAAGAGATATGTCCCAAAAAGGTAACTTCAGCAATATCCTGAGCCAAAAAACACAGGCAACCATAACACATATATGTGATAAAGGATGGTCTTTTTAGAGGAGTAGGGAACTCTGACCGGGAAGGGCGCAATTTCAGTGTTTGCCATGGGCACTATATTACCCAGATAAGCCCCTGGCTGTGTGACCGGTTTGCTCTTTTTGCCCTGTTGCCTAGGAAATTGTCCTTTATATTGAAAAAAAAGAAATTCTGATTTGTGGAATGTGCCACTAGTTTTGTTTCTCTTCATTTATGCATAGACATGTTATGCAGAATATATAAAAATACGACTTACATCTCATTTTGATGGAGTTACAATAAGTTAAATATTGTCATAGATGTGTGGCACGTAATCCTTGAGATTTTCTAGCTGATCAAAGTGTAAAGTCAGCAGGCTGTCTAAATGAATTATTGTGTAAATGAGAAACAAGGCACACACTGCGGTTTGTTTCGGGAAGCAATGAGAAAAAAAATATTTGGCTGTTTCTAGCAATATATTAATAAAACACTGCAAGTGCTGTAAATTAGAACCTGCTTCAGATCTACAGTCTAGAATCTAATTTCAAAAGATTTTTTTTGTGAATAACAGCAAATTACAAATGGAAATACATTTTACATTTTGATTGCAAAGAAATAGAATGTTAACGTTGAAAGCAATTATGCATAAATACTACGTTACCAAGTTTATACAGAACAGTCAGTAATTTGCAAATACTCTTTCATTAGTAGATCTCAAATCTAAGCTCTAAGAAAACATTGCTATGTTAGTTTTGGATAAATTGGAAATAGGTTAGAACCACTTTTAGGGTTTTTTTTAACCACTTGAGGACGCAGCCTTTACCCCCCCTTAAGGACCAGCGCTGTTTTTTATGATCTGTGCTGGGTGGGCTCTGCAGCCCCCAGCACAGATCAGGTGGCATGCTGAGCGATCAGATCGCCCCCCCCCCCCCCTTTTTCCCCCCCTATGGGGATGATGTGCAGGGGGGGTCTGATCGCTTCGGTCGGCAGGCATGTTGCGGGGGGGCACCTCAAAGCCCCCCTCTGCGGCGAAATTTCCCCCCCCCCCTCTCCTACCTGTCCTCCCTGGTGATCGGGGCTGCACAGGACGCTATCCGTCCTGTGCAGCCTGTGACAGGATGTCCTCTGTCACATGGCGGCGATCCCCGGCCGCTGATTGGCCGGGGATCGCCGATCTGCCTTACGGCGCTGCTGCGCAGCAGTGCCGTTCAATGTAAACAAAGGAGACATACGTCTCCTGCGTCTACATTTAGTCAGCGAGCCGCGATCAGCAGCTCGCAGGCTATTCACGGAGACCCTCTCCGTGATCTAACAGGAAACGGCCGCTCGCGCGAGCGGCCATTCCTGATTAATCAGGGAGGCACCTGGCGATGCAGATCTGCGTCACTGGTCCTCCAGCTACCACTTTGCCGCCGCATGGTATGAGTGTGCGGTCGGCAAGTGGTTAATAATGTCTCCAATGCCATCTGAGAGTTTCTTTGTCCCGACAGGAAGTGCGTAAACCACCAAACAGGATTTACGTTAAATCAGGTCTCCACAATTTCATTGTATTCAATTTTATTTCATTCCCGGAGCGTCTTGTACATATTCTTCCCCAAATGGTGTCCTACTGTGTCCCCATGTCTCCACCAGTGTGTCCCACATGTCTTCCCTAAGTGTCCTCCTGTGTCCCCATGTGCCACCATGTCTTCCCCATGTGCCCTCTGTGACCTCATGCCTTCCCCAAATGTCTGCCTGTGTCCCCATGCCTGTTTCATGTGTCTACCTGTGTCCTCCATTCCTGTTTCATGTGTCTGCCTGTGTCCCCATGCCTGTTTCATGTGTCTGCCTGTGTCCCCATGCCTGTTTCATGTGTCTGCCTGTGTCCCCATGCCTGTTTCATGTGTCTGCCTGTGTCCCCATGCCTGTTTCATGTGTCTGCCTGTGTCCCCATGCCTGTTTCATGTGTCTGCCTGTGTCCCCATGCCTGTTTCATGTGTCTGCCTGTGTCCCCATGCCTGTTTCATGCGTCTGCCTGTGTCCCCATGCCTGTTTCATGCGTCTGCCTGTGTCCCCATGCCTGTTTCATGTGTCTGCCTGTGTCCCCATGCCTGTTTCATGTGTCTGCCTGTGTCCCCATGCCTGTTTCATGTGTCTGCCTGTGTCCCCATGCCTGTTTCATGTGTCTGCCTGTGTCCCCATGCCTGTTTCATGCGTCTGCCTGTGTCCCCATGCCTGTTTCATGTGTCTGCCTGTGTCCCCATGCCTGTTTCATGCGTCTGCCTGTGTCCTCCATGCCTGTTTCATGTGTCTGCCTGTGTCCTCCATGCCTGTTTCATGTGTCTGCCTGTGTCCCTATGCCTGTTTCATGTGTCTGCCTGTGTCCCCATGCCTGTTTCATGTGTCTGCCTGTGTCCTCATGCCTGTTTCATGTGTCTGCCTGTGTCCCCATGCCTGTTTCATGCGTCTGCCTGTGTCCCCATGCCTGTTTCATGTGTCTGCCTGTGTCCCCATGCCTGTTTCATGTGTCTGCCTGTGTCCCCATGCCTGTTTCATGTGTCTGCCTGTGTCCTCCATGCCTGTTTCATGCGTCTGCCTGTGTCCCCATGCCTGTTTCATGCGTCTGCCTGTGTCCTCCATGCCTGTTTCATGTGTCTGCCTGTGTCCTCCATGCCTGTTTCATGTGTCTGCCTGTGTCCTCCATGCCTGTTTCATGTGTCTGCCTGTGTCCCCATGCCTGTTTCATGTGTCTGCCTGTGTCCTCATGCCTGTTTCATGTGTCTGCCTGTGTCCCCATACCTGTTTCATGTGTCTGCCTGTGTCCCCATGCCTGTTTCATGCGTCTGCCTGTGTCCCCATGCCTGTTTCATGTGTCTGCCTGTGTCCCCATGCCTGTTTCATGCGTCTGCCTGTGTCCTCCATGCCTGTTTCATGTGTCTGCCTGTGTCCTCCATGCCTGTTTCATGTGTCTTCCTGTGTCCCCATGCCTGTTTCATGTGTCTGCCTGTGTCCCTATGCCTGTTTCATGCGTCTGCCTGTGTCCCCATGCCTGTTTCATGTGTCTGCCTGTGTCCCCATGCCTGTTTCATGTGTCTGCCTGTGTCCCCATGCCTGTTTCATGTGTCTGCCTGTGTCCCCATGCCTGTTTCATGCGTCTGCCTGTGTCCCCATGCCTGTTTCATGCGTCTGCCTGTGTCCCCATGCCTGTTTCATGTGTCTGCCTGTGTCCCCATGCCTGTTTCATGTGTCTGCCTGTGTCCCCATGCCTGTTTCATGTGTCTGCCTGTGTCCTCATGCCTGTTTCATGTGTCTGCCTGTGTCCCCATGCCTGTTTCATGCGTCTGCCTGTGTCCCCATGCCTGTTTCATGTGTGTGCCTGTGTCCCCATGCCTGTTTCATGCGTCTGCCTGTGTCCTCCATGCCTGTTTCATGTGTCTGCCTGTGTCCTCCATGCCTGTTTCATGTGTCTGCCTGTGTCCCTATGCCTGTTTCATGTGTCTGCCTGTGTCCCCATGCCTGTTTCATGTGTCTGCCTGTGTCCTCATGCCTGTTTCATGTGTCTGCCTGTGTCCCCATGCCTGTTTCATGCATCTGCCTGTGTCCCCATGCCTGTTTCATGTGTCTGCCTGTGTCCCCATGCCTGTTTCATGTGTCTGCCTGTGTCCCCATGCCTGTTTCATGTGTCTGCCTGTGTCCTCCATGCCTGTTTCATGTGTCTGCCTGTGTCCCCATGCCTGTTTCATGCGTCTGCCTGTGTCCTCCATGCCTGTTTCATGTGTCTGCCTGTGTTCCCATGCCTGTTTCATGTGTCTGCCTGTGTCCTCCATGCCTGTTTCATGTGTCTGCCTGTGTCCCCATGCCTGTTTCATGTGTCTGCCTGTGTCCTCATGCCTGTTTCATGTGTCTGCCTGTGTCCCCATGCCTGTTTCATGTGTCTGCCTGTGTCCCCATGCCTGTTTCATGCGTCTGCCTGTGTCCCCATGCCTGTTTCATGTGTCTGCCTGTGTCCCCATGCCTGTTTCATGCGTCTGCCTGTGTCCTCCATGCCTGTTTCATGTGTCTGCCTGTGTCCTCCATGCCTGTTTCATGTGTCTTCCTGTGTCCCCATGCCTGTTTCATGTGTCTGCCTGTGTCCCTATGCCTGTTTCATGCGTCTGCCTGTGTCCCCATGCCTGTTTCATGTGTCTGCCTGTGTCCCCATGCCTGTTTCATGTGTCTGCCTGTGTCCTCCATGCATATTTCATGTGTCTACCTGTGTCCTCATGCCTGTTTCATGTGTCTGCCTGTGTCCCCATGCCTGTTTCATGCGTCTGCCTGTGTCCTCCATGCCTGTTTCATGTGTCTGCCTGTGTCCTCCATGCCTGTTTCATGTGTCTGCCTGTGTCCCTATGCCTGTTTCATGTGTCTGCCTGTGTCCCCATGCCTGTTTCATGTGTCTGCCTGTGTCCCCATGCCTGTTTCATGTGTCTGCCTGTGTCCTCATGCCTGTTCCATGCATCTGCCTGTCTCCTCCATGCCTGTTCCATGTGTCTGCCTGTGTCCTTATGCCTGTTTCATGTGTCTGCCTGTGTCCTCCATGCCTGTTTCATGTGTCTGCCTGTGTCCCCATGCCTGTTTCATGTGTCTGTCTGTGTCCTCCATGCCTGTTTCATGTGTCTGCCTGTGTCCTCCATGCCTGTATCATGTGTCTGCCTGTGTCCCCATGCCTGTATCATGTGTCTGCCTGTGTCCTCATGCCTGTTTCATGTGTCTGCCTGTGTCCCGATGCCTGTTTCATGTGTCTGCCTGTGGGGGGGAGCCACGCAGCTGTGAAGGAGGTCTATAATCCTTGCAGGCATGAAGGAGAGGTACGCCGCTGCAGATAAACACCCGGGGGGACTAGCAACTGCACGGGAGAGGATGATAAGAGACACAGCGGGAGCGGGCAGACTATACACTCGTGGGGGTCACAAGCAGGGAATCCCTGATTTCGGCGGTTCATATTGGCAGGCACTTGTCAGTCGGGGATTCCCTTCCTTTGCCGTATAAGATGCAGGGACTTTTTCTTCCTGTTTTTTGGGGAGAAAAAGTGCATCTTATACGGCAGAAAATACGGTAGATATAACGTTCATCCACCACCACCTATTTTTTGAGGCGCCTTCTCCCTCCCAGTTGTTATGTCACATCCCCCCAGCTGCTTTGGGGGGTTGGTCTAGTGTTCAATTTCTGAAATATTGCTTTTTTCTGGAGTGAGATTAACATATTTGATGACCAAAGAACCCGAGTGAGGATGGGATTTCCTCACCTGCCTTCATACTGCGGTTGCTAGTTGTGCAATCCACACTTGTGAGTATTCTTCTGCTCTTTAAGACTATGTGATCAGTACTTGACATACTACACCATAAGGGGCTCCTGGTGTCTCTGCGTTTTTTTCCTGCCTCCCTAGGAAGTCTGTTGAATCCCTTGGGATAACACACACCCTCTTTTCAGCTTGTAACATACCACAAGGGCTATGAGATGGCAGTGTGTATTATTATGGTGTCTGTTCAATAACACCTCTGTGTACTGTCTCTTTGTTGTTGCTTCTCACTTCTGTTTACCATGTTAACTACTGTACATGTAAGATGTTGTCTGTGTTATCCCCAAAGTTTCGCAGGTAAAACCTTCCTGTAAATTTCTATGCTGAGACATCCTAGCCTAGTCTAGGTGATATTTTCACAACTTGTCAATAAAATGCCTTTTAACTACTGGGTGACCGCCTAACACCAATGGGCGTGGCCGCGGCGGCAGCCCCAGGACCACCTAACGCCAATTGGCGTCAAGTCCGGGGGCTCTGTTTTGCGGGAGATCAAGCGCAGGGTGCGCACGCATCTCCTGCTCGGGCAGGGGGGGCAGAGCTCCACCCCGCCTTCAGTCTCCGAGTGGAGATTGCCGCTCGGGAGATTGTTCGCCGTCTTTACATTTAGTACAGTGCTGCGATCAGCAGCAGCGCTGTACTGGGGACAGCCGTGTGACACGGCTGTCCCCCTGGGGGTCAAGAGAACGATCGGCTCTCATAGGCAAAAGCCTATGACAGCTGATCGCATGATTGGCTGGCTGGGGGGAGGGAATTGCTAAAAAAAAAACACGGAAATAGTAAAAAACATTTAAAAAATATGAACATA
The DNA here is from genome assembly GCF_040937935.1 of Hyperolius riggenbachi. Taxonomy (NCBI): domain Eukaryota; kingdom Metazoa; phylum Chordata; class Amphibia; order Anura; family Hyperoliidae; genus Hyperolius; species Hyperolius riggenbachi. The sequence goes on from NC_090646.1 coordinate 437,694,246, forward strand.
AATATTTATTGAAAAAAAATAAACACAAGGGGGGCGATCAGACCCCACCAACAGAGAGCTCTGTTGGTGGGGATAAAAGGGGGGGAATAACTTGTGTGCTGTGTTGTGCAGCCCTGCAGCTTGGCCTTAAAGCTGCAGTGGCCAATTCTGAAAAAAAAACTGCCTGGTCTTTAGGGGGGTTTACCACTGTGGTCCTCAACTGGTTAAACCACCAGCAAGCAAAACATTATTTGAAATATTTTTTCTATTACTTTTCACTTACTTTTTGTACCTTTTCAATTGTAAAGTGCTGAAAAGTTATTCTGAAGTGAAGATGAAAAATTATTTCCTAGGAGAAAAAGTTAATTGCATATGGGCCCCTGTGTGATCGTCATAAACACCTAGAGACTAATTCACTAAACTGAGAGATTGTACATTGGTATCCTTCAGCTTGGTTTTGCACCAGTGATTTTGACAGAAGATGACTGATGGAGGTATCCCAAAAGTGTGGGCTTTGATATCCCTGGAGCTGTGCCAGGGTGCAACTACAGCCTTACATGGTAAAAAAATAGGAAAAAACGTACTGGCACCAGTATGCAGCAGAGACGGATTAACCATAAACGGGCTTACCTGTAGAGTTCTCCTATTCAGTGACAATAACTTGCATCACAAAGAGGAGAAAGCCGGGCACCATGTCATAAAAGCAGTACAATAAGGGCATTCAGCAACATAAGGCTAAATACATACATAGTTTATATTTGGTTGAAAACATTGGCAATACTGGAACTTGTCCATTTGATAAAGTACAACAGAAACAAGACTAGGGGAGGTCCCTGCCCTTGCACACTTACAACTGAGCCATATGAGGCTGCTGCAGCAAAAATAGGAGAAAGCTGGGCACCAATACATAAAAGCCCTGTATTGCCTCTGACGAAGCAAGGTTAATCCTTGCAAAACAGCTGTCAGGCTTTTTCTCCCGCACTGCTGTCTGCCACTGTCAATCCAGCCAATCCGGTGCTTTTATGTAGCGGTGCCCAGCTTTCTCCCATTTTTGCTGCAGAAACCTCATATGGCTCAGTTGTAAGTGTGCAAGGGCAGGGACCTCCCCTAGACTTGTTTGTGTTGTACTTTATCAAATGGACAAGTTCCAGTATTGGCAATGTTTTCAACCAAATATAAACTATGTATGTATTTAGCCTTATGTTGCTGAATGCCCTTATTGTACTGTGTGATTACGGTAACTACTCATATCATCATCAGCTCAGAATTATTTGTATGTCAATTACCATCCCTAAGCGTCAATGACACAACTGCAAACATATTAACATATCGGCAACCCCTGCTAGGTCATAGGTGAGGGACTCAGCAGTCAACAACAAAAAATGTTTGTCCAGGTTTGCTAGGTCAAATGGCATTAAGAGTAAACTTCAATATTTCCAACATATTTTTGAACATGTTCAAAATGTTATGAGAAAATGCTGGTTATTTTTATGCCTTTCTAATATTGTTAAATGTTAAGTGTAGCTTCTATATATCAAGTGCAAATATATGCAAACAAGACCTTTCACACAGTAATATTTACTTCTCAGAAATAATGGAACTATGCAAAGACCTGTGACTTTGAGTCTGCAGTTTTGTAGCTTTGAATTAAATGTCAGATCAGGAACAAACAATCATACACACTGGGAGTATTCAAAAACATCCATCAAACGTTTAGAAAAGCATTATTGAAACTGATATTAATATTCAGAAATCAGGATTGGCTGCTTGATATACTGTAAATGTGGCATAACAAACGCATGGATATTTAGATAGAGGAAAGGTATATTATAAACAATTGAATCTCTCTCATCACTACAGCAGATTGTGTAATGTTATATCTAATTCAGAACACAGTGAAAAGACTATACTGGTCCAATCTCCATTTCAGGAAAAAGGGAATGATTATTTGATTCTTGTTTGTAAATCCCTGCATGTAACAATAATCAAAGCCAACTGCATGCATAAAATAATAATAGTAGTAATATTATTATTAATAATAATAATAATAATATTAATGGTGCTTGTTAAAGTCCTAGTTCGGGTGTGTGTTTAAAGGGTACCTGTAAAGAAAAAAGTTACCCAAATGGGTACTCACCTGAATAGAGGTAGGCGCTGCTTCCCCTGGAAATACTGTTGACAAGCTCTTGTTGACAGCTAGCGCATGCACAGTAGCATGGACCCGATCAGGCTCGGTAGGAGGGGTGTCGTTAGGGCAAGAGATTCAGGGCACATCCCCGAAACTTTGCCCAGTTGTCACGGCACAGTGTGCCCATAACCATTCCCTGAATGTTCCAATGCCATCAGTGGGGGCAGTGCACCCCAGGTGACAGAGAGACAAGCTTAAACAGCAGCCAGTGGCTGCTAATAGCTGCTCTTTCCTCTCTCACCTCATATTATTCAGTGTGGCATGCACAGCCCTGGCCAGGAGCTAGAACTCATAAACACTGTAGAACTGGGCAGCATGGAAAGAGCGAGCAGTGTTTGGTTCAGGGGGAGAGAAAACACTACAGTGCACCTACCAAAGCTTAGTAAGTGTAGTGTTTCTCCCTCACCAGTTCCACCCACCCCACCAGCGTTTCCCACCCACCCTACCAACCACCAGAGTTTCCCATGCAGACACCCAACCCACCAGCCACCAGTGTTTCCCACCCAGATACCAAACCAGCCACCAGTGTTTCTTCCACCCACCCACACCCCCAACCACCAGTGTTTAGCTCCCACCAACCCACCCTACCAGCGATTCTTACCCATCCCCACCAGCCACCAGTGTTTTTCCCACCCACCCCACCAGCACCCAGCATTTATCCCTCCCTCCCACCCCACCAGCACCCAGCATTTATCCCTCCCTCCCACCCCACCAGCATTTATCCCTCCCTCTTCTCCCACCCCAGCAGCACCCAGCTTTTATTCCTTCCACTCCAACAGCACCCAACATTTATCCATCCCACCCCACTAACACCCAGCATTTATCCCTCCCTCCCACCCCATCAACACCCAGCATTTATCCCTCCATCCCATCCCATCAACACCCAGAATTTATCCCTCCATCCCATCCCATCACAGACAACAGGTGGATCTAACGCTCAAAGTAATATCCTCAGGCACTTGGTACTGTTCTTCACCTCTTTCTTTAATTTTAAAATTTCTTCCACATAAAAATATAAAAACACAATAGTGTAATATTGCTAAACAATTGTAAACATCCCGCGCACTGAATGCGCACTCACGTGAAATCCACTTGTATTTTAGCGTATCATAGATGGTACAACAGCGAGGTCTGCCCAGCGTGTGGTGGATGAGCGGCGTCCCGTCTCCCCAGCCCTTTCCGCGGTGTTCCTCCTGCTTCAGCGTACGTTTCCTAAGCTGCTCAGCTGTTCTGGTAGCTACCTCGTGACTCTCAGCAGACGCGCTGGACGTGGCTCCGCCCTACGCGTTTCGACCAATCGGTCTCATCAGGGGCTGACGTCACCAGCGCGTCAAGCCTCTTTTATGCTGCGTCTAGCTGTTCTCGCCCATTCATTGGACAAGATTTCAAAACATCCCGACGGGCTTCTCCATCATGGAGTTTCATATATATAACATATATACATCTTCCCCTCATTTAAGAAGATGCATATTTATGGGCAGACATCGCTGTTTTACATTAAAATTGACAACATTAAAACGATTTGTCTAAATCTTATTACACATAGCTTATTCTTCCCCTATAATCCTTCCTACTGCCATCTAATGGTTTAACACAAGTTGAGCACTTTTTTCACTGAGACACGGGTGCAGTGTGTACAGATTGGACCATGCAGAGTTACGCTATGTGAAGCTGTTTTATGTCATTTTTTAGGAGGTGGAGAGCGCAGTCCAGCAGCATTTACATATTACCTTAACTGGAAAAGTGTGACAGCGATCCCACGGTGGTATTATAAGGACTTCCTTGTGTGGTGGACATTGATTTGTGATATTGATTTGTGACAGCGCAGCCTTTTTTTGAACAGTCATCCCATCCCATCAACACCCAGCATTTAACCATCCTTCCCACCCCATCAACACCCAGCATTTATCCATCCCTCCCACCCCATCAACACCCAGCATTTATCCCTCCCTCCCACACCATCAGCACCCAGTATTTATTCCTCCCACCCCACCAGCACCCATTGTTTATCCCTCCCACCCCACCAGCATTTGGGGCAATGGTTTCTTCATTTGAAATTTGTGATAATGGTTTCTGCATTACACATCTGGGGTAACGGTTTCTGCATTTTATATGTTGCATAGTGTGTTTTATTAGTTACGTATTGCTATTACTGAGTTGGACCTTTTTTTGCTTTCAGAACTGCCTTCATTCTTCATGGCATTCCACAAATTTTGTTAAATACTGACATAATAGCTTCACAGTTTTTTGCAGATTTGTTATCTGCACATCCGTGATGTGAGACCACCACATCATGGGGGAAATGCTGCTTTGTTATATGTGTGTTTTTGTGGGTAAAATGTTGCCTTATTATATGTGTGTTTTGGAGGGGAAAGCCTAATTACCTTTAGGGTCCCTTTTGGGGAAAAACTCAGGGCCCCTTTAGTTACACTGTTACCTTATGGTTGGCCACGCCCATGTCATGGCTATGCCTATGACTCAAGACTTAGTCCTAAACTTCCTTCAAAGTTCAGGCCCGCTGTCTCCTGTCTTGAAAAGAAATAAGCATCAGCCCACTGACAGAAGCTCATAATGGGCTCTTTTTACGACATCTCCCTATGCAATGCAAAAAAACAATGATAACACAGACTAAGAAATTATTTTCTACATTAGCCTCTCCTTGCTGTAAGATATTCAAAGTACCAAAAAGTTTTAGCAAGTATGGATGATAAAAAAAATAAATACTAATAATAGATAAGATTATTCACCGATAGTGTCAGCCCTACTATGTCTTTAACGGAAGAAACACAGGCAAGAAGAAATGTTTTCTGGAACAGTAGAAAAGCAACGTAAGTGGTAGTGATTTTCATCCTCTATGTTTGTTCAGTTTAAATGCATCTTTGAAAAAAAAAAAGTATGTTTATGAACACTTATTGTGAAACCAACAAAAGGCGACTCCGTTATATGGCAAATCCCAGCATCCCTCTGTCATCTTAATGTGGGGCAATGAATAGCTGTTAGCAGGTATTTAACTAAAACTCAGATTTAAAGGTCAGCAATCCAGTTCTCATTAGAAACCATACCACTGATTCAACGCACATAATGGCCTGGAGCACAGCACGCTATTGAGTATACTGGTCAAGATGTTAATATAATACACTGGAAATAATCAACCATTTCACTTCTATTTCATTACTGCTTTTACTGTGCCTGCTATAAAAATAATTGTGGTTTAAGAAAAACAAATCTAGTGTTAAGACATTTTAAAATAAGATTAAACTATCAAGCTCTAAGAATACTGTATCTTTTCATTTTAGTTTACGTTTATAAAAAAAAAGTATGGATTCTTTACCTTTTTCCATGTCTAAAGGTGGTCAAAGTCCCCTGCAGATTGGTTGATTTAAGCTAGATGTTCCAACAATTACCTAATTTAATTTATGTAGAGTCAAAAAAGTTTATACAGATGAACAGTTTTAAAACCAGAACACCAGAAATCTGTAAGATAAGGATAAGTCATGTGATCATAAGATGGCTTAGTCGCGTACGTTAAAAAGGGGCGCTGGGAAAAAAGGGCGCGGGGTTTTAAACGATAAGCATGGATAACGTTTAAAAATGTATTGTACTGTATTTCGTTTAAAATTAATGTTTTATAAAGTTATAAATCATTAAATAATGTGCATTAAATTGGCAATTGTAAAAACGTTAATCTTTCGTTTAAATAGTGAAACGTATAATAACGTTTAAAAAAAAATTACTAAGTAACCCTCCCTGTACCTACCCCTAACCCCTAGACCCCCCTGTTGATGCCTAAACCTAAGACCCCCCTGTTGGTGCCTAAACCTAAGACCCCCTGTTGGTGCCTAAACCTAAGACCCCCTGTTGGTGCCTAAACTTAAGACCCCCTGTTGGTGCCTAAACCTAAGACCCCCCTGTTGGTGCCTAAACCTAAGACCCCCCTGTTGGTGCCTAAACCTAAGACCCCCTGTTGGTGCCTAAACCTAAGACCCCCCTGTTGGTGCCTAAACCTAAGACCCCCCTGTTGGTGCCTAAACCTAAGACCCCCCTGTTGGTGCCTAAACCTAAGACCCCCCTGTTGGTGCCTAAACCTAAGACCCCCTGTTGGTGCCTAAACCTAACACCCCCCTGTTGGTGCCTAAACCTAAGACCCCCCTGGTGGTGCCTAAACCTAAGACCCCCCTGTGATAAGCATTAATAACGTTTGAAAAACATATTGTGCGGTTTTTTCGTTTAAAAATAATGTAAAAAAAAAATTGTACTGTTTTTGGTTTAAAAATAATGTTTGAAAAAATATTGTACTGTTTTTCGTTTCAAAATAATATTAAAAAAATTATAAATCATTAAATAATGTGTAATCATGAGAAGCAGTAATAAAACATTAAGTCTCCGGGCGCCGCTTTTAAAACGTTATTTTTCTCCGGCGCCCTTTTTTCCTTTCGGGCGCCCATTAAACGATATTTATTATGAGAGTGAATGGCGGCGCCCGATTTGTCCACTAGCCTCCTGCGCCATTTTTTACTGTTACCGGCTTAGTCAGTATGTAGTAGCTTGAATTACCCTGCTGTCCAAAACTGGATCTGTGCCGGGCAAAATACGTACAAACACATTTACACCCAGTGGTTGGTAAATTATTTAGAATTTTGGTGCATAGTGCATACAAACACTTAAAGGGGAATTACAGTCTCACCTAATACACATGAAAAAAAATGTGTTTCCATACTCTTTCTTGCTCATACAATAGTGATTTTTACACAGATTACATTCTTTGTGGGAAAAAGCAATTCTAAGCAAATGAAGTAGACCTGGGACTCCTTGCGGCTTCTGTCAGTCAGTCAGAGAGCATCTAGGGTTTGCTGATCCACTTTATTCTCTCGTTGAAGTTTTCCACCTCCATGATGTCTTCTTCCTACATGGTGGAACACTATAGGTGCTAATTTTAGGGTGCTTATAGCCGCTTTTAAGAAACCTTGGGTCGAAGCTCCCTGACTAAGCAACCATCCACTCTGTCAGCAACCATGTCCCCAGGTCCGGATTTACCATAAGGCGCTGTAGGCTTTTGCCTACAGGCGACTGATGATGGGAAGGCGGCTCACTCCCCTCCTCAAGTGTCTCCCTCCTTCCTTTCCTAAGTAAAGCATAAATGAGAGGTTACTCACCCAGCTCTTGACATTCCACTGACAAGATCTCCCTTCTTTCAGGGGCACCTCCAGCAACCTAATACCTGGAAACACCTCTAGCTACTTAGTATAAGGTAACCAGAGATACACTCAGTATTAGGGGACAATTGTGGCTACCTACACTGGGCATGGGAAGTAAGGGAGAAGTGATGATGGGGCCAGCCAGCACATTTTGATGGGGGTTTGTAAGTTTGTGGAGGGCAAAGTGTAGGGTGCCACCACATCTGTGCCTATAGGCTCCTGTGATGTAAATCCAGGCCTGAATGTCCCCCAGTATTTCATGCCTTCATTATTATTATATATTTCATCATCAGCCACTCCATTCTACTACTCCTTCTTCCATCTTTAGTATATTAAGGTGAGGAAGAACCCTCCGTCACTCCACAATGTGATAGGGTGCTTTTCCACTCCACTCTCATAAGATACCCCCAATTTATGAAACACTTGTGACCTAATTATAGTTATGGAAAGGAACACACAGATGTTGGCCTTTTCCTCCTGCATATCCAGGAGGTTGGAATTTACTGGGAATCCACATTTTTTCTGTTTTTTTTTTTTATAATAATCTAACTGAAGGCCCAGCGTTGCAGAGGTACTTATCTGGTTCTTGTTGGGTCTGGACACTTTTTATAACCTTAACACACAGTCAGTCAATGACCACATTTTGTGAACTTTGGGGTCATTGGCATCAATAATGTGAGAATGGAAGCAGTTGAAATTCCCCCATTAAAATGAAACAAATCTGATTGGCTTGTTTGTGGCTCTGTCCCTTTTCAGAATTGGAACCCCAGTCACCTGAACACCTACTGTAGCTGGTTTGAGGCCTCTGATATTAACAGTGTAAGAATGGGAGAAATTGAAATATTCCCCTTGAAAATCAGTAGGCAAATTTTGATTGGCTGTTGTAGGCTCCACATACTTTTCTGAATATTAATGGCAGTTACTCAGTGAACAACTGTGCAAAGTCGGGGAAGCCTGCCACTAACATTATAATAACAGCTGCAGTTTACATTTTCCCATTTATTGTTGGTTGTAGTTTGCCCTGCCCACTTTTTGTAACCATGACACAGTCACTCAGTGACCACATTTGTTAACTTTGGAGTCCCTGGCATCAATAATGTGAGTATGGAAGCAGTTTATCAATCAAAAGAATGTGATTGTCTGTCTGTGGCTCTGATCCCTTTTCTGAATTTGAACCCCAGTCACCCAGTGACTGACTGTAGAAGGCTTGAAGCCTTTGTCATTAACAGTGTAAGAATGGCAGCAGTTTAAATATTCCCTTGAAAATCAATAGGTGAATTTTGATTGGCTGTTATAGGCTCCACCGACTTTCAAAAATATTAATCGCATTCACCCAGTGACCAACTGTGTCAAGTTTGAGAACCCTGCAATTAACAGTGTAAGAATGTCTGCAGCTTACAGTTTCCCATTTAAAATGAATAGCTGAAATGTGATTGGCTATTTTATGATTCGCCCTCTTCTCCAGAATTTTTAACTTAATAGTTTTTTATCCTGTGAGTAAAAAAAGAGATACTTACCTGGAGTCTGTGTGCATTGCTTAGTGGTTCTGGGACATGTACAGGCATTCTACCTTGGGACTTAACTTCGAGACAGCATAGCTGATTCTAATATACGGCTTATTTCTATCTGATGCAGAGCCAGCGTACTGACATCCAGAGAATCCAATGCCGTTTATGCTGATCTAGCCATATGACAATTTCAGCTACCCCATAAAGGACTCACGAGGCCAAAATGTCTAAAAAAGCAAAGTACCTGTAAGCTGTTTAAATGCACGGAGGACGCCGTCCGCGCCCTCCGTGCAGTTCCGCCGGGTCCCCTTCCTGAGATCGCCCCCTGCGCCGACCCCGACCCCCCAGGCCGGGTCGGGCTCTCGTGCCGCTCTCAATATGGCCGCTTCCATTGGCCGCGGCTGCGCAGTCCGCCTGGCCGCAAGTGCGGCTGCGCAGCTCTACGGCCAACCCCTCCAATCCACGCTACAGTGCGTGGTTCGGGGGGTTGGCCGTAGAGCTGCGCAGCCGCACTCGCGGCCAGGCGGACTGCGCAGCCGCGGCCAATGTAAGCGGCCATATTGAGAGCGGCACGAGAGCCCGACCCGGCCTGGGGGGTCGGGGTCGGCGCGGGGGGCGATCTCAGGAAGGGGACCCGGCGGAACTGCACGGAGGGCGCGGACGGCGTCCTCCGTGCATTTAAACAGCTTACAGGTACTTTGCTTTTTTTAGACATTTTGGCCTCGTAAGTCCTTTAAGGTATATAATGATGTAAACATTTCATTAGCTTATCTCTTTTGTTTACTGTATCAAATTCCTTTCACTCTTAAATGCCAAATTTTATGGCAGAGTTAACCATGAGGGGAGGGGGAACTCCCTCACAGTGCATCTGTTAACCCTGTGTGTGAGAAAAAGCTCTTAGCAGCTGTATGTCTCTGGCTGAACTGTCTGCAGGGAGCAGAGGAAATGTAACTTGTTAAAAGCATTTGTAATTGAGTATGAAACCTGACACCACAGCTTTTCATACTTTTCTTTCAGAGAAAAATACTCTGTAGTCTAATATGCAAAAAAACAACACTGGCTGTGCATTGAAGCAGACACTCCTTTTGAGAATGATTTGTTCCAATAGACCTAAATCCTACCCACAATGAATTAAAGCGTTTGCCTGTGATTTTTAACATGAAAAGTAGGAAAATGTTTACACAGCTATTTAGACATTATTTGTACATTGTCATTTTAGAACACTTTGGTATTGATAGTGTTCCTTTAAAGTGTACCAGAGACAAAGCACCCTCATATATTTACCATATATATCAGTAGGAACATTAGAGAAAACACCTACCCTGCTCTCTGTTTCATCCTTCACTGGTGAGCCTGCTTGTTATCAGCCCTGATAAAATCCCTGACTGAGCATTCAGTCTGGCTTTGCTCAGGAATCATTATAGCTGAGTCTGTCTTCTCTGAAGTCTTTTCAAGCCCAAGCCTGCCCCCTTTTGGCTCTGATTCCTGTTTTGTATACTGCAGCATCACAGAGGGCTGTGATTAGATGGGAGGAGCTGCTAATTAATGTAAGGGTATATTGAAAAACTTTTTTTAATCTATATTTGTTAGTCATAAGAGGTTTTAAGAAATGGTGATTTCATTTTGCACACAGCCCACTAGATAATATTCTTTTCTGATGAACGGAGTTTTAGTAAAAAAAAACAAAAAACAAACACAAAAAACGGCACACAGAGCGGCAAAAATATCAGGTATAGTATTTAATTTGTAGAATCTATTGGGGGATATGTTTATTTTGTGCCAAAGCGTTCATCTCTGGTTTCCTTGAACTATTTCTATGGTAACTAGAAGGGAGCAGCACCTGCGACCATATGGGGGCTCGGAGCTGTAAGGGGGCCTCAATTACCCTCCACTCCGGCTGATAAGGGGGTTCATCCTTCAGAGCAGGTGTATTTGTGGATACACTTGTTATGAGTGTGAAGAGTATGATGTCTACACATTTTTTTTACCATTACTAGATGGGCCCTCAGATGGTGAGGGTCACCAGGGGAGGCAAGGGAAATGGTGTGAACATTGGGGGTTCCATCGAAGTTTTGCTGGGGGCCCCCATGATTAGTAGATACTCCCCTGGAAGAGCCCATGACTACATGCCATTTATTAATAATTAATGTCCAAACTAAGTGTAACGATTGTGGAATTCTCTCCGTGATCAGCGCACAAGACGTGCGCTGACACTGCGGAAATCCTCCACAAGCGTATAATTTGAGGGAACCCAGCAAAAGGTGCAATGCACCTGTAGAGGGAAATTCCTGTCGGCAGGTGGAGCTGTGGAGTGCAGAGGAACAGCTCCTCTGCCCTGCCACACACGCCAGACAGGAATTGCACGAAGGGAAGAAATGCAGGGCAAGATAGCCCTGAAAGGGAGAGATCAAAGTGACAGAGGGTATGTGTGTCCACCAATCTAGTCGCCACCCTGCGACGATGAACACACAACCATGAAGAACAGGTGAGAAGGCAATCGCAAGAGATGGCGATTGCTAACAGCGACACAAGACCGAATAAGCACAGATGAGGAATGTATGTATGTCCACCAATCTAGCCGCCACCCTGCGACGGCGGACACACAACAAAGGAAACCGAGTGAGAACGCAATCGCCTGAGAAGCGATTGCGAATGAGATTGAGCAAAGGGACAGATTGTATGTGTGTGCACCAAACTAGTCGCCAACCCGCGACGATGCATACACAACAGCAGATATGAAGTAGGAACGCAATCGCGAGAGAGGCGATTGCCAGAGGTGACACAAGGCTACATCAAGGTAGAGCACGAGAGTAGCAAAGGCACAGCAAATCATACAATGAGAAAATAAGGAAAATAACAAACGCTAACTAAACGCGAACACCGCACTTATTCGCAACAGTGCACGCGTTTATGCGCGGTCTCTGCGTGTTAAGCACAACAGAGACAAGCACACCTAACTAACCACTGACAGACAAACATGAAACAGAGGCCGCGAGCGCTTGCTTAACGGTTACCTCACCGAGCCTCCAGCAAGCGTTCGTAGCAGACAAGACAGATACACGAAAACAGGAATAAGTGAGAGAGACGGATCCACAGCACTAACACAAGGCGAGTGCGATCCAGGCAAGACAGATTAGATGAGATAGCTGGTAGCAACCGCTGCTCCAGCTATACTCCAAGAACGAAGATCAGAACGACTTCCTGTCGACCACCGCTGGGACAGAACAATCGCAACAGACAAACAAACAGATATGCAATCCTAACTGCACTAGGGAACCTGCCTAGTGCAGTCCCAGGAATAACTCTAAGCTAATCTTTAAACAATGAGAAAGGCTGACACTCCAGGAGTGTTTCACAGGACTCACCCTTATGACCAGCACAGGTCTGTGATATCACATGGTATATATAGAGCAAGCCTACAAAGGATGTGGCTAGGCAATCTGCATGACAAACGTATGCAAATTCCTCAGCAGCAAGCTGCAAAACTGAAAAAAGGTCTCTCTTCCAGAGACCTGCAGAATGCAGACCTGAACAGCCTTTCCTACAAATATTGTGCACAGGGATCAACAACTTCAGTCTCTTGATGCTCTACACAGCATCAGGGAAAAAAAGCCTGGGCTTTTTTTCTTTGATGGGTGGAGCTTAGCTAAAAATGCAGCTAAAAATGATGCTTTGGTAAGAAAAACAAAGTTCTGATGCTGTGAAACTGTTAAAGAAACACCAAGCCTTTTCAGTGCTGATGAGTAGATTTTTAGTCCAGAGGTTCACTTTAAATCACTTTGAGTGTTCTAGTTTCACAAACTTTCTGCCAGAATTCATTAGTCAGTTGAAGCAACTGTTTTGTGTTTTTTTTGTGTGTGTGAGGAACAGGTAACTAAATGAGGTAATTTGGTTACTAAAATAACGCAATATAAATAAAATACTTCTTTCATTCGTGTTAGTCGCCCCAGACTGGATCATTTATTACCTGAACTTGTCACAGATTACCAATTAAAAAAGAATTATTTCTGCAAGGGATTTCTTGTTTCTCAATTCTGAGTACAGCCCTGTGACTTCCCATTTAGCTGTTCATTATTTCTGACCATTTCCACAGTGCTGTTATTATCTAGCAGTGAATTTAATTGTGAGCCTTGCAGCATTGGTGTCTTGTATCTAACTGCTGCATTGTTATCATGGCAACCTATCTCACCGAGAAGACTTCCATGAACGCATTTCTGGTGCTCATTGGATTTCTTTTTTTCTATTTTTAATTATATAACGGTAATAAGCCCATTCAGGAAAGCACTTGTAGCTATATAGTAAAAAGGGGAGAAATTAAATACGTCTGCGTATTATGAATTGCTAATACTGCCAGAAATGTGATGGAAGGAAACTGTAAGGCCCGGTTCACACTTGCGGTTTTGCAAAAACCGCACCGGATGTCCGGACCGCACCGGAGCCGGATCGGACCTGAACCGTACGGTTCCTGTCCGGATCCGGTCCGGTTGCATACGGTTTCCGTGCGGTATGAACACGGTTGCGGTCCGGATCCGGATTCTTAAAGAGATAACAACCTGTATAAAAACAAAAAAAAATGTTGGGGTCTGGGAGGTCAGCAGAAGGGGGACCTGTGGAATCAGGCCCTCCGCTGTTTAGCACTCACCTCCACCTCCAACATGCTGCCAACATCTCCAGCTCGTGCTGCTCCACTCCAAAATGGTTGCCCATGTGTCCCCGATACAATATCGCCGCAACAATCCTCATAGGAAGTGGGGTAGAACATCCGGATTTTTTGCCAGTGTGTTGTGCGCTCTCCGGTTCTCATTGGTTTCCATTGGCCGGATGGTGCAGTCCGGCTCCGCCCCGGATACGGCTGCCGGAGGAGCCGGACCAAAAAATAGCGCATGTTGGAACGGACACCGGAGTCCGGATCCGGTCCGGCTCCGGTCCGGACGAAACGGACACATGTGAACCCTGGCATAGACTTACATTGCTATGCCGTGCGTCCGTTTCGTCCGGCCAGCATGCGGTGCGGCTCCGGCACGGCTATTCCGGATAGCCACCGCTAATGTGAACCGGGCCTAAGGCAGCTGAATATTTTTGCAATTTTACCAATACTTTGTCAGCTTCTTTTCAGGATCTGTGAAAGATGGGAGGTTGTATTTAAAAACATAGGAAACAACTGAAGCAGGAAAGCTGGAATATTTCAGGTTCACATTCATAAATTCAAGGTGTGGAAATGTGTCTGTTGTTGACCTTTCAGGCCTCATCACATCAACAATTCAGAATTACCTTGGTATTTGTAACAGTCTTGTATGTTTGGCTGAACCCGTTATGCCAAACCAACTTGTTCTACAAAAGTTTGAAAAATGTGGCTTATACAGGGCCACAAATGTTGGAATGTTTGATAAATAACATCTTTGAAAATGTCCTCTTTGGCTTGTTAAATATAGAAATGCTGCTTACTTCTAATTATACCATGCATTCCATTCACAGATGACTTTAATCTATGGGAATATTTTATTGCAGAGCTGATGAAAGCTGGCAGACTGACCACACATCACATATAATAACTATATGTATTTCTGAATAGTAAATGGATAAACAAGCACTCCTATTCAGCAGACTTGTAAAGGGTTTCCGAAAGTAGCTGCCAAGGTAACCACTCCACAGTGGAAATATATCCTCAGCGCTCACTTAATGGTACTGGTTAATCCAATCATGGACTACCTGCAGTCATCCGTGTTCAGAGTAAACAGGTGACCGACGACCTTCACCAAAAAGATAGCCAAACAGAGAGTGATTAGCTCTGTCAACAATAAAATTTAATATAGCTTTTAAAGAGACTGTGAAGCGAGAATAAATCTCGCTTCAGAGCTCATAGTTAGCAGGGGCATGTGTGCCCCTGCTAAAACGCTGCTATCGCGCGGCTAAACGGGGGTCCCTTCACCCTCAAACCCACCCCCGCAAGCATTGGTCGCAAACTTGGTCGTGAGTTTTCTTTTCCTGGAGGCAGGGCTAACGGCTGCAGCCCTGCCTCCAGTCGTGTCTATCAGCGGCGCATCGCCGCCTCTCCCCCGCCCCTCTCAGTGAAGGAAGACTGAGACGGGCGGGGGAGAGGCGGAGATACGCGCTGACAGACGCGCGTTGGGCGGAGCTGCGGCGTTTAGCCCTGCCCCAACCACGAAGAGATCCTCGCTGCACCGAGGGGATTTGGGGGTGAAGGGACCCCCATTAAGCCGCGGGATAGTGGCGTTTTAGCAGGGGCACACATGCCCCTGCTATCTATGAGGTCTGAAGTGAGATTTATTCTCGCTTCAGACTCTCTTTAAGCAAGTTTAAACTTAGTGTACAACACTTACATTGTGGGCCCCTATAACAAGGACCCAGCAGTAAAACAATCACCTCAAGCGTAACAACACTTCGCAGTAAAATCATAGTATAATTACAGAAAAGCACAGTCTCTCTTTCCTACTGGTTCCAGCGTTGCCCCTGATGATGGTGCAACGTCGCCAGGGGCAACATGGACTAAGAGATGGGAGAAATGGGTTAAAGTAAAACTGTTTATTCCCAGTGATCTTCTGCTGCAAATTATATTCTGTATAGAGTAAGGGCCCATTTCCATTTGCGAATGAGAGCCGAAGGGATGCGATGCAGCTACGCATCACTTCTGCTCTCATTCGTGTCACTTCCCCATCCTCCGATGCGGAAGTGAATGGAGGAGATAGGGGCGGATGCGGGCGTGCAAGAATCTGCAGCATGCTGCAGATTCTCTGATCGCTCTGCACTGCTCCGGATAACCAGCACGCAATGGAAACTGTTCCAATGGCGTGCTTCGATTTCAGTTAAGCCACGGTGAAATGCAGCTGTGTAGCCGCATTGCACTGTATGTAGTGAAAACGGGCCCTAATAGTCTCCAGGAGTTCCACCCTCCATGTTTTTCCCTACAGGAAAGTATTTGCAGCAGGAAACCAAAGGGAATAAGCTATTTTAGCAGCAGTTACCATGACGAGTTCAGAGAAATACTTTGCCCTTGCTATGTTCAGTATGTTATGCTGCAGGCAGGAAGTTTTGTTTACATTTAGATGTGAATAAGTCCATTAATTACCATGCGCTGTCACATCTGCATGTTAGAAAAACATATGGGATTCCCTCAAGTGTGAACTCTGCCTCACTGTTTATCAGATACCTGTTTTTTATTGGGGAACCCAAGTCCACAAAGGTCACTCACTGCTAGTACTAGTAGCGTTTTACCACAAGAGTGTAACCAGCTATTCTGCCCCCTGCTGTCATCAAAGAGTCAAGCAAAATATAGTCCCTAACCGTCCCGTTTTTGTCGGGACTGTCCCAATTTGGGGGGGCCCTCCCGCCATCCCGCGCTGCCCCCCTTGTGTTACGGCCGCTGGGCAGAGAGGGGAAAAGACTGATCGAGGCAACATGCTGGATGGGTGGCCACCATTACATTTCTCCCTCCCTCCCTCCTAATGTGCCCCCCAGTGTCCCCCCTGCCTGCAAAGTAAAGGGATCTGGCTCTTCTCGGCTTCCTGCGACATCACAGGAAGCCGAGAAGACTGGATGAGATCCCAGTACGCACAGAGAGGCAATGGTAAGATTAAATGACAGCCCGCTCCGCTGCGCACTTTACTCTGCAGGCAGGGGGGACACTGGGGGGCACATTAGGAGGGAGGGAAAAATGTAGTGGCGGCTACCCATCCCGCATATCGCATCCCCGGGGCTAGTGCCTCGATCAGTTTTTTGTCTCGCATCCTCCCCACCCACGGCCACCCTCCCCCTCCTCCCCCTTCGGGAGTAATATTAATATTAGTAATATTAATCAAAATAAAAATATTTCTTAAAAATACTTTTTGGTAGGCGTGACGGGGGGGGGGGGTGTTAGGGGTGTGGCCTAAGTGTCCCGCTTTCTGTAATGAAAATGTTGGGAGGTATGCTCTTTGATAAAAATTTTATTAATTGCATACAGTGGGATGCGAAAGTTTGGGCGACCTTAATAATCGTCATGATTTTCCTGTATAAATCGTTGGTTGTTACAATAACAAATGTCAGCTAAATATATCATATAGGAGACACACACAGTGATATTTGAGAAGTGAAATGAAGTTTATTGGATTTACAGAAAGTGTGCAGTGATTGTTTGAACAAAGTTAGGCAGGTGCATAAATTTGGGCACCACAACAAAATAAATTAAATCAATATTTAGTAGATCCTCCCTTTGCAGAAATTACAGCCTCTAAATGCTTCCTGTAGGTTCCAATGAAAGTCTGGATTCTGGTTGAAGGTATTTGGACCATTCCTCTTTACAAAACATTTCTAGTTCATTCAGGTTTGATGGCTTCCAAGCATGGACAGCTCTCTTCAACTCACACCACAGATTTTTATATTCATGTCTGGGGACTGAGATGGCCATTCCAGAACGATGTACTTGTTCCTCTGCATTAATGCCTTAGTGGATTTTGAGCAGTGTTTAGGGTCGTTGTCTGGTTGAAAGATCCAGCCCCGGCACAGCTTCAGCTTTGTCACTGATTCCTTGACATTGGTCTCCAGAATCTGCTGATACTGAGTGCACTCCGTGTGTCCCTCAACTTTGACAGGATTCCCAGTCCCTGCACTGGCCACACAGCCCCACAGCATGATGGAACCACCACCATATTTTACTGTAGATAGCAGGTGTTTTTCTTGGAATGCTGTGTTCTTTTTCACCCATGCATAACACCCCTTGTTCTGCCCAAATAACAAAATTTTAGTTTAATCAGTCCACAGCACCTTATTCCAAAATGAAGCTGGCTTGTCCAAATGTGCTTTAGCATACCTCAAGGGGCTCTGTTAGTGCTGTGAGCAGAGAAAAGGCTTCCTCTGCATCACTCTCACATACAACATCTCCTTGTGTAAAGTGTGCCGAATGGTTGCACGATGCACAGTGATTCCATCTGCAGCAAGATGATGTTGTAGGTCTGTTGGTGCTGGTCTGTGGGTTGACTCTGACTGTTCTCACCATTCGTCCCTTCTGTCTATCCGAGATTTCTCTTGGTCTGCCACTTCAAGCCTTAACTTGAATTGAGCCTGTGGTCTTCCGTTTCCTAATAATTTTCCTAACTGTGGAAGCGGACAGCTGAAATCTCTGAGACAGCTTTCTGTATCCTTCCCCTAATCCATGATGGTGAACAATCTTTCTCTTCAGATCATTTGAGAGTTGTTTTGAGACCCCCATGTTGCTATTCTTCAGAGAAAATTAAAAGAGGAGGGGGACTTACAATTGACCCCCTTCAATACTCTTTCTCATAATTGGATTCAACTGTGTATGTAGGTCAGGGGTCACTGAGCTTACCAAGCCAATTTGAGTTCCAATAATTAGTTCTAAAGGTTATGGAATCAATAAAATGACAACAGTGCCCAAATGTATGCACCTGCCTAATTTTATTTAAACAATGATTGTGCACTTTCTGTAAATCTAATAAACTTCATTTCACTTCTCAAATATCACTGTGTATGTCTCCTATATGATATATTTAACCATTTAAGCCGCGCGGACGTGAGCTTCACGTCCGCAGCGGCAGGTGCTAGAGCCGCAGGGACGTGCTAGTCACGTCCCCGCAGTTTGGGGGTCTGTAAACGATCCTGCGGGCAGATGCCCGCCATCGCGCTGCTGCTGCTAGCAGGGGGAATTGGCTGCAGGGGACAAAAGTCCCCTGTCCCAATCTGAGCATGTCCGCCGAGAATAAACACTGTTTTTGTTCAAAAACAGTCTTTATTCTGTAAATGGAGCCGCCGCGCTATCTCCCGCCGTCATTTTCGCCAGTTTCCGACGCCTGATCATTAAATTAATGAATGGAAACAATGTTTCCATTCATAATCTCCCCACCACCGCTGTGATCGGAGGCTTCCGATGGAAGCCTACGTCACTTCCACTTGTTACAATGTTAACAATACATTGTATCCTATGTACGCTACACAGAATTGTACTCAGCGGGGACATCTTGTGGCCAAATAGTAAAATACACCTACTGACTATAGGGGGAAAAAAAATAATATCTATGTCAAGAGGGCATCTTTTTATTAAATAATGGGCTCAAAATTAGTGATGGATGTTTTAACGTTGCAATAACCGGGACAAATGGGCAAATAAAATATGTGGATTTTAATTATGGTAGCATGTATTATTTTTAAACAATGATTGTGCACTTTCTGTAAATCTAATAAACTTCATTTCACTTCTCAAATATCACTGTGTATGTCTCCTATATGATATATTTAACCATTTAAGCCGCGCGGACGTGAGCTTCACGTCCGCAGCGGCAGGTGCTAGAGCCGCAGGGACGTGCTAGTCACGTCCCCGCAGTTTGGGGGTCTGTAAACGATCCTGCGGGCAGATGCCCGCCATCGCGCTGCTGCTGCTAGCAGGGGGAATTGGCTGCAGGGGACAAAAGTCCCCTGTCCCAATCCGAGCATGTCCGCCTAGAATAAACACTGTTTTTGTTCAAAAACAGTCTTTATTCTGTAAATGGAGCCGCCGCGCTATCTCCCGCCGTCATTTTCGCCGGTTTCCGCCGCCTGATCATTAAATTAATGAATGGAAACAATGTTTCCATTCATAATCTCCCCACCACCGCTGTGATCAGAGGCTTCCGATGGAAGCCTACGTCACTTCCACTTGTTACAATGTTAACAATACATTGTATCCTATGTACGCTACACAGAATTGTACTCAGTGGGGACATCTTGTGGCCAAATAGTAAAATACACCTACTGACTATAGGGGGAAAAAAAATTATATCTATGTCAAGAGGGCATCTTTTTATTAAATAATGGGCTCAAAATTAGTGATGGATGTTTTAACGTTGCAATAACCGGGACAAATGGGCAAATAAAATATGTGGATTTTAATTATGGTAGCATGTGTTATTTTTAAACTATAATGTATTATTCCTGTCAAAATGCATTTGGAATAAAATAATTTTAACATAATGTACCACCCAAAGAAAGCCTAATTGGTGGCGGAAAAAACAAGGTATAGATCATTTATTTGTGATAAGTAGTGATAAAGTTATTGGGGAATGAAAGGGAGGAGCGCTGAAAGGGGAAAATTCCTCTCATCCATAAGATGAAATGAAAAATACCCGCGGGCTGAAATGGTTAACTGACATTTTTTTTATCATAACAACCAATGATTTATGCAGGAAAATCATGATGATTAACAAGGGTGCGTGTGTGTGTGTGTGTGTGTGTGTGTGTGTGCGTGCGTGCGTGCGTGCGTGCGTGCGTGTGTGTGTGTGTGTGTGTTGCTTTTTTAATTATTACTTTTTGTTTTAGCTTAAAACTGAACATAACATAACATGAAGTCATAGAACACCTAAAAGACTACATCAAAGGTAGAGCAAATAAAGAATATAATTTTCAGTGAAACCTCACTCATATCCACTTGCCTGAGCAGGAAAGCAGAGCAGCATGCATCTCAAAGGCTTTGCTTTTGCTTAGAAGGGACAGATCACAAAGAGCCTGCTATTTGTACAGCCCAGGTGTATTAACCTCCTGAGCAGTCAAGAGGCACCGCTCAAGAAGATACAGCTGGTGCTAGATACTAAGTGCTAAATGCTTGTGAAGAAGGCTAGGAAAGTATATGTGCACAAGAGTCAAATGCATGCTGACCATATGCCATGCATGCCACAAATATACACAAGTTTTATCAGTTTCTATAATTGACAGCCATATTTTAAAGTGCATCTGAGATAAACTTTTACTCATTGCATAATTAGGTTCCTTACATATGGTTTATAGGGCATTCCTCAAGCCAAATACTTATTTTTTTAATACTCTAATTCCCTATAAACTAAACAAGCCTCGCCCACAGCTCAAAGGGCCTAGGCACTCCATGTAGCAAGGGCTTATGGGAGCTCAGTCTGGGCAGGAGGAGGAGGACGTTACTAGCCAGAGATTTCAGAGGCAGAGGGGAGGAGGGAGGAGGAGAGGTGTCATTGTATCACAGCAATAAATAAACATGGCAGCTGTCATAAATAAACATGAAACTGTTGAAGCTGTTTGCAGCTAGATTTTCTGTGTAAGCTATCTAAACTTTAGATAAGATATATAGACAAGTTACTTGTCATAGTTAGTCATCTCGGATCCACTTTAAGATCCATTAGCAGCACTAGAAGGCCTACTTTACTAGATGTAGATCTACAGCTTAATCAAGCATGGGTTACTAATGCATGCTCCAATATGCAGACATCCATGTGTATAGTATACTGTGCAGTAGCAAATATGTGTCTGCAAAAATGAAAAACATTTATGAACATTTTTATATTATATTATATTTTTTGGAGACAAAAAGGCATTACATGTGAATTGTGTCAGATCCAGCCAGCAAGGGAAGAAGATTAAAGTGGTCTTAAACTCTGACATAACATTCAATAAAAATGTGTTTTACTACTTTTTATTACTCATACAGTTACCATGTTTGCCTTTGTGCATAAGTAACATTGTCTGTTTACAAATTACAAGTTTCCAAAGTGTAGTTTATCTTACCCTGAAACCTGCCATTGCATTTTATTCAAACTGCTTTTTATTATATATTAACATCTTCTAATTAGCTGTTCTGAGCTGTTTGTGTGCTTAAAGCACAGAGAGCTTCACAGAGAGCTCCTGTTCACTTGTTACACTGTGTTTACACACATGTATAAACATTGGAATGCAAACAAAGATACTGTTATCTCCAGTTTGGATGTGAATTTGAAGCTGAATAGCAGGACAAAATGCTTTGTTTAACCATTTCAGTGATGTTCTGCTGAAAAAAAAATTCTGGGATGGTAGCTTTCAAGCTGTGAGGAATCTTGTAGAGCAAAGTAGAAATGCTGACTTTCAGACCACTTTACGGCCAGATGAGACAACTTGTCCTTCTTTTGAAAGGTTCCTGGTCCTAATTAATCCAATTAGCCTTAAAGCAAACCAGTGAAAATAAACATATGAGATAATTAATTTTATGTGTAGTACAGCTAAGAAATTTAGCAATAGTAGCAAGAAAAGTCTCATATTGTTTTCCAGTACGGGAAGAGTTCAGCTTCAGCTGTTATCTATGCAACTTCAGCTGTTATCTATGCAACTTCAGCTGTTATCTATGCAAAAGAGCTTCTCTTCGACCCAACTTGGGTCCGAAGACAGTGCCGTTTTCTGAAGCACTTATACATCAAAGAAACAGTGAGAGACAGGTTGAGATAAGGTTTTACTGCAGGAAATTTCAAAGGGTCATTAGTTCTGCTCTGTTTTGTAATTTAAAATACAGAGTGTGGTTTGTAAACTGCAAATATGACAAAATGATGCAATGTTATAAAAAAAAAACCAATATAAATGAAAATAAAAATAAGAGACTCTTTTCTTTTCTACTAGTGTGGTGGTGGACCAACCAACCTAAAGCAGACGCAATGCTGTCGATTAAAGTCAACAAAAATTTATTCACATACTCCAAGGAACACTGGCAGTGTTCCTTGGAGTATGTGAATACATTTTTGTTGACTTTAATCGACAGCATCGCGTCTGCTTTAGGTTGGTTGGTCCACCACCACCTAGATGTTTTAACCTTTTAGTACCTTTTATCCTACTGGCGCCTCTGTACATCGTTTCAACCAGTGAACCACCCTTGGTGGAAGGGTGTTATACCCTCCTTTCTTCTATCACAGAGAGCGACATCTTAATCCTGAGTGGGGACAGGTCTATACTCCCCACCTGCCTATACAGTGGTTGCCTCAGCGGTAACCCGTGTTTGTAAGTATAATACTTACCTGTCATTTCAATCCTCCTGGGCTAATACCTACTACACTATATTGGGCTCTCGGTTTGTCTGTTTATACCAAAAAAAGTACTTTGGACCACTGAGCAACAGTCCAGTGCTGCTTCTCTGTAGCCCAGGTCAGGCGCTTCTGCCACTGTTTCTGGTTCAAAAGTGGGTTCATGCTTCCATCTGCTGAAAAGCTTTATGGAGATGAAGATTTCATTTTTCAGCACGACCTGGCATCTGCTCACAGTGCCAAAACCACTGGTAAATGGTTTACTGACGATGGTATTACTGGGCTCAATTGACCAGCCAACTCTCCTGACCTGAACCCCATAGAGAATCTGTGGGATATTGTGAAGAGAAAGTTGAGAGACGCAAGACCCAATACTCTGGATGAGCTTAAGGCCGCTATCGAAGCATCCTGGGCCTCCATAACACCTGAGCAGTGCCACAGGCTGATTGCCTCCATGCCACGCCGCATTGAAGCAGTCATGACGTCATCGACGGTGCAACGTCACATCGCTGAGTCTCGATGCTCCTGATATGCAAGACAGAAGATGTGTAGTGGAGGTGATGGGAGCGGTGCTGGTTAGAGACATGGTAAGTAACTGACACAGCGCTGGGGATCGCAGGGGGGTTGGGGCACCTGTTCTGGGGCAGCTATAGCTATTTTAGCTGTCCGGGGGGGGGGGGGAATGAGACAGAAAACCTTCTGAGTGGCATGCCCGACACTATGTTAGGCATACCACTTTCAACATACCGCCCAGGAAGCTAAGGTACATACATATGCACAATTTTCCCTCAGTTTGTGTTACCCGCAATTATAGAACTTGATCCTGTAGTTAATAATAATAATAATCCGAACATTTGTATAGCGCTTTTCTCCTGTCGGACTCAAAGCGCTCAAGAGCTGCAGCCACTGGGATGCGCTCAAGAGGCCACCCTACAGCGTTAGGGAGTCTTGCCTTGAACTCTTTACTGAATTGGTACTTGAGCTAGCCAGGATTTGAACCCTGGTCTCCCATGTCAAAGGCAGATCTCTTAACCAGTACACTATCCAGCCACGATGTGGCCTCAATTCTATACAGACACATTGCTAGATAACAGCTGAGCAACACATACTGTCTCCAGGAACAAGGGAAGAATAATGAAGGGGTGTCCACAGGCAGTGTAAGGAGTAACAATGGACTTCGCTGAAAATGTTCACATAAAGATCTGGCCTGCCAGTATTGGGGGATACCTGTGCACACTTCAGCCTAAGAACTGTCTAGCATGAGTGTGAGGCTTTTAAAAGCCAGTAAGAGTTGTTACCTGTGGACAACTTCAGAACTTGGCAAATTCTATAACAGTGTAAACTTAAAATGTTACTCTACCAATGGAGCCTTTGTTATGTTTATTCAGCATATGGGCCAATCCACTGACTGGCATTAAACAATGACATTCCTATCTCCCAGCTTCTGTTAGAAACCCAGTGGAAGGGCTGTGTTTTATATGCACATTCAGGCCTCTTGCACACTACATGCAATTCCGATTTTTTTTTATATGATCCGATTTTTGATTTTGATTAAAAACGTAGCAGCATGCAGTGCTTTTTTTAATCGTAATAAAAAATGGGATCGTATAAAAAATCAGAATCGCATGAAGTGTGCAAGAGGCCTAAAAGAGAGTAATCAACCTAAAAAATAACTGAAAGCTCTGAGGTTTTCTCTCAACAAAAGTGGAATTTCTCCTTTTCTGTGGTTAAATCTTGCATACTGAATTCTGTGCAGGCAAGACCTCCTAAGAATATCTTTAAATTAAAAGTGGTTGGCAGAAAAGAGTAGGAAAAACCTGTAAACAAGAACTGAACACTAGATAAAAAAAAGGGGCTTACAAACTTAGAAATGTGCCAAAGGGAGCGTTGCTCAATGATTCCTCAGTGCTTCCAAGCAGCAGCAGTCCTCTCAGTTAACATGAAGAATAAGCACACCAGTATACATTTTTAGGAATGGCTTTATTTTAAATAGATATTGTTTTCTTCTAGTTTCACCTGAGGTAGGTGTGTATCATGGAGAGGTAAAAGGGTTGCAGTGACCAGCAGGAGTACAACCCTCAAAATACTCTGAGTACTGCCAGAGGAAAAAAAAACTCTTCTTTTGTGGTTTAACTTGTGAATAATGTGTTTTTATGCTTTGGCCACAGCCCTTCATTCACAAATAACACCCAAAAAGCATTTATTTGAAAATGTAATTTAAAAATGACAGGCAATTTTTCATGTAGCAGTAATGACCAACAGAAGTAATGCTCTCAAAATACTTAATTGTTTTATTGTCTAAGGAACAAAAAGCCCTGCACCAACAAAGTAGTAGTGGTAGTTTAGTGTTTAAGGCTGCTTTCACAGTGGGACGTTACAGGCGCACGTTAGAGCAGCCTGTAACGCAGCCCAGCTCACAGTAATGAAAAATAAATGTGCTGTTCACAGTGCCCACCTTGCGTTACATTGTAACCCTACACGTTGAATGAAAGTGCTGCATGCTGTGCGTTATACTGGGCTTTAGCTGCGTTATACTGCTTGCACATGCTCAGTGACTAGCCACATGGCATATTAATATTCACTGCACTGTGGGGACGTAACCTGGACTCATAGTGTTGTCCAGATCATGAATGAATCGTTCATTTGATCCGGGGGGGGTTTGCGAGTCGAATCATCCGGATCATCACAAGGAACGATTCGGTTCACAGTGGATGTCTGTCTGGAAGAAACAAGAACATACAGAATGTACAGTGCAGGGAAAGTCGTGTCCTAGTCATTTCACCCCCGGTCTGCTTCCCTAGTAAAATGATTCAAATGATTTGGTTCAAAGCGCTGGATCTTTTCAATGATCCGCTTCGAATCATCCGGATCCTCGAAAAGATCCGGACTTCCCATCACTATCCTGGAGCGGCTGTTCTATCAGTATAGATAGAACGAAAACAGCGCACTAAGAGCCGCGTAACGCAGCTCAATCTGGCGTCCACCTCCAACACCACCATGCGTTGCATGAGGGGCAGGTTATGCGATCTTAACGTCCCCTGAAACACAACGGCTTGGTGGGATAAAGGCCAAAATAAAGAGATAATAGGCCTTCATTTATCAGAAGCAGCAGCGTTGCAGCAGGTTCCAAATCCCCCTTAGCTTACAATTAGAATGTGACAATGCCCACCCCAGCCTGACCCTGCACATAGTGTTCAGGACCTCAGGCTGAGTATCAACAAGCTGTGAGAAGTTCCATACTAGGCAATCTTATCTAAAGCTTGGTACATGCATCCAATTTTAATTGACAAATGACTGGCCAATTTTGCCACCTCCATGTAATATGAAGGCCAACTGATATTGAATACTATGAAACGATTGTGTAGGTAAGCTCTCATACTACAAGGCAGTGGTAAAATTGGCAAATCAAAATCGGACGTGTGTACAAGACTTGATAACTCTTTCCCACACATCTAAATATATCTGCCACAACGTGTTTGTAGCAGGAACGCAACCCACACACTGACTGGTAATGCAGCCATTCTTTTACCCTTTTTTTGCTAAGAAAGGTCCGGTATACTTACTGCCATGCTCCTGACAGGATGGCACAAAGATCCAAAAATGTACAATTTATACAGTACCACTACAGTAAGAGGAGAAAAGTTTCTCTTCCACAAATAATTTAGGGGAAAAGCTCAAATGATTGTATATCATTTTTAATAGAAGAAATTGGCAACAGACCGCTATATGCAGCATTGCTGCCTGTGGCTTTGGGTCTTCCTGTCATTTTAGGGGATATTTGGAGATAGATAGCTTAGTTTTTCATCTTGACTAAGGTATAACAAAGGGTTGCCTGCTGTCTCCCTATATGTGGAACAGGACTGAAAAAAGTGATCTATGGTTCCACTGATGGAAGGAGAAACATCAATTTTCTCTGCTATGCAGAAGATACACTTATGGCCCATACTCACGGGCTACTTTTGTAGATTGTCGCTAGCACACGGGAGCGTGTGCGCGACAGTTCGGAGACAGCTCGTCGCCAGGTCCCTCCGCATACACACCGCGGAAGAGGGATCAGTGATGCGACGGAAGCTGTCGCCGACGTTCCTCCCCCCGCCGGAAACTCAGTGCTCCGGCTATTAGGTTGCTGTCGCTAGTCCGCATACACACGCAGACTAGCGACAGTTGTGGCAGTGGCGGACACAGGCAGCAGTGGGCCCCTGTGCAAAATATCAATTGTGGGCCCCCTGACCTGCGCCGCGGCAAAAAATGGGCGTGGCGATAACCTGCGGCGCGCCACGGCAAAAAATGGGTGTGGATAGAACCTGGGCGTGGCAATGACCAGATAAGGGCGGAGCTAACTGTAATTTAAAGTGATCCCGGGGTGAGAGTGATATGGAGGCTGCCATATTTATTTCCTTTTAAACAATACTAGTTGCCTGGCGGCCCTGCTGATCTATTTGGCTGCAGTAATAAACTGAATTACACCAGCAACAAGCATGCAGCTTAATCGTCTCAGTTCTGACAATATTGTCAGAAAACCCTGACCTGCTGCATGCTTGTTCAGGGTCTATGGTTGAAAGAATAAGAGGCAGAGGACCAGAACGGCAACCAGGCAACTGGTATTGCTTAAAAGGAGAGAAATATGGCAGCCTCAATATTATTCTCACCTCAGGTTCCCTTGAAAAGTGCAACGGAAAGACAGTGGGCCCAAGTTTTGGTGACCCTTTCCCCAGAAAATGCACATAATTGTGCAGGTTTTCTCAAGAAAATACACATAATGTGAGCAGATTTGCCCAGAAAATACATTCAATCATGTCGGCAGATTTGCCCAGAAAATACCTTCAATCATGTCGGCAGATATGCCCAGAAAATACATGCAATGATGTCGGCAGATATGCCCAGAAAATACGTGCAATGATGTCGGCAGATATGCCCAGAAAATACGTGCAATGATGTCGGCAGATATGCCCAGAAAATACGTGCAATGATGTCGGCAGATATGCCCAGAAAATACGTGCAATGATGTCGGCAGATATGCCCAGAAAATACGTGCAATCATGTAGGCAGATATGCCCAGAAAATACGTGTAATCATGTCAGCAGATATGCCCAAAAAATACGTGCAATCATGTCAGCAGATATGCCCAGAAAATACGTGCAATCATGTCAGCAGATTTGCCCAGAAAATACGTGCAATCATGTCGGCAGATTTGCCCAGAAAACACATGCAATCATGTAGCAAATTTGCCCAGAACATACATGCAATCATGTGGCAGACCTGCCCAGAACATACACGCAATCATGTGGCAGACCTGCCCAGAACATACACCTGCTAAAATAAATAATAAAAAAACCATTTACTCACCTGCAGCAGCAGACCTCCTGTCCCAGCCTCCATCCGGCGCGCAGCTCCCATGGGTGGTTGGGTGGATA
The DNA here is from genome assembly GCF_040937935.1 of Hyperolius riggenbachi. NCBI lineage: Eukaryota > Metazoa > Chordata > Amphibia > Anura > Hyperoliidae > Hyperolius > Hyperolius riggenbachi. Next base: position 437,722,302 of record NC_090646.1, read on the forward strand.
GGTAGCCTGGTGGGTAGGTAGGTAGGCAGCCGGGTGGGTAGGTAGGTAGCCCTTAGCCGGGTGGGTAAGTAGCCTGGTGGGTGGCTGGGTAGCCGGGTGGGTGGGTAGCCTGGTGGGTGGCTGGGTAGGTGGGTGGGTAGGTAGCCTGGAGGGTGGGTAGGTGGGTGGTTAGGTAGCTGGGTGGGTGGGTAGGTAGCCTGGTGGGTCTTTAGGTAGGTAGCCTGGTGGGTTGGTAGGTAGCCGGGTGGGTAGGTAGGTAGGTAGCCTGGTGGGTGGGTAGGTAGCTGGGTGGGTGTGTAGGTAGCCGGGTGGGTGGTTAGGTAGCCGGGTAGGTAGCCGAGTGGGTGGTTAGGTAGCCGGGTAGGCAGCCGGGTGGGTGGTTAGGTAGCCGGGTAGGTAGCCGGGTGGGTGGTTAGGTAGCCGGGTGGGTGGTTAGGTAGCCGGGTAGGTAGCCGGGTGGGTGGTTAGGTAGCCGGGTAGGTAGCCGGGTGGGTGGTTAGGTAGCCGGGTAGGTAGCCGGGCGGGTGGTTAGGTAGCCGGGTGGTTAGGTAGCTGGGTGGGTGGTTAGGTATCCGGGTGGGTAGGTAGTCGGGTGGGTGGGTAGGTAGCCGGGTGGGTGTGTAGGTATCCGGGTGGGTAGGTAGCCGGGTGGGTAGGTAGGTAGCCGGGTGGGTGGTTAGGTAGCCGGGTGGGTAGGTAGGTAGCCGGGTGGGTGTGTAGGTATCCGGGTGGGTAGGTAGCCGGGTGGGTGGGTAGGTAGCTGGCAGGGTGGTTAGGTAGCCGGGTAGGTAGCCAGGTGGGTAAGGTAGCCGGGTGGGTGGGTAAGGTAGCCGGGTGGGTAGCTATCCGGGTGGGGGGCCCGACTCCTATCCTCCCTCACTCACCTCGGTGCCCCCCTCCCGGTATGCGCGGCGGCCGACGGGAGAGCAGAAAATACAGGAAGTCTCCGGCCGGGGCTCTTGGTCTCTGATATGTCTCCAAGTTGGAGACATATCGGAGACCAAGCGGCAGCTGCCTCTAGCGTCTGCTGCAGCCCCGGCCGGAGACTTCCTGTATTTTCCGCTCTCCCGCCGCGGGAGGGGGGGGGCCCGAGGTGAGGGGGGAGGGGCCCGAGGTGAGGGGGGAGGACAGGAGTCGGGGCCCCCAGGTTAAAAAAATTAAAAGCAAAATAAAAAAAAAAACCTGCAATACTTAATGGGCCCCTGAAGCAGCGGAACTTCAGGGGCCCTCGTGCTGAGTTGCGGCGAAGTTGCGGCGGCAACTGTCGCTAGGCGATTGACCTCGCCAATTGCCTGGCGACAGCAGCGACGAGCGACGGTTCGGGGCACGTGCACTATACTCACGGGCGACCTGTCACCGCAACAAGCGCGCGCCACATGGTTGCGGCGAAAATTGTAGCCCGTGAGAATGGGTCATTAGGGCTCGTTCACACTACAAGAGCTTTTCTAAGCGCTTGTGATTTTAAAAGCTCTTGATAATGTTATCCTATGTGAGGGTTCACACTGCAGCAAAGTGATTTTGCAAAAATGCCTCATAGGATTGCATTAGCAAGAGCTTTTAAAATATCTGGCGTTTAAAAAGCTCTCATAGTGAGAATCAGCCCTTATAGTTGAAAATGAAGAGGACTGAGATAGGATTATAGACTGACAATACTGCATTACTTTCAATTGTGCTATTTTATCACTGAAACATCTGTATTGGACGCGTATATTGAAAAAGGGCGCATGGAAAAAAGGGCGCGGGATGTAGCCGAATTTATAAGTTATAATGTAAAACAATGTTTTCCCTTAGTTGCGTTGTAAATGAAAATATAGTGCTGTATCGCTATAATGAACGTATATTAAACAGCAAAATACCGTCTATAACAACAACCGTATTCTGTAGTAAAACGTCAAATCGCGTGTATAACATATTGTTGAATGAAACGTGAAATGGCGTGTATAACAACAAACGGATAGTGTATTAAAACTTCAAATAGCGTCTTTAATAAGAAAGATATTTACACTGCTATTAAGCTGTAAGCTCACACAGATCTCTCCTTCTCCCTATCCCTAACACCTAGACCGCCCCCCCCCCCCCCCCCCCCTCTGTTAATAGTACTGTAAACGAGCATTTACTTGTAACAGTCCTGTAAGCGAAATTTAAAACTGGAAAAATAAGTTATAGCTCCTATAAGCGAGATTTAAAAACCCAAAAAAATAAGGATATCACATAGTCAAAACGATCTTGTAAACAATGTTTGTTATAACCCTTTTTGTATAAACGAAAACTTTTGATAAAACGTTCCTTGTAACCGCTATTTTTCAGGCGCCCTTTTTTCCTGTCGGGCGCCCAATAGCCGATATTTTGTATTGCAGTCTATGGCGGCGCCCTTTTAGTCCACTAGAGCTGTGCGCCCTTTTGTCCCTGCACCGTATTGGACTTCTTGAGAAATATTCACTATTGGTAAAGTCACCTTGTGCAGGAAGCTTATGGCAATTTTACCATTTCTTCCGCTGAGTAAATAGAATGCATTGTGCAATTAGCACTACCCATGTTACCTAGATAAGGTGAGCGTTACAGTGGTAATGCAGGTCCTGCTACTACGCATAACGCATGCTAAGTACTAAGCATAAATAACAGTAAAATTTAGCGACTATTAGTAAATATGACCCTTTGTACAACAGTCTTTTTTCTTTTAAAACAAATATGATGTTTATTGTAAACAGAAAAATATAGGCAACAAAACACAATAGTCAATGCCACAGTGGGGTATTACAGCAGTGTCATGAGACCATACACCAAATTAACAAATATTGAGGCATTCAATACAGGTTTATGTGACCTTGAAGACTGGTCCAACATAATTACCTAAAGAGGAACTGTCGCGAAAATCTTAAATTTCAAAACACATAGAAATAAGAAGTACATTTCTCCCAGAGTAAAATGAGCCATAAATTACTTTTCTCCTATGTTGCTGTCACTTACAGTAGGTAGTAGAAATCTGACATTACCGACAGATTTTGGACTAGCCCATCTTCTCATAGGGAGGTTCTCAGGGTTTTCTTTATTTTTAAAAGCACTTAGTGAATGGCAGTTGCTCCGTTCATTTGCCAAAATAGTGTACAGCGAGCAGGGAAGCTGGCCAGCATCTTTGTATAACTCATTTTCAGGGAATGTCTTTATAAAGAATAAGGGCCATGCTGAGAATCCCCTATGAAGAGATGGACTAACCCAAAACCTGGCGGTAATGTCATTTCTCGTACCTATTGTAAGTGACAGCAACATAGGAGGAATGTAATTTATGGCTCATTTTACTCTGGGAGAAATGTACTTTTAAGATTTTCTCGACAGTTCCTCTTTAAAGACTGAGTACAAAAAAAAAAAAAACAAGATCTACTTACCTGGGGCTTCCTCCAGCCCCTGGCAGCCGACCTGTCGCTTCCTGTAGCTCAGGTGTCCCGGGGTCCCCTCCATTGCAGATGCAGACCTTTGGATCTTCTGCGACTGTGCAAGCACATGCCCACGCCACTTGCGATCTCGCTCACGTGGCCTGGAGCATTCGGCACAGGCGCAGAACTACTGTGCTTGTGCAGAATGCTCCTGGCCATGGGATCGCGACCACGAGCAGCACGGACGCACGCTCACTTAGGCGCTGAAGATCCCTACCTGGCGAGGTTGGCACCTGCAATGGAGGGGACCCCAGGACACCAAAACTGCAGCGAGGGACATATCGGCTACCAGGAGCTGGAGGAAGCCCCAGGTAAGTAGATCTTGTTTGTTTTTTTTATTTCAAATGTGTCCTTTAAACTGGACATACCAAGTTTGACAGATCTTCTCATGTTTATTGGAGCCATTTCTATGTGCATTATGTGCATATACAACTTTTCTGTGCAATAGTCTTTAAAAAATACTAATAATAAACCATAAAATAAAAACTTCTAAATTCTGTTAAAGAAAGAATAAAATGAAGAGGACTTGCACCCTGATCCTGAAAATAAACATAGTGAAGAACTAGGTCTGAGCTTAATTTAACTACCTAAAGACCGCCCTACGCCAATGAGCGTGGCCGCGGCGGCAGCCCCAGGACCGCCGAACGCCAATTGGCATCAGGTCCTGGGGCCGGCTACTGCAGAAGATTGTGCGCTTTCGAGCTTCGCCCCACCTTCAGTCTCTGAGCGGCGAATGCTGCTCGGGACACTGTTAGAGGGCGAAACTGACGTCTTTTCAGTTAGTACAGCGCTGCAATCTGGGACACAAGAGAGCGATCGGCTCTCATAGGTTGAAGCCTATGAGAGCTGATCGCCATGATTGGCTGGCTGGGGGAAGAAGGGGTTTTAAAATAAATAAATAGAAAAAATATTAAACAAATATGAACATAAATATTTATTAAAAAAATTAACACGGGGGGGGGCAATCAGACCCCACCAACAGAGAGCTCTGTTGGGGGGGGAGAAAAAGGGGGGGGGGATCACTAGTGTGCTGTCTGTGTTGTGCAGTCCTGCAGCTTGGCCTTAAAGCTGCTGTGGCCAATTTAACAAAAAATAGCCTGGTCTTTAGGGGGGTTTAAAACTGTGGTCCTAAAGTGGTTAAAGAAAACTAACATCATGACAACATCAACTGTCAGTACTGTAGATGGGGACACTGAAGTGGTAGACAGTTTATGACTGTTGGGTTACTGAATATACTCGAGTATAAGTCTAGAAATTTAGATCTGATTCACTTCATATACTGTAAGTATACAGGTCGACTTATACACGAGTCACAGACAACACTGAGAACACTGAGTAATGTGTGTACTAATAGAGACATTCCCATTAGCAGCAATTTACCCAGTGGTAAGTGATACTGTGAGGAAAGGAAATGCCAAGAAAGCAAAGATCTGAAAGTCCTGGCCACGACAATTAACAAGGAAAGGGGGCAGGGGGAAATACTGAGCTGTCTAAAAGGAAGTGAATAATTGCAGCACTTGGGGGCCTGAAGGAGGTATTGGCTGCACTTCAAGGGGAACTGAAGTGAGAAGAATATGGAGGCTGCCATATTTATTTTCTTTTAAACAATACACATTGCCTGGCAGCCCTGCTGATCTATTTGGCTGCTGGAGTGTCTGAATCACACTAGAAACAGGCATGCAGCTAATCTTGTCAGATCTGACAAAAATGGCAGAAACACCTGATCTGCTGCATGCTTGTTCAGGGGCTGTGGCTAAAAGTATTATAGGTAGAGGCTCAGCAGGGCTGCCAGGTAACTGGTATTGCTTAAAATGAAATAAAGATGGCAGCCTCCTTACATCTCTCACTACAGTTTTCCTTTAAGGGACAGGAGGGTTTAATGGTTGCAATACTGTATGCAGTGCAGTCAATAACCCCTCCTGGCCCCCAAGAGCAGCCATTAACTTTGCTGGGTAGACTTATACTTGATACTAATAAAAAGGATATATATAGCAAAAAACTGAAGAAACTTGAAGAGTTTATATGCAAAAATACAAAAGATTTTTATTGAAGACAACACTTGTGCAAAAATATTCATAAAAAGTATCCGTCAGGGAACATTTTCCATAGCAAAGAATGGCAAAAATGCATCAGTTGTTAACATCAAGATTAGTGCAGTTGTGCAAATTGAGGCGACAACGTCGACTTGTTTCGGGATAAACCCTTCATCAGGCCTCCACAAATAGAGACAAATCTAAAAACAATAAATATAAAGACATTAAAACCATATGGTAATGAAATACAACTGAAAAGTGAAACATACTGGTTGGTGAACAGAATTAGAAAGTGAATATGGGTGAAAACAGTAATAAAGAGCACCGACATAGTGAAAGATCAATAGAGCCATACTGTTATAGTGATAGGACCCAAAGAGAAAAATACCAGGAACCCTGAAAAGTGATAGCAAAAGCCACCAATTAAATAATAAATTTCAAAGATATCAAACAGGTACCTGTATAGTTAACACATGTTCTTAATAAACATCTGGACAACATCAAGTCAGGTATAACCACCTATAGAATTATAAATATACTCTATCACTAAACTGATACACAAAGACCAGCAACCGGATCACATAAGGCGACCAAACAATGACCATGGAAATTACTACAAACGTTAATACCTTAACAATGGAACAGGAAACATCCAAAATTACTATGCCATAAAAAGAAATAACTATGCCATAAAAAGGGGCAACATTGTGATCACAATGTTGCCCCTTTTTATGGCATAGTTATTTCTTTTTATGGCATAGTAATTTTGGATGTTTCCTGTTCCATTGTTAAGGTATTAACGTTTGTAGTAATTTCCATGGTCATTGTTTGGTCGCCTTATGTGATCCGGTTGCTGGTCTTTGTGTATCAGTTTAGTGATAGAGTATATTTATAATTCTATAGGTGGTTATACCTGACTTGATGTTGTCCAGATGTTTATTAAGAACATGTGTTAACTATACAGGTACCTGTTTGATATCTTTGAAATTTATTATTTAATTGGTGGCTTTTGCTATCACTTTTCAGGGTTCCTGGTATTTTTCTCTTTGGGTCCTATCACTATAACAGTATGGCTCTATTGATCTTTCACTATGTCGGTGCTCTTTATTACTGTTTTCACCCATATTCACTTTCTAATTCTGTTCACCAACCAGTATGTTTCACTTTTCAGTTGTATTTCATTACCATATGGTTTTAATGTCTTTATATTTATTGTTTTTAGATTTGTCTCTATTTGTGGAGGCCTGATGAAGGGTTTATCCCGAAACAAGTCGACGTTGTCGCCTCAATTTGCACAACTGCACTAATCTTGATGTTAACAACTGATGCATTTTTGCCATTCTTTGCTATGGAAAATGTTCCCTGACGGATACTTTTTATGAATATTTTTGCACAAGTGTTGTCTTCAATAAAAATCTTTTGTATTTTTGCATATAAACTCTTCAAGTTTCTTCAGTTTTTTGCTATATATATCCTTTTTATTAGTATAAAGTCTATGTAGGTGTTGTGGCACACTTGAGAGGATATTATCATCACTTCTTTTGTTTCCCTGTATACGGAATATAGACTTATACTTGAGTCAGTAAAAAAAATCCAGCTTAAGAGGGTTGAATATTGGAGTCGACTTATACAGGAGGTCAACTTGTATTTGAGTATATACGGTAGTTATCAATAATATAGAAAGCAGCTGTCAGTATATGTGACACAGGGTGAATATTGGCCAGACTAGGATTAAACCTTTAGATACATTTTTGAAAACGAATAATGTCTGTAAGCAAACAATAGTCTTTGGAGATGGAGTCTTTGTTCTTTTCAATGACATACTATGATTGTTCTAGCTGAAAGATAGTAAGATAGAACACATACTGATACCCTTGGGCTGTAGTTCTGGAGTAAACTTGCGATATGAACACCCGAGAAAAAAAAATAAACAATTATTGGCCAAATTAGTCCAGACTTGTCTCTAGTTGTACAAAGGACAAAGATAATTATTTCACCTTCTGGGCAAACTATGGAATAGTGTGTATGCTAACACAGAAAAGCAGTGCTCAGACTGTTCCTGAGGCCAAATAATTCAGCAATAATGTTGTTGCTTTTTCACCTGTCACAGACCATCCTGCTGAAGAAAGGGCTGTTTTCTTCTTAGGCCTGTAACCCTATAGCAGTTCTTTTCTAAGCGCTTGTGATATGTAAAGCTCTTGCTAATGTAATGGTATGGGTTTTTTTAGAAAATCACATCCCTCAAGTGGGATCACACCCATAGCATTATATCAGCAAGAGCTTTTCAAATCACAAGAGCTTAAAAAGTGCTGCTAGCGGGTTCCAGGCTTTATTTTGCCTAAGGCCTGGGACCCATTCGCAGCGATTTTCTAAGTGTTTGTGATTTGTAAAGCTCTTGCTAATGTAATGCTATGGGGGAAGGAGGTTAAAACAAAAATCACATCCCTCAAGTGGGATCACACACATAGCATTACATTAGCAAGAGCTTTATCACACCTTGTCAATAAAATGCCTTTTAAACCACCGGCAAGCAAGAAAATACTCTAAACAAATTTGGCAGTACTTTTTCATATACTTGATGGTACTTTTTCTGTTGCAAAGTGCTGAAAAGTTACTTTAAAAATAAGATGAAAACGTATCTCCTGGGAGAAAACTCAGGAGAAAAAGGTGAAGTGCATATGGGATGTTTTCAAAACTCATCAGAAAAAGGGAATTGCATATGGACCCTTGGCCCACATGAAATTCACTTTTTCTCCTAAGTTTTCTCCTAGGTGATCATTTTTCATCATCTCTTAATAATAATTTGTGAGCACTTTGCAATTGAAAAAGTACCAAAAGTAGTAGAAAAGGTACTATCAAAATTATTTTGGGCATTTTCTTGCTTGCTGGGGGTTTAAAAGTAATTTTATTGATAAGATGTGAAAATTTTAACTTGGAGAAAACTAAGGAGAAGAAGTATATTGCATATGGGCCACTGGCCTATATGCAATTCACCTTTTCTCCTGAGTTTTCTCCAGGGTGCTAATTTTTCAACTTCTGTTTAAAATAATTTTTCAGCACTTTGCAACTGAAAAAGTATTTAAAGTAGTAGAGAAAGTACTATCACAATTTTTTTGTGTATTTTTTTGATTGCTGAGGGTTGAAAAGTCATTTTATTGAATGACAAGGTGTGAAAATATCAACTTGGAGAAAACTAAAGCGAAAAAGTGAATTGCATGTGAGCCACTGGGCCATATGCAATTCACTTTTTCAACTGAGTTTTCTCCTAGGAGATAATTTTTCGTCTTTGATTTTAAATAACTTTCCAGTACTTTTCAACTAAAAAAGTACCAAAAAGTTGGGGGAAAAGTACTAACAAAATTATTTTGAGCATTTTCTTGCCTTCTGGGGGCTTAAAGGGCATTTTATAGACAAGTTTAAAAATATCACCTAGGAGAAAACTCAGGTGAAAAAGTGAATTGCATATGGCCCCCTGTGTCCTAACTCAAGCCTAATTTTCAAAAACATATTTTCTTCAGCTGTAATATTTTTGCTTGATTGCAGAACAGCAGGCCCACCATTTTCTCTCACCACATCTCCACTACTAACTGTCAGAGTGCCCTGGAGACCGCATAATTACATTTCCCACTGAAGACTTCACCATTAATTTCTGTTCTGCTCAGTGGGGAAGGTCACATGAGCACTGGAAGGTCAATGTCCCTGAGGCTGAAAATGAGGGGAGATTTGTCATTTGTGTAAGGTTTATTATTTTAATGGAAGCACTGGGAGAGGAAAAGGTGGAATCTGGGGAGGGCCTTTAAGGCGGGTTTGGAATATCAAAGCTTTTATGATCCGTATTGCTCTGGCAATGGGCGTGGTGGCGTATTGAAAGAAAGGCAGAAAGAGCAGCAGGAAGTTGAGAATATATATAGTTACTCAGCATATGCATTATTAATGTTATTTATCTGTGCCTTACATATACATAGAGGTAACTTGAACTCAGGAAAAACCTGCAATAAGTACTGGTGCCGAAAGGACTGAAAATCACTGCTTTAAAGTGTACCCGAGGCAACAGGTGATAGGATGAGATAAACATATCTACGTACAGTGCAAAACATAAATAACCAGGCTGTTTTATTTTGCTGCCTGAAATAGTTAATTTTAAGGCATGAAAGTGACAGCTTCTGTCCTGCTGGTACCTTGTCGGCAATATAGTAAACATCCCTGACAAGCAATTTACAGCCATAAAAGTTTTCCTGGCAGAATGCAACTTCTGAGCTCAGGGGAGAGATATAAAAAGGTGAATAGTTCATGTATTTTAAGTCTGGGCCACTTAATAGGCTACCACTGATCAGAGACAGTAAAACATTCAACCTACTTTGTAAATGTCTACATATAAAAGAAAACCATGGGATACTTAAAACAAGTCATTTTAGGAGAAGGCGGATAAACATACTGTAATTGTTCACCTTACCAGTTTATTTTTACCTCGGGTTCACTGTAACAGACAGCAATAGCAACCTCCATATTCTTTTCAATTCAGGGCAGGCTTCCTGAGCATACAAGAAGCACTACTACAAACTGACTTGGGTAGTAATCACTGTTTATTCACTAGCAAGAGAAAGACTGGCACACTAGCAGCCATAAAGCAGTGTTAAATGGTCATCGGGTGCTGCCTATTTGATGCATGGCTGCAGACATATCCAGTGCTTTCATAGCAATGCTGTTCCTTAAATGCCTAATGAAAAGCCGTATTTCTGTTTTATATCATCTTATTAAAAATGTAGCATATTGAACACTTGTTAAACACCAGCCTTAAATATAGTTTGCGTAACACGGTTATGCCTTATTGTTGTTGATTCCAAACCTATATAAGTTGCTAAAACTTTCCACTTTCTGCATGAAACTATAAAGCCAGCATTAAATTCATTAATATTTAAGTGATATCAGAATGTACTCAGGAAAGTATTGGCTCTGCTAAAATATAAATTTGTATTTCCTTTTTACTTTCCCAGGATAAAATCTTTAAACTTTTCAGAAATGCTTCTAAAGGAGAATGTGTTTGTGCTTAGCCTGAAGGAACCTTATGAAGTCTTTACCAATTTACCAGCAGTAACATTATATTTGCAGAATAACACTGCCATCTAGTGTCTGCTAGCTAAAGCGCACCAAAGCAGTTCATTTGGATGATGTTTCATTATTGCACAAGAAAAATGAGAACTGCTTATTTATTAGGTCAAAAGGTACCGAGCTATGAGATGTATTAAATATACGTGCTTCATACACAGTAATTTAATTCAGTGGAGGTCTGCCAAACCTCAGATATTATTTCACAACTGCCACTATTAGATTTGCATGAGCATTCATCAAGAGCCGCTGCAGTTTCTTCGGTACCCTTAGTGAAGGGTTAGGTTATGCTGTGAAATGCAATGAGCAGCAAGTGTTTACACCAAAAACAGGTACCTGAGGACTTTGTGTCCTGCCCACACTGCTAACACCTGCTGATTAGTGAAAACAGGAAACAGTGAAATTTAAGTATTTCAGGTGTCAGGGAAGATAAGGGGACAATAGGGTGTTTGTGGTTCTGTTTGTGGTGTTCACATTTGGTTACTGTCATGTCATCCTGTCACTTGGTTCCCAGACACTAAGGGACACTATGGAGAGGAAGCTGAAGATACAGCGTTCAGACCTGAAGAGGCGACACACTGGCTGGGAGAAATTTGGCTCTGGCTACCTATACTATGGTGTGGAGTCATCTGGTAGTGGTTACTTATACTGGATGTAATATGGCTACCTATTCTGTTGAGGCGGGATCTGGCTATCTTTGGTGGGGGTAATATGGCTATCTTTACTGGTAGGGGGCATCAAGTTACCTATGCTGAGGGGACATCTGGCTGCCTGTACTTGGGGGGAAGGGGGACATCTGGATACCTATACTGAAGGGGATGTCTGGCTATCTATATGGGAGGGTCATCTGGCTGCCTATAGTGTGGGGGCGGGGGCATCTAACTACCTGTACTGTGTGGGGGGCATCTGGATACCTATACTGTGGGGGCCATCAGACTACATATACTGAGGTGGTATCTGGCTACCCAAGCTGATGGTAATATGGCTAGCTATACTGGGAAGGCATCTAGCTATGCATACTGAAGGGACATCCGGCTCCCTGTACTTGGGGGCAACGGGGAAATCTGGCAACCTATACTGGGGGGGGGGGTGCATCTGGCTACCTGTACTGGGTGGAGGTCATCTAAATACTTACATGGGGGGTCATTTCCCTATATATACTGGGGGTGGGGTCATCTGGCTACTTGTATGAGGTGATCACCTGGTATACCGTATATACTGGGGCCCTATATGGTCTTAATCCAGCTCTGAGTACAGGCAGTACTCCATTATGAGGCCTGATATGGGGAAGCCATGATCATTACTATGCGGAGGAGTAAGTGAAAGTTTCTCTTATATGTGCCCACACATTCTTTTTTTATGGTATCTGCCAGTGGACTTGGCATCACCTAAATATATAGTATAGGGTAAGGTAAGGTAGGGCAAGGGTAAAAGTTAAAGTTAGGCACTTGACAGGGAAATGTTTGGGGTGGAGGACAACATCCCTCTGTACTGGGAATGCAGAATTATTAGGCAAGTTGTATTTTTGAGGAATCATTTTATTATTGAACAACAACCATGTTCTCAATGAACACAAAAAACTCATTAATATCAAAGCTGAATATTTTTGAAAGTAGTTTTTAGTTTGTTTTTAGTTTTAGCTATTTTAGGGGGATATCTGTGTGTGCAGGTGACTATTACTGTGCATAATTATTAGGCAACTTAACAAAAAACAAATATATACCCATTTCAATTATTTATTTTTACCAGTGAAACCAATATAACATCTCAACATTCACAAATATACATTTCTGACATTCAAAAACAAAACAAAAACAAATCAGTGACCAATATAGCCACCTTTCTTTGCAAGGACACTCAAAAGCCTGCCATCCATGAATTCTGTCAGTGTTTTGATCTGTTCATCATCAACATTGCGTGCAGCAGCAACCACAGCCTCCCAGACACTGTTCAGTGAGGTGTACTGTTTTCCCTCCTTGTAAATCTCACATTTTATGATGGACCACAGGTTCTCAATGGGGTTCAGATCAGGTGAACAAGGAGGCCATGTCATTAGTTTTTCTTCTTTTATACCCTTTCTTGCCAGCCACGCTGTGGAGTACTTGGACGCGTGTGATGGAGCATTGTCCTGCATGAAAATCAAGTTTTTCTTGAAGGATGCAGACTTCTTCCTGACCACTGCTTGAAGAAGGTGTCTTCCAGAAACTGGCAGTAGGACTGGGAGTTGAGCTTGACTCCATCCTCAACCCGAAAAGGCCCCACAAGCTCATCTTTGATGATACCAGCCCAAACCAGTACTCCACCTCCACCTTGCTGGCGTCTGAGTTGGACTGGAGCTCTCTGCCCTTTACCAATCCAGCCACGGGCCCATCCATCTGGCCCATCAAGAATCACTCTCATTTCATCAGTCCATAAAACCTTAGATAAATCAGTCTTGAGATATTTCTAGGCCCAGTCTTGACGTTTCAGCTTGTGTGTCTTGTTCAGTGGTGGTCGTCTTTCAGCCTTTTTTACCTTGGCCATGTCTCTGAGTATTGCACACCTTGGGCTTTTGGGCACTCCAGTGATGTTACAGCTCTGAAATATGGCCAAACTGGTGGCAAGTGGCATCTTGGCAGCTGCACGCTTGACTTTTCTCGGTTCATGGGCAGTTATTTTGCGCCTTGGTTTTTCCACACGCTTCTTGCGACCCTGTTGACTATTTTGAATGAAACGCTTGATTGTTCGATGATCACGCTTCAGAAGCTTTGCAATTTTAAGAGTGCTGCATCCCTCTGCAAGATATCTCACTATTTTTGACTTTTCTGAGCCTGTCAAGTCCTTCTTTTGACCCATTTTGCCAAAGAAAAGGAAGTTGCCTAATAATTATGCACACCTGATATAGGGTGTTGATGTCATTAGACCACACCCCTTCTCATTACAGAGATGCACATCACCTAATATGCTTAATTGGTAGTAGGCTTTCGAGCCTATACAGCTTGGAGTAAGACAACATGAATAAAGAGGATGATGTGGTCAAAATACTTATTTGCTTAATAATTCTGCACTCCCTGTATATTGTTCATACCCCCTGGTCAACCACCTTTTAGTACCATGGCTTTTTTCTGCTTTTAAAAACGTAAGGATTTCTTTACCTGTCATACAAAAACGGGTTTTCCTTTCAAGGTAAGATAGATCTTTTGTTTGTGAATATATACATTTTGGATTTATTTTTACAGGATAATTTAAAAAGAACAGTGTTATTTAAGGACCACTATCGCGAAAAAGTAAGCAGTTAGATGACAGAACTGACAGGTTCCTCATGGGGGATTCTCTGGAAGGGGGGGGGGGGGGTTGTTTTCAACAGCATTTCCTGAAGTAGATCCTGTTTTTTTGTTTTGTTTTTTTTAACTCGCACCTGACCTTGAAAGTGACCCAGAGACGACAGCTTTTAAAGATTCTTACTTACCTATGGCTTCCTCCAGCCCCATAAGTATGGATGTGTCCCTCGCCGTCCTCCCGTGTGCCTCTCTTAAAGGGAACCTTAACTGTGGGGAAAAAAATACTCACTTACCTGGGGATGTGCCAAACCTCCTGCAGCCGTCCTGTGCCCGTGCCGGTCCTTCGGTGCCCTCCGGTCTCCCTCCGCGGCCAAGTTTCATTTTCGGCCGACTGCCAGTCGTCCTCCGGCAAAGCGTGTCCTTCTTCCGCATTCCCTGACGTAAAGCGCCATAAAGCACGTCCATGGAACGCATACCCAGCCGTAAAGCGCAGCCGGATGACGCGCTTGACTGCACTTTACGGCACTTTACGTCAGGGAATGCGGAAGAAGGACACGCTTTGCCGGAGGACGACTGGCAGTCGGCTGAAAACGAAACTTAGCCACGGAGGGAGACCGGAAGGCACCGAAGGACCGGCGCGGGCACAGGACGCCTGCAGGAGGCTTGGCAAAGCCCCAGGTAAGTGAGTTTCTTTTTCCCCCCACAGTTAAGGTTCCCTTTAAGCCGTGATCAGCTCCGGTATTCGGCTCAGTCCTGTCCAGTCTGACTCAATGACGTCAGCCAGAGTTTTCTGTGCTTGCGCAGAAGGTCCATGCATGTGCAGAAGGCCCCCTGCTGACGTCACTGAGTCGAATACCGAAGCTGATCGCAGCTTAACGGAGGCACTCAGGAGGACAGCGAGGGACGCATCCATGCTTATGGGGCTGGAGGAAGCCCCAGGTAAGTAAAAAATCTTTAAAATCTGTTGCCTCTGGTACACTTTAAGTCAGCACCATTGGTTGCAAAACTGTTTTGTGTGAAAATTCTAAGAATTCTAAGAATTACTATTGCTAATTAGTGCAAATTAACCCTAAAAAAATCTGTTATAATGTGTTCGCTAATGAAAAAATAGAGATGCATTTGAAAGTATAGTTTTGTACATACCCCAAAATGCTTCTCTCTTCCTTTGATAAATTGCTCTGAGAATTCATTTATTCCAGTTCAAATATAAGCCAGTCAAGTTTATTTACTGTTCATGCACACTAGACTAAATATGCTGAGATCTTTCACGTCTGATTACTGCGAAACCTGCCTCTTCTGGGAATCTGCTAATTGAAACTTATTTCAAATCTTTAAATTGCCCAGGTGTTTCATTCTGTTTGCCCAGTATCTGTATAGATGTCAGATCACATTCACTTTTCTGTATTCAAAAAAATACAGTTGGTGACCAATTTCAATACTTTATGTGGCATTTCACGCTATGCCTTTATGAGATTCTACCTTGCAGACAGCTAGCGTACATCATATGCCTGCTGCAATTTTACTCATTTCTAAATCTACATCAAGCATTGTCATAACAAATAACTCACAGCAAAAATGGTACTCAAAATGTCATTGAAAATCCACTTGACATTTACACTGCCAATTCTGAAAAATAAACAACTTTTCTTTCTCCTGGCAAGCTTTTTTGCCGCCAAGAGTGTAAAAAAAACTTGATAGCTGGACAGTAGTTAAAGGCTACATTCACTTGATTGGCGAGGGGATTGTTTTGCTGGCAACCTTCCCATTGAGAAACTGCTGCTGGGCAATACAAGTGCCAAAGTACTTTACAGGACTATCAGGCTAAGTATACATGGCTGGCATTGGTTGCATGCCTTTAGTTTTGAAGTTAGTATGCAGCCAAACCTTCATAGCCATTAATACACACTTGTTTTTCATCCCCAGCCAAGACCATACAAATTTCCGTTTCTAAAATCCATGGCTCAGGTTTGTGATTTTTTTTGTGTAAAACAGAAGATCATTTGCCATTCACAAGGATTATAGTATAGTTCATGCTAAAGGTATTCCTTGATGGAAACAGACTTAAGCTAAACACACACCATACAATCTTGGTTATACAGATTTACCAAATCTATGTAGTATAAGGGCCAACAGATTGAAAATACCTTGAATGATTGATTGGATAAGCTCTTATACTACATGAAAGTGGTAAGATTGAACAACCAAGGTTGTATGGTGTGTGTTGAGCCTTAGAGTCCAAGAGTAGAGGTCCTTGCGTTGAAAGACATTCATGGCTACAATTACTAGGTAATGTCCAGTGGTGTTGACCCAGGGATTGTATCTGTTTGTCATCTGGAGCAAGGAAATATTTTTTTCCCTTTTGGGGCTAATTGGACCATGCCTTGTAAGGGTTTTCCGCCTTCCTCTGGATCAACAGGGATATGTGAGGGTGCAGGCTGGTGTTGTATCAAATTTTCTGGTTGAATTCGATAGATGGATGTCTTTTTTTCAATTCAAATAACTATGTAACTATGCAAGTATAGTTCATGGTAAAGGTGTTTCTTAATGGAAACAGACAAGGCGTACACCTGAACGGAGTAGGATATGGAGGCTGATATATTTATATCCATTTATAACAATTCAGATTACCTGACTGTCCTGCTAATACCCTTAGCCATACACCCAGAACAAGCATGCAAATTAGGTGCTACTAAATGAAGTATCATTAGATTAGCCCCATGCTTGCTTCAGACACTACTGCAACTAAAGTGTTCAGTAGGATAGCCAGGCAACTGGCATTTTTTTTAAAGGAAATAAATATGTCAGTCTCCACATGCATGCATAACATGTAGTTAGGGTGAGTCAGCTTACTTCAGGCATGACTGATCACCTGACTGATGTGGGCAATGACATGCTCCTGTTTGGGCTGAGGGAGGCGGTGGAAGCTACCCTCAACGTTTGGAGGGGCACTCGGGGTTGAGGGTCAACTCCCAAGGTGCTGTGGCAGGTCCTTTGACAAGGCCAACTTCAATGAGCAGGTACAGCAAGGGTGGAATAAATTACGGTATCCACAGAGCTGGGAGAAGGTGTGGCTTGTGGCAATTCTGGAAATAGACGGCCTTGTCAGGGGACTCTTGGAAAAGAGGACGTTATGTCACGGATGAAAGAAGAAATTGATCTGTTGCATTGTTAACCTGTTAAATTCTTATACTCTCATGTTATCTTTTGGAAAATGTATACTCAGTTTGAATTAGTAAGATGAGTGTGTTGCGTTTAATAAAAGCTGTGGCTATTTAAATTCCAAGTGGTGGTCACAGTGTTTTCTCTTTCAGGTGGCCTTGTTTCTCTTGGTTGGGGGGGGGGGGGGGGGGTAGATCACCATTGAATGCTATAAGAGTCAAGTGAGCTCCAGAGCAGGGCGGAGCTGGGCGAGAGGAGCACATGACCTGGGTGGATGTAAGGGAACCCCAGGTCAACTAGGATAGGTCAATAGGTGGCAAAAGGGGACAAACTGGGGGGGGGGGGGGGGGTAGGTAAGTTGCTAGCCTCAGTAAGAGCAGGGGAAGGGGTTTGGGAACTTCCTTTCTGGAATCCGTGGACAACTAAGCTGGCTATATATGTCAGGGCTGCGTAATATGTTGGCACTTTATAAATAAATAAAATTAATAAATTTGCATCTTAGTTCAGGTGTAATTTACAAGATCTGCCACTAACGTTTTGTTGCCAGATACCACAGGACACCCCCAGAGGCCGTGTGGAGTCTATGCCTTAAGACATCAGGGCTGTTCTGGCAACACAAAAATAGGCAGGTGGTTTTAATGATTTTGCTGATCAGTGTATGCACTGTATAATTATCATAAACGTCAACCAAATGACAAATTTTACTTCCACTCAAAATGGTTTCTTCAAATGTTATGATCATCACTTATGTGCTACTATTTTCCAGCTGACATGAGCTCCAGTGAGTAGTGGACCGGCGACCATCTAAGCCTTTAACCTGAGGTCATTCATCACTACAATACCACCTCAGCGACAGGCATATATTTAAACATGTATATAGACATTCTGTAATGCAGAAAATTTTACCAAATATCTTGTCAAATGCTAAGTCACTAAGGCTGTTACCATTGAAAAGTAAAATTACAGACTAGTGAGGTTAATTGCAGACTTGTGCAGTAAATACCTCAATAAATGTCAATTCACAACGGTTAGAGCAGAGCATTCGGTAAACAAGTGAGATGGTCAATATTTGAAGACCAGCCTGGCGCTTTTGGTAACTAACAAACAGTATTTGATAATCTGGACAAACAAAGGAGAAATCCAATAGGAAGAGCCACCCCATCCTCCTACTCACTCCATTTGATCCGATACACTGTCAGGCAAAACATAAGTAGAAAAAAAACCAAAAAAAAAAACAGAAGATGCAGCAGGAGCAGGGTACATTAATAGAGGCTTTCTTGTACCCCTTAGACATGCAAATCTAGAGACTGATACACAGAAGGCTCTAGTGGCATGCTTGGACATCTAAAGGGATGATTTTTATGCTTGAAAGCTGTCACAGGACAGAAGCAGGAATGGCTCTGGCTCATGCAGACCATTTATATTTGAGGAATCATCACAAATCTGAAGAAGTAGTAAAAGCTTCACCATAGCAGAACACAGCTTTCTACAGAGACCTACTCCACACCTGGTGATATTTCTTACATTACTGTGCAGGTCTTGGTGCATTGAAGCAACATTTTTCAGTAATTTACTGAACTATTATCTAAGGTTCATGAATTCATAAAAAAAGTCTAAAATACTGAATGAATTACTTTTCCAACCTATTTGTTTTTTTGTCTGAACATCCCTTAGTTAATTGTGGCCTCTATCTAAAAAATATAATCTTAAATAGTAGGATGCTACACATTTTTCTAGAGTGAAGTTTTATGCACCTTGCTCCTTTAATTGACCTTACTATTATTTGACCTTACTATTGACTTTATGAACTTACTAGTGACGTTAGCCCTTTTAAAAATGGGCTAGGTGTGTCATCACTCCACCACGCGCATGCGCACGCCATGCGCCTGTCCGCCGCGCTTGCACACACGCCCGCCCCTTCTGGCCCCGTCCTTCCTCAACTCTCCTCAGTGTCTCTGCGTCCCTCCCTGCACATGCGCAGTGCTAAAAAGCACTGACACAGGGACATAGCGGATGCAGAGACACAGGAATATTATATAAAGAGACTAGTAGACCTAAGCCCGTTTAAAAACGGGCTCTAGGTCTGTGTTTAAACCCCCTCCCCTCTCCTCCCAGGATCGCTGCTGCTGCTGCTGCACGCCCGCGCGCCCCCCCTGCCTGTCCTGCTCCCGTCCAACGGCTGTCCCTGTGGCACATGCACAGTAGCACGCAGGGACACACACACGGACATGGGACGCAGAGACAAAGGGGTTTTATTATAGAGGATAGGGTCCCATTGCACTCAGTTACACCACCCAATTTAATTATGACTGATGTATTATTGTTTAGTTTGTTGGCTTCATTTGCTGGAGCTGCAAAACAGTGACAACCCACAAGCATGCCATCATGGAATCCCCAAAAAATGATCTGCATACTCCTTGTACATAGAGACGTTTTAGAGGCACATGATCATTTTACATTTCAATCCAGCAACATTTTAAAAAGAATATGTAATGGCTTCTTTCGTACTCCTATAAGTTTAGCATGCTTATAAATATTCTTAAACCTAGTGATCTGTGACATGCTTGAGAGAAAAAAAATATCCGATTAACATTCTTAACATGCATAAATACTTTAAATCCAGTTTTTACATACTTTAATCATCATAAATTGACACTAGATGGCAGACTTGAACCATGCAGACAGTAAAATCTATAGCTGAAAAACATACAGCACTATGTTCTCTACTATTAATTCACAAAATTGCCTTTCAGCTCATTACTTTTCCTTCCTACCAATGAGATTTTTGACAAAATAAAAATAAAACATAAAATAAAAAAGTAGACTAAACATGCAATAGTTTTGACAGTTATATTTTTGAACCCAAGTCCCCACTAACTGCCACACTATTGCTTGCTTTGTCTTCAATGCCTTTGAATAACACTAGAAACAAAACTAACCTGTCCAAACCCTACTGCAGCAAATAGATCAGCAGGGCTGCCAGGCAACTGGTATTGTTTAAAAGGAAAAAATATGGCAGCCTCCATGTCTTCTCACTTCAGTTTTCATTTAGGCTGGTTTCACAGTGGGATGTTAATGTCCCACGTTACAGCAGCCAGTAACGCAGCCTAACTCACAGCACTGTAAAATCAATGTGCTGTTCACAGTGCACACGTTGCGTTAGGGTATAACGCTGCACGTTAAATGAAAGTGCAGCATGCTGTATGTTATACCCCTATAGAGCTAGTTAGATTGTTTTCACATGCTCAGTGACTAGCCACATGGCTATTTAATATTCACTGCACTGTGGTGACTCTTGGTGGGACTCGTAGTGTTGTCCGGATCATGAACGAATCGTTCATTTGATCCGGATCTTTTTTGTGAGTCGAATCATCTGGATCATCACAATGAAAGATTCGGTTCACAGTGGATGTCTGTCTGGAAGAAACAAGAACATACAGAATGTACAGTGCAGGGAAAGTCCTGTCCTGCTAGTCATTTCACCCAGTCTGCTTCCCTAGTAAAATGATTCAAATGATTCGGTTCAAATATCCAGATCTTTTCAATGATTCGATTTGAATGATCCGAATCCTTAAAAAGATCCGGACTTCCCATCACTATCCTGGAGCAGCAGCTTTGAGAGCCCCATAACGTGGCTCAATCTGACGTCCAACTTCAACACCACCACGCGTTGCGTTAGGGGCACGTTATGCGACCTTAACATCCCCTAAAATGCAACTTCTTGGTGTGAAAGTAGCCCTAAGGCTGATTCAAATGCTTGAAAAGTGCAATTGCAATTTTGGGGAGATGAAGGGTGGGGTTTGCCAATGCAGAAATGACATGTCAGGGGCAAATCCAGGATTTCCAAGGGGGGGTTCCTGAAAGTGGCGTGTGGGCGTGGCCAAAATATGGTGTGTGTGGGGCCAAATACTAGCAGTTTCTAGGCTAAATTGCACCCAGGGTGAGGGCGTAAAATGCGCCCCCAACGTGGAGACAGGTATAGGTGCCCGCAGTATAGGTAGCAGTATAGGTAGCCAGCTATAGGTCCCCCCCAGTATAGGTAGCCCATATAGTTGCCCCCAGTATAGGTTAGATAGGTATATGCCCCCCAGTATAGATTAGATAGGTTTTATGTCCCCCAGTATAGGTTTGATAGGGATATGCCCCCCAGTATAGGCAGAGCAGGGACAAGGTCCTCCAGCACCCAAGGCTGAGACACCAAAGTGCGCCCCTCCATCCCTCCCACCTCAGCTGTCACACACGGATTGCTATTAGACTAAGAGGGCCACAGGGCCCACAACCTCCCCAACACCTTAATATATAGTTATCTGGCTTGCAGTCACTGCTATGTATCCTCTTTTCTTATTTCTTTCTGCTTCATACACAATTAGGAATGACAGCTGAATGAATTGTGCACCCCCTCCTACACTGCTCCCTGAGGCTGGAGCCTCTCCAGCCTATGCCTCGGCCCGGCCCTGAGTATAGGTTAGATAGGGCTATGCCCCCCAGTATAGGTTAGATAGGGCTATGCCCCCCAGTATAGGTTAGATAGGTATATGTCCCCCAGTATAGGTTAGATAGGGATATGCCCCCCAGTATAGGTTTGATAGGGATATGCCCCCCAGTATAGGTTAGATAGGGCTATGCCCCCCAGTATAGGTTAGATAGGGCTATGCCCCCCAGTATAGGTTAGATAGGTATATGTCCCCCAGTATAGGTTAGATAGGTATATGCAGGGGCAAATCCAGGATTTCCAAGGGGGGGGTTTCTGAAAGTGGCGTGTGGGCGTGGCCAAAATATGGTGTGGGTGGAGCCAAATACTAGCAGTTTGTAGGCTAAATTGCACCCAGGGTGAGGGCGTAAAATGCGCCCCCAACGTGGAGACAGGTATAGGTGCCCACAGTATAGGTAGCAGTATAGGTAGCCAGCTATAGGCCCCCCCCAGTATAGGTAGCCCATATAGTTGCCCCCAGTATAGGTTAGATAGGTATATGCCCCCCAGTATAGATTAGATAGGTATATGTCCCCCAGTATAGGTTTGATAGGGATATGCCCCCCAGTATAGGTTAGATAGGGCTATGCCCCCCAGTATAGGTTAGATAGGGCTATGCCCCCCAGTATAGGTTAGATAGGTATATGTCCCCCAGTATAGGTTAGATAGGTATATGTCCCCCAGTATAGGTTAGATAGGGATATGCCCCCCAGTATAGGTTTGATAGGGATATGCCCCCCAGTATAGGTTAGATAGGGCTATGCCCCCCAGTATAGGTTAGATAGGGCTATGCCCCCTAGTATAGGTTAGATAGGTATATGTCCCCCAGTATAGGTTAGATAGGTATATGTCCCCCAGTATAGGTTAGATAGGTATATGCCCCCCAGTATAGGTTAGATAGGTATATGCCCCCCAGGATAGATTAGATAGGTATATGTCCCCCAGTATAGGTTAGATAGGTATATGCCCCCCAGTATAGGTTAGATAGGTATATGCCCCCCAGGATAGATTAGATAGGTATATGTCCCCCAGTATAGGTTAGATAGGTATATGCCCCCCAGTATAGGTTAGATAGGTATATGCCCCCCAGTATAGGTTAGATAGGTATATGCCCCCCAGGATAGATTAGATAGGTATATGCCCCCCAGTATTGGTTAGATAGGTATATGCCCCCCAGTATAGGTTAGATAGGTATATGCCCCCCAGTATAGGTTAGATAGGTATATGCCCCCCAGGATAGATTAGATAGGTATATGCCCCCCAGTATAGGTTAGATAGGTATATGCCCCCCAGTATAGGTTAGATAGGTATATGCCCCCCAGTATTGGTTAGATAGGTATATGCCCCCCAGTATAGGTTAGATAGGTATATGCCCCCCAGGATAGATTAGATAGGTATATGCCCCCCAGTATAGGTTAGATAGGTATATGCCCCCCAGTATAGGTTAGATAGGGATATGCCCCCCAGGATAGATTAGATAGGTATATGCCCCCCAGTATAGGTTAGATAGGTATATGCCCCCAGGATAGATTAGATAGGTATATGCCCCCCAGTATAGGTTAGATAGGTATATGCCCCCCAGTGTTGGTTAGATAGGTATATGCCCCCCAGTATAGGTTAGATAGGTATATGCCCCCCAGTATAGGTTAGATAGGTATATGCCCCCCAGTATAGGTTAGATAGGTATATGCCCCCCAAGATAGATTAGATAGGTATATGCCCCCCAGTATAGGTTAGATAGGTATATGCCCCCCAGGATAGATTAGATAGGTATATGCCCCCCAGTATAGGTTAGATAGGTATATGCCCCCCAGTATAGGTTAGATAGGTATATGCCCCCCAGTATAGGTTAGATAGGTATATGCCCCCCAAGATAGATTAGATAGGTATATGCCCCCCAGTATAGGTTAGATAGGTATATGCCCCCCAAGATAGATTAGATAGGTATATGCCCCCCAGTATAGGTTAGATAGGTATATGCCCCCCAGTATTGGTTAGATAGGTATATGCCCCCCAGTATAGGTTAGATAGGTATATGCCCCCCAGTATAGGTTAGATAGGTATATGCCCCCCAGGATAGATTAGATAGGTATATGCCCCCCAGTATAGGTTAGATAGGTATATGCCCCCCAGTATAGGTTAGATAGGTATATGCCCCCCAGGATAGATTAGATAGGTATATGTCCCCCAGTATAAGTTAGATAGGTGAAGGAAGGTGCCCCTGTGTGGGGGGAAGATTGCCCGGGGGAGAAAAGACAGAATAAAATGATGGAGGCGCCAGCCGCGCCAATAAGGGATGCGGGAGCCGGCTTTATTCCTCGCTCCCTCCCTCCCTCTGAATTCCCCTCACCTGCGGTGAATGTGTGCCCGGCTCCCCCATGAGTGTGTGCGCAGCGGAGCGGTAGGTCCTCTTACCGCAGATCAGGCGCACCAGCAAGTCTCTCTGCTTCCTGTGACGTCATGGTAAACAGGAAGCATGAGACTCCAGTTGCTGGTGCGCCTGATCTGCGGTAAGAGCACCTACCGCTCTGCTGCGCACACACTCATGGGGGAGCCGGGCACACATTCACCGCAGGTGGGGGCACCTCATTTTATTCTGTCTTCTCTCCCCCAGCCGGCCGGCGCTCTGACGTCATCGGACGTCCTCCGTGCTCTACTGCGCATGCGCAGTAGTTCTGCGCATGCGCAGTAGAGCCCGGAGGACGTCCGATGACGTCAGAGCGCCGGCGTGGGACGCAGAAGTTCCGGGCCTTGGAGCGCAGAAGAGCCTGACCTGGCAGCCGGCCTGGCCAGGTCGGGCGCGCCACCGGAGACCACCGGGAGCCTGCGGAGCGGCGGCGAGGGCACCTCCTGCCTGCCACGGGCTGGAGGAAGCCCCAGGTAAGTAGAATTTGATTTTTATTTTTTACCCACCCTCCCTGAACCTTCCCTTTAACTGATTTATAGCGACGACACTGCCTTCTAATCCTAACGATATGAGCCGCTCAAGAAAGAAGGGGACAAAGTCCAGAGAGGAAGGAGGTGAAATAGACACGTACTTCCAGAAATCCTCGCAGCTGAAGCATGGTAATACGCCGAAGGTCTCAGACGCCATTTCTTCCCCGAGGCCTCAGACTTCCCGCTCGCAGTCTCCTCCCAGAGCACTCACTCCGGTAAGGGACACCGACTCTTCCGACGAGGATCGTATATTGAAGACGCCTGAGAACAGTCTATCTCCAATAATGCTTGCTGTGTTGAGAGTCAAGTTATCTCACAGTCTGTGAGGCGCAACTCTAAGAAGTTGCTGGTGTCGAAGCAAAAAGGTGATTTATAACAATACCTACTAAATCAGACTTTGTCTCTCCACGCGGATTGAAAACGCTTACAAGCAAGACATAGCAGAGGTCCGCGAGGAACTATCGGAGGTGGGAGATAGAGTGTGCGAGCAAGAGAAGGGGCAGGCCCAGATGGAAAAAACAGTAAACTCCCTGGTGAGCAGAATGGATTCCCAGGATAAAAGACTAGATGACCACTGGCTAAAAATGGACGACATGGAGAACAGAAGCCGCCGCAATAACATCAGAGTGCGAGGCCTCCCAGAAGCCACAGGTCAAGAGGACCTTGTACCTTCCTTTCAAGGGATTTTCTGTATGTTCCTGGGTAAGCCAGATGACTTCCAGATTGAATTAGACGGAGCGCACAGGGCCTTCGGCCCGAAGTTGGCAGATTTAAATCGACCTAGAGATGTCATATGTCGTATCCATAAGTATACCCTAAAAGATGATATCACAAGGGCAGCCAGAGAAAAGCGAGAACTGGCTTTCGATGGGGCTACTATACATCTTTATGCAGATCTTTCCCGCTTCACTTTGATGCTGAGAAAAGCGACCAAGCCTCTGCTAGACGCCTTGAGAGAAGCCAGCGCCACATACTCATGGGGATTCCCCTTTTCTCTTCTAATCAAAAGGGACAGACAGTTGGCCGTTTTCTTTAATCCATCTGACCTGCCGAAGATATCTGAAAAATTTGATCTATCCAACATCAAACTTCCAGACTGGCCGGGATCGGAAAAAACACCGCCATTGCATCAGAGGGAAAAATGGCAGAGGGTCCAAGCCAAGAGACGCCGCTCCAGGCCCTATGACGCACCTCCAAATGATCCCCCTTCAGAAACAGATGAAGGTCTGTGACTGTCTTAATACCCTGATGGTTTTTTGAAAGAACCAGTGTAAGTTTTTCCTTTTTTACAATTTTTAGAACTATTTTTTCTGCATTCCTGGAATGACTCTGCGGTGTATCCCATTTTTTTTCTTCTGAACTTACTAAATCTGAGCCCACATGGGACGCTATCCCTTTCGTTTAACCGTCAGAGCTTTTCACGGAACAATTATCTTTATTTAGGCTCTTTTTCTCGCTACGCAGGTTAAATACGACTCCTGAGTGTTTTAACAAATTCATCAGTCATTGCATTCGCCATTAAGGCCTTGTTTAATTATGTACCTACTCTTGCTCTTACAACAACATAATACTGTATGTTCGTTTATAAAGGGTACCATACACTGCTTTACATGGGGACACAGGATTGCTGAAGTTTTATTGGTGGTCCTAAGCTGTTATATTAGGGTTAACACTGGTTCTGCTATACGTTATATACGATTTTTCAAGATGATTTGCATAAGTTTGGGAGCCGTGGGCGCACGGGTGCTTCAGCCGCATGGCTTCTCACTACCCCCAATTGATGTTGGGGCACTTTTCGCCCTGCCATCACATGGAAGATTTTGCTGGGATGTTAATTCCCCCTCGGGGGAACAGCAGAATCGCAGGTGCCTTTGTCACCAAACTATCCTTTTCTCTAGACACTTCCTTGAGTCTAGTACTGTCTTCCTTTTATCTCTACTCTCGCTTTCTTTTCTCCTACCTAACTGGTCCTGAATCTTCCTGCAGGTGTCATGGTATGGGTGGTTCTCCTCCCTGATGAAAGGTGATCATTTTAAGATAATCTCACTAAATGTAAATGGTTTTAATGTACCCCAGAAACGTTCACAGATATTTTATGGTTTTCATAAGGAAAAAGCAAAAATCCTTCTGCTTCAGGAGACGCATTTTAAAGAGGGACAAGTGCCTATTTTGAGCAATTCGCCCTACTACCCCCATTGGTTTCTGAGTGATCCTGGTGCCCAGAAGACAAAGGGCGTAGCTATAGCTATGCATAAGACCTGTAATGCTCAAGTTCTAGATAGTATGTCCGGTGCTGATGGTAGATTTGTATTTGTTAAAGCACTAATAGAGGTTAAAATTTTCACCTTGGCGAGCATTTACAAAAATCCTTCAGCAACCAGACAAGTTCAGAGAGGGGTATGTGATACTGGGAGGTGATCTTAATTTTACTCTAGACCCCTTGATTGACAGCACCGGGAAAAAGTCTCCAGTCTCATATAAGGCCCTAAAATGTATCAAGAAAAAGTTAGCCTCAATGCAACTAGTAGATATCTGGAGGACGTTTCACCCGACTGTCAAAGATTACACTCATTTCTCTTACCCTCATCGCACATACAGCAGACTGGGTGTAATCCTGGTGTCACATGCTCTTCTCTCTTGGCAAAATATTTCAACAATAGGGGTTCAACCATGGTCAGATCATTCTCCTGTGATATTGGACTTTATTGGGAAACTAGGCCTACTGAATCAGTTCTCTTGGA
The DNA here is from genome assembly GCF_040937935.1 of Hyperolius riggenbachi. Lineage (NCBI taxonomy): Eukaryota > Metazoa > Chordata > Amphibia > Anura > Hyperoliidae > Hyperolius > Hyperolius riggenbachi. The sequence continues at coordinate 437,749,440 of NC_090646.1, forward strand.
GCATAAATACTTCTCTACTGCAGGACACTGCTTGTGCTGAATGCTATAAACAATTACTATTGGATTATATTGCAGATAATTGCAAAGATGGCGACGAGAACAACCCTTTTAGTAGGTGGGAAGCACACCAGTGCGTATTAAGGGGTACTATGATACAAATGGGGGCCAGATATAAAAAAGAAAAAGCTGCTCAAATCAAAAAAACTTGGGAGGAATTAAGATCCCTAGAGCAACAGCACAAGTGTAACAAACATGGAAGAGACAGCGGCGGTGAACAGCGATACCACCGCAGCTGCCTCCATCTCCCTGCCTAGCGATCTTTCCGGGCCTCTAGCACGCCGAGGACGGGTTTGTCAGCTGCACATAGGGTTGCATTGTCGCGTGCGCGCGCACAGATGGGACCTTTATGCGGAGAGGAGGCGCGTCAGCTGACCGGCCGGTCAGCTGACGTCAGAGGAGACGCTCGCCGCTCCTCATTGGTTGATGGGAGGGGGCGTGCCGGAGGGGTCTCCTCTGCTTCCTAAGCTTTGCTGAATCACTCGCAACTTGTCTGCTGTTGTGAATACTTCGTGTTAGCGCTCAGACCTTAGATAGATCCGGTGTGCTTTGATCCGGGATGAAACCGGGGATTTCACACAGTGATAGGATTGTTTGATAGCTATAATTATAATTGAAATAGTGTTTATTATCTGTGTATGACTCTTGCTCGTTCTGACTATTCTTACTCTCAGTGATTCTGTACTTCTGCCCATCTGATCTTGTTGCCGACTCTGCCTGTTAAAACCTTCTTGCCTTTGCCTTCTGACTTTGTACCATATCTGTCTGTCTGTTGCCAACTCGATTAGTCTGACCACTCTACTCTCACCAGAGGGCCCTTGTCTCTGGTGAGGGGCTCTGTACTGTTAGTGCCCACCAGCTCCTCTGGTGAGGCATAGCTAAACCTATCAGTACTACTGTTGCACAAAGCCCTATACTTTGCTATCACATTAGCTGCTGGTATACTTGTATTATTGGTGATTCTGCAGATCATCATATAATCAGGTATATATCTGCATTATAGGTGATACTGCAGATCACCGAATAATCAGAACTCTGTTACTTGCTGACACCTATCGTTACAACAAGCAATGTCTAGCAGAACAGACATTTAATGAACTCACTCTAAAACGAAAAGAACTGTTACAGCTGTTAAAAAATTGTCTACCCGTTTGTTTTTGAAGATTCAAGGCTCGCCTGTACGAATACGATAATAAATGCAGTTGTATCGTGGCTAGGTCCCTGAGGGCCAAACAAATGTCCTCTCATATTGCTGCTATCAAAACGAAAAATGATGGCAAAGCAGTAAGAACAGAAGATATTCTTAAAGTGTTTCATGAGTATTATACAGCACTATATAATTTAAAGGGTACCTACTCTGACAAATCCCCTGTTGAGCTTGACAAAATAATTGACACATTCCTATGCAAACAACCTGCACCTCTTATAACCCAAGAGCAATTAGAGGAGTTAAATTGCCCAATTTCAGAGGATGAATTTCTATCCACCGTAAGCTCTCTTCCCAATGGTAAATCACCGGGGCCAGACGGCTTTAGCATTGAATACTATAAAAAATGTAGATCCCAATTAGCCCCTCTATTTGTTTCGGCTTTCAACAGCCTTAATGTCTCTAACCCACCTCCCAGTCATGCTCTACAAACTCATATTATAGTTATCCCTAAGCCAGCAAAAGACCCCTTGCTATGCTCAAACTATCACCCCATATCTCTCATTAATGTAGATTTAAAGATTATGTCTAAAATCCTAGCAAACAGACTTCAACAGGTAATTTCCCTTCTAATAAATAACAATCAGGTTGGTTTTGTCCCTAAGAGGGAGCCCTCTGATAACACATATAAAATTTTATTGTTAATGCAGCATGCCCAGCTATCAAAAACTCCTGCAGTTTTGCTTTCTGTCGATGCTGAGAAAGCTTTTGATAGGGTTTTTTTTAGATTCCTCCAAAGGGTGCTGGTTAACAGAGGGATCCCCACAGATTCAATTTTTTTCCAGAAATTTTTCTCTCTATACCAATCCCCAACTGCACAAATTAAAATCAATGGCTGCTTATCCCTGGTGATCTCCATTGGGAACGGAAAACGCCAGGGATGCCCCCTTTCGCCTCAACTATACATACTATACATGAAACAATTGGCTCTGGCTATCAGGAACAACCCAGGCATTACAGGTATAGTCATTAATGACAAGGAATATAAGATGGCAATTTATGCCGACGATTTGCTACTTTACATCACTAGGCCGATGATCACTCTCCCTAATTTTCTTTAAACGGTAGAGGAATTCAGCTTACTCAGTAACTACAAAATTAATTCAAACAAGTCTGAAATATTAAACATATCACTTCCCCTAAAGGAGGCACATGTAATCCAAGGTGCATTTCCATTTAAGAGGCAGCAGACTTCTATCACCTACCTAGGTATCAAATTATGCTCAAATCTGAAGTTGCTATATGAGCTGAATTATTTACCTTTACTGGATCTGTTTGAGAAAGACCGTAACTCTTGGACTCATCTGTCACACTCATGGGTGGGTAGGATTAACATCCTCAAAATGAATTTGATGCCCAGACTGTTATTTACAGATATTGGCACTGTTTGGATCACATATGAGTCTTTTTGGAAAAAATTATCTCAGCTTATGAGCAAATATATTTGGAGATCCAAGAGACCTAGAGTGGCCCTAAAAGTCCTGCAAAAACCTAAAGCCAAGGGGGGTCTAGCCTTACCCCACCTAAAACATACTACTTTGCAGTCCATCTTAACAGAATCCTAGATTGGACTCATGACCAGCATCAAGCCCAATGGGTTTCTTTAAAAAAAAAGTTAGCAGGGCACAACTTGGGGCTGGAATTTGGATTTATCCAAAAAACAGAATAGGTTATCTTACTAAACCAGCCATACTCACCTCAACATCTCTTAAAGTTTGGGATAGACTCTTATCTCAGCATCGTATTGCCTCTTATGTAGGCCCTGAAATGCCCATCTGGAGTAATCCACTTTTCCCACCTTGGGGTTAACCCATCTTACACTCTACGCACCCTTTCAAAAGAAGACCTAAAACTGAAACACGTATGGAAAGATAATAAGCCTCTCCCTTTGACCTTACTAATAGAAGCAGATAAGGTCTCATCCTTAGTGAAATTTGAGTATCTACAGTTATCACACTTTCTACATTCAGTGGTAGATGCTCATCTAACATGTAGAGAGAACACGGATGTGGAGCATTCACTACATATAAACTTGTCAGAGAAGGAATGGGCTAAATGCTTTCTTTTCATTAATAAGTGTTCTTTATCTATCAGGGCCCAAGAGAATGCATATAAGATATTATCACAATTGTACAGAACCCCAGTGAGATTACACAGATTTAATAAAGATATACCTGCCACTTGCTGGCGTTGTGGTAGTGAGGATGGAGACATGCTACATATTTGGCATAGTTGTGTTCATATTCCACCCCTATGGAGGAAAATTTGTATGATTATTGAAGCTATTATCAAAATTAAAATATCAAACGACCCGGTCACCCTGCTACTATTACAAATATCAAGCCCAATAAAAACATACAAGAAATCTTTGATCCGTCATATCCTCACTGCCGCAAGGCTGACAATTCCTAAGTTCTGGAGAACCACTCACGCTCCTACAATTAATGATTGGCTGGTTGAATTCAATTCTCTCAAACACTTGGAACAAATAATTAATTTAGCCGCAAATAGAGAGGAAAAGTTTAAGGATATTTGGGGAAGATGGGAATTTTTTGTGGAATCTGAGGAAGGCAGATCCCTGCTTGTATAAATTGCCTAATTATAGTCTTTTGGATGGTACAGTAAACATTTCCGCAAACACCCAAACCTATACAACACAGCCTAACAGTATAAGACTTTGCGTATGGACCAGTTGGGAGGACTGAGGAGGTGTGTGGGGACTGTGGCATACTCACTCGCCTCCTAGCTCTCTCTCTCTTTCTCTTCTAGGTTTCTTTCTTCTCTGTTTCTTCTCTTTCCTTTTTCTTTTCTCTGTCTTTACCTGGTGTTAAGTGTTATATAAATACGAAAAAAGCTTTTGAAGAGAGGGTCTGAAGTATGGGACGTATAGCCTATTACGGATCAGATAAAACCCGTTATTTCGGGGCGTGGTCGGCAGCTGAGGAAGATGGCCGCAATCTAACTTCGCTCTGCACCCCTCAGCTGCATCCGTAGTAATCCGACCTGCCTTAGGCATCCCACAACCAGTCTATCACACTAGACCTGACGGCAAGATAACCCTCTTTCACGGGATACCGATATAGAGCGGATCAAACCACCCGAGAAGCTGATACTTAACTCTCCCCGAGCCACGGAGAACGCCCAAGATGGCGCCAGGGAAGAACCAGCGTGGCGAGTCTCCGGGCCCAGCCTCAGACGACAGCAGCGTCTCCTCACTTCGTCTGTCCACCAGATCGAAGCAGAAAACTTCAGCCACCCCGCGGGGTGCAGCAGGTGAGCGAGCCTGCGACCAAGCCCTGCTAGAACAGTTTGAGCAAACTCTGCTGCGTAGGCTGGACGAGACCACAGCCCGCATTACATCCCAACTTAAGAAGGAAATCCGGGAGCTAGGGTCCCGGACTCGTGAACTCGAGAAACGAATGGACAAGGCAGAAATAGACCTAGAGGCCCATGATAGAGACATCGGGACCCTACAGACCGACGCTCACTCTTCACAACTTAAGATGGAGGACTTTGAGAACAGGGCCCGAAGAGGAAACCTGAGAGTCAGGGGAATCCCAGAAACAGTGACCGACCTCACCTCCACAATCACTGCACTCTTCCAAGAGCTCTACCCAACCATCCCTATAGATCGGTTGGAGTTCGACCGCATCCATAGAGCCCTAACTCCTTTAAAACAAAATGGCCCTCCGCGAGACATTATTCTCAAACCCACCTTTTATAACACCAAGGAAGCGCTGCTCCGAGCCGCAAGAGATAAGGGCGAGTTGTCTTTTCAAGGGAATAGTTATCAACTTTTTGCGGACCTAGCCCCAGCAACGGTGCAGCGTCGGAGAGCAATGAAGCCATTCATTCAGATCCTACTTAGTAAGCAGATAAAATACAGGTGGGGCTTCCCCTTCAAGCTAATTTTTACCTACCAAGATGAACAGATATCTGTGTCGTCGCTGGAAGAGGCCCAGTAGAAATTCGAACAACTTCGCCTCTGTCTCCCAGCGAGCTCGCCCACTCAGTCAGCACTCCTCGAGATCATTCCCTCTCTGGGACACGGTGAAACCCCGCTGAAACAAACCCAGACGCCGAAAGAATCTCGCCCCACTCTCTCAGTTATCGGATCCAGGCTGAAGATCTGTGAAACGTCAGGATGGCTAAGTATTCTGACCGATATGTATTAAGCCCTTCTTTTTGGCCTCTTGTGCATTTTTTGTCTATTTTTGGTTACCTGGCTTTTGAAGCACCTGAACCCCTCTCAGCCTAGGGGGAACTTGAACTGAGACTTCTCCTGTGTGAACTATAAGTATGGGGGACGAGAAAATGCCCGCATTCATACTGTCTGATAGTTATTTTTGTTTTCATACTTCATCTGCCCAGATGGTGTTCGTGGCTTTAAATAACTAACTTGAGTTTAATGTTTGGTCTTTAGAACTGATAAGCTTTAATGGTGTTCAAACAAACTCCACCTGAACAAACTGTTGGGCTCTCCCCTTGTTTGAGAAGACCCCCAGGCCACCAGCGGTTGTGATCACTAATAACCAATACAGTTAACTGTTCCGCCACCTCACAAGGTCTCTTAGACACACGGACTGGCAGAGTTATAATTGCATACAAGGGGGTAGCACTGGAAATCGGACATTAGTCCCCCTGTTCAAGAGGTGTCTAACAACTGATTCCCCCTATCCTAGTTACCCCCCTCCTTGCTCCCCCCTCCTCCCTTCATCCCTCCCCTCCCCCTCTCTTTGCCCCTTGCCCCCTCTGAACCCCTTACTCAACCCCATCCCCTCCTTTCCCATCCTCCCCCTGTTTTCCTGATCCAAGTGAGTGTTCAGGTAGTTGCTTCAGCAGCGGTAGGTTTACCTGGTTATTGTTCATCTATTTTTGGCCTATATGATGTCTTGCTAATCAGGTTGGCTCAGTTAAGTGTAATATATTCTAGCGTTTCTCAAGTGTGCCCCAGGGACTGCTATTCAGTTACAGTAAGCCATGGGATGTCCCGGGATTGCCTGGGCCGAGGCAGGCCCAGAACATGGTTAATGAATAACTTTCTGAATGGGGTTATGCTTTTCTGTAATTTTACTGTTAGACGATGCAGCTGAGGGAGGCCACCAACCCTAGTTTAGCCACGCTGATGCTTCAGGTTCTGGAGCTCTTTGTGGGGAACCAGGCCCCTTCTGTGCCCACCAGGCACAGAACAGGCCGCTCGTGTGTTTTGCACAGTCTCCCTCCATTTGGCCTCCTTCTGGAGGGATGCATTTTTCTTCTCTTATTCTTTAGTTCTGCATATCTATTCTTTACTTGCTATTCTCTTTCTTCATCCTTTCCCCCCCTTTTTCCCTTCCCCCCACCATTTGTGTCAATCGGCAAACCTGGTCACGAGAAGGATGTGGTTTATATGGGGTTTGATATGGGATCATGTTGTTTATTTCGATCCAAATGGCTACACATGTTGATCTAGATTCGCTCTCCTTTATTTTACATAATGTCCAGGGCTTCAATGTCCCTCAAAAGAGAACAAAGGCATTTCAGTATTACAAGTCCTGCAAGGCTGATATTGTATGCCTTCAGGAAACCAGTTTCTCGGCCTCCTCCCATCCTTCCTACCTTAGTTACCATTACCCCATGGTGTATCATTCATTGGCACGTGAGAAAGTGAGGGGGGTAACAATAGCCTTTAGAAGAGGTTTACCTTTTAAATGCACAAAGCAAATCTCAGATCCTACAGGGCGATATCTTCTATTGACAGGGACACTGTATGATGCCACTATTACGGTGGTGTCCTACAATGCCCCTAACAGTTTCTAGGAATGCTTCCTGTCCCACTTGATCCAGGTCATAAATAGCCACTGTGAAGGGACATTGCTCCTATGTGGAGACACAAATGCAGTGCTAAACGAAATAGCAGATAGGTCACGTCCCTCTCCCCTAGAGGCGAACTCGCAAAACCCAGGGGCTCCCCGCCCAAACGCAGTAGCAGATCTTTTTAAAGCACAAGGCCTCTTTGATGTATGGAGGGACCTGCACCCCAACACCTGTGATTACACTTTTTATTCTAACCCACACGATAGTTTCTGTAGGATAGACATTTTTTCCTGCATCAGCCCCTCCTCCCTAACGCCTACGTAGCCAAAATGCTTTCGGTCACCTGGTCGGATCATAATCCCTTAATGATCCGCCTTTCATCCTTAGTCCCCAGGAAGACCAGCTTTAGATGGAGACTAAATGACTCCCTTTTATCAGACCCACCCACCTTGGAAAAGATTAGATCTTTCCTTACAGAATTCGCAGACGATAACAGAGGGTCAGTAGAGTCACCGATCACTTTTTGGGAAGCCTTAAAGGTCACGGTACGGGGTTGGCTCATCGGGCTAGCTACATACCAAAAAAAGCAACGCTTTCAGAAGGTACAACCTCACCCTAAAACTGGAAAGGGCGGAGGCAGACTGGAAAGCACAACCCACACTCACGCTGAAACGAGAGAGAGACTCTCTTCGAGCTCAGCTTGACTCGGTGTTAACTGAGGCGGCTGAGAAACATCTCCGCTGGCAGAAAAATAAATACTATAGATAGGCGAATAAATCTCACACTCTGTTGGCAAATAATCTCAAAAACAGAATCTATAAGCCACCTACACTAGCTGTACGCCTATCTAATAATCAGGTTACGTGCAACCCCCCAAAAAATAACCCACGGTTTCCAAGAGTTCCTAAGCAACCTCTACAGTCGCCCCTCCAGACACTCTGGTACCCCTATTAAATCCTTTCTTGATAAAATACCCCTCCCCACAATTTCAACAGACCAGATGGAGAACCTGGACCGGGCAATTACACAAGAAGAGACCCTGGTGGCTATCAAGTCCCTTAAGGTCTCCAAAACCCCAGGGCCAGATGGCTATTCAGGTATGTTCTACAAAAAGTTCAGCGAGGAGTTAGCACCTCTTCTGACCTCAGTTTTTAACCCCCTTGGCGGTATGAAAAATACCGCCAGGGGGAAGCGCAGCAGTTTTTAATTTTTTTTTTTTTATCATGTAGCGAGCCGAGGGCTCGCTACATGATAGCCGCTGCTCAGCGGCATCCCCCCGCCCGCTTCGATCGCCTTCGGCGATCACCGATCAGGAAATCCCGTTCAAAGAACGGGATTTCCTGGAGGGCTTCCCCCGTCGCCATGGCGACGGGGCGGGATGATGTCACCGACGTCAGCGACGTCGGGACGTCATTGGGAGACCCGATCCACCCCTCGGCGCTGCCTGGCACTGATTGGCCAGGCAGCGCTCGGGGTCTGGGGGGGGGGGGGGGCCGCGCGCCGCACCGGATAGCGGCGATCGGGCGCACGGCGGCGGCGATCGGGGTCACTGAGGCGCTACACCTGCTATTGCTGAAATTCTGTCTTGTCCCCATTTTTATTGCCTGATGAAGCGGGCTGGGCCTGCGAAACGCGTTGCACTGTTTTGGGGTACTAATTAATAAATGTGACTACTATTCAGACAGTCTTTCATGTCTGCTTTATGGAGGTAAGTCCACCACTTCCTCCCAGCAAATTTTAAAGTTTTTATCCACTTTTATCCTGCTGGCGCCTCTGTTCTCCTACTGCTATACCTTTTGGTCCTGCTTAATGCTCTCCAGATTTTGGTCAAAAATCTTCAGGCTCTTCCACACCCTGTTTGGGGTCCAGATAGTAAAAGACCCTTGGGCCGCCCTTCTGCATTACAGATTAGACACTCTGAACAGAGACCAACAAGTGCTAGCACATTTTGTGTTTGTAGCAGCTAAGCAGAGTATTGCCAGAGCCTGGAGGACACAATTTGTCTCCTTCCCGGAGATGAAAAGAAGAGTAACTGCCTTTATGATTCAGGAAAAGATGGCAGCTACCCTTGAAGACAAAGTGGACAGATTTAATAGAATTTGGGAACCCTGGCGACAGTCAGAAGGCCTCACCTAAAGAACTCATCTGTCAAGGCCTCGAAGGCCCTAAACAACACCCCTTTAGGACCTTGCTTTTTGACACACTCTCACTCCCATCTCCCCCCCCCCCCCCCCTCTCTTCCCCTTCTTCCCTTTCCTTCTTCTTCTTTTTTCTTTCTTTTTACTCTTCCTTTGTGGCCAACTGGCCACCTGTATGCGCTCCTGGTCATGTTTGTGACCTAGTTGGAAAGTTTCCGTGAATATATTACGTTACTCTGATTGAGATGCCATGGCAAGACTAATGGAAACTTCAGTAGTTAAATTTACATAATAATCAATGTTGGTTCACGAGCTGTTCCTTTGTTATACGTTGGTCTGCGACCATACATGACTGTAATCGCTTTTCTATACAAAATGTAAAATTGAATAAACATTTTGAAACAGAAAACTCGTTATTTCGTAGTTTCAGGTTTTCCAAAGTTCTTTGTATATCTTCCATGACAGCAACTAACTTAATCGTTGGACATCTTTACAATTTGCATATTCTAATATATACAGCTTGTTAATCCTGGAAATTGGTTGCAATACTCTTTGTATCTCAAACTTACTGAATGTATGCTGTTTTTATCAATGCCCTTTCTTCAATAAAAAGTAAAATATTAAAATAAAAGGAGGACTCCCATACAAGCCTTAATGATCTGTGAGTCCACAGAGGCCATCTCCAAATACATCTTTGTAAAGCTGTCCTTTTCCCGTTAATGAGGTTTCCTAAACACAATACTTTGAATAAGTCGATCAACCATATTTTTTTTCTTCAAAGTAATCCTTTGACTCCCTTGTGGCCAGGGTTTTAATCTAGTGCACTTCCTCCTTCCCGTTTGTGTTTTTGTCAACATGCACACAGCTTATGCTGGTGTATGTGCATGGTGCGCATGGATACATTACGTTAGCTCCCTTGTGTGATTGGTATGATGTGCTATTTGTCCCATGAGAGGACATCAGGATGTGCGCTCCTAATCCCTAGATAGGTTTGATGCAATAAATGCTTGCATGTCTGCACTATGCATGTTACAGGGCCAGAGTTAGGACACCTACGTTTACCTGGGTACTTCTGTGCAGTGTAGGTGACTAAGCATAAGAATGCATTCCTTTGTAAACTAAGACTCCAGCTTTTAATTTAGCTGTAGGGATAACAGTGGTGCCTGAATGAGTGAATCTGTGAATGCATTTGTTTGAACATTTGCATGCGAGAGTGCAAAGGGTTACTGAATTTTGCTATTTTTCTGGCCACACCCCCTTTAGCACCTCCCTTTCCTTAAATTACTTATTTAAATGTCCTAGCTAGAGGCAATGTGCCTAGATTTTATGTGTAATTATGAAGTAATCTTTTATTTTATTTTTCTTGGTCCTCTGCCACATCACTACAAGGGTAATGCCATATGCAAGTCCTGTCAAACACATGGGAGCAGGGCCGGTCCTGGACTTTCTGCTGCCTGAGGCAAAGATCGTGAAGGCGCCCCCCCGGGCCCCAGGCCCCCCCCCCCCCCCCCGCACATACGGCTATCATATTGGGGGAGGGGGGGGCATTAGGAGCACATACGGCTATCATATTGTGGGGAGGGGGGCATTAGGAGCACATACGGCTATCATATTGGGGGAGGGGGGGCATTAGAAGCACATACGGCTATCATATTGGGGGAGGGGGGGCATTAGGAGCACATACGGCTATCATATTGTGGGGAGGGGGGCATTAGGAGCACATACGGCTATCATATTGGGGGAGGGGGGCATTAGAAGCACATACGGCTATCATATTGGGGGAGGGGGGGCATTAGGAGCACATACGGCTATCATATTGTAGGGAGGGGGGCATTAAGAGCACATATGGCTATCATATTGGGGGAAGGGGAGTGGACAATAGGGGCACATATAATTATCATTGTTTGTTAGGGACACATATGGCTATCATACTGGGAGGAGGGGTGATCATTAGGGGCACATATGACTATAATATTGGGAGGGGGGGGTAATTAGGGGTGCATATGGCTATAATACTGTGGGGAGGGGTGGTTATTAGGGGCACATATAGCTATAATATTGGTAGGGGGTAATTAGGGGTTCATTTGGCTATAATACTTAGGGGAGGGGGGCAGTGCTTGAGCAAATGCTCCAGAGCCTGTAAGTGCTGCTGGGCCCTGCTAGGTCTCCTCCTGACTTGTCTCAGGGTCTGGAGGGGGGGGTTGTTGCCGGGGTAGGTGTCGGGGGGGGGGGGGGGGCAGGTTACTTTTGCCCAAGGGCTCCATTGTAGCTAGAACCGGCCCTGCAGTCTGCTACCACATTCCAAATAAATATACCACCAGTCAGTGTCAGTCTGACTACATAACATTGGAACATACAAAAAGGGAATCCGACCCGACCGTGAAGTGCAGCCAGAGGCCAGAGCCAGAGCCTGGGGCAGCCGCAGCAAAGTGACTCACCGGGGATGGTGGGGTCCGGCGACGACGATGGCGGAGGGCAGGCCAGGCGTCGGGCACGAGCCAGCATCCATCTTGCGCTGGCGGGTAGAGGGCAGCGAGCTTGCTCTTCCATCACTTCCATCTCTCGCTGGCGGGCAAGGCCAGGGGGCAACGGCGGGCTCATCATTGTCACGGTCACGGCAGCACTCAGTGACCGTGACTATCATGGCGATGGCGGGCAGTGGGCGGCAGGTAGCGTGACTCCTCCAGTCACTTCCGGTCCCGGATTCTGCAGGCGGAGCGGAGACAGCGCAGCGGTGCAGCTAGGACAGCCTCACAGAGGCCTAGTAGGCGGCAGAGCTCACCTCGGACTCGGAAGTCCGGCATGGTGGGTGGGCGCGGGCGGCACGTCACGCAAGTGGCAGGGCTGGCGTCACTGTGCACACAGGGTGAGGGTTACTCACCGATTCGGTGTGCTGCCACTGCCAGGCAGGGAGACTTCACTGTCTGCAGCGCAGGCAAATTGAGGCGGGCGGCGGCGGTAGCCGGTAGGTAGCACACTCCAGTGTGACCAGTCAGTCTCTCCGGAAAGGTGGCAAAAACCAGGCGCAGGCACTTCCTCTCAATGCCTGGTGCCGCCCCTCCACTTCCTGCCGCCTGAGGAACCCGCCTCACCCCGCCTCATGGGCGGGCCGGCCCTGCATGGGAGATTACGAAATTTCATTACATTCCCTGCTAAAGGAGAAATTACAGGAACCAGGTAGTAGTCAGTCATTGTGCTCTCAAAAGTCACACTGACAAATCTTTTGTTGAAATGGAAGGATTGAAAAAACTATCAGCGCCAAGGAGTGTTAAAAATCGACCGCTGCTGAGTGAAGACAATCATAGGAATATTAATATCCGTGCAGGTCATACAGTCTCTTAAACTTCACCACAGTGATACTTGCACCTCCTATATATCACTGTCACCCAGAAGTTTAAAAGGGTGCCAAAAACCCACATTATAAGGTTGTATGTATCGCGTTCATCAATCCGAGAACTGAACAGTGGTCTGCCAGGAATCCAAAGGTTTTACAGAACCAGTCCAGTACCAGGATGTTAGCATAAAAAGCAGAGTGCCCCTTTAAGGCCCCATTTACACTCAGTTATAACTGAAAACTGATTTTCTAAGTGATGCCCATGTTTTCCAATGCCACAGTTCACACTATACGCCAGGCTTTCTCAACCAGGGTTCCCTGGAACCCCAGGGTTCCTTGAGGACTCTGCAGGGGTTCCTTGACATTTTACCCCATCGTGGGGGAAATACAGGGGCGCTTCTAGCCATCTTGGCACTCTAGGCGAGAAAACCTGTGGTGCCCCCCCCCCCCCATGGTGCCCTGACACGCTCCCCCATCCTCCCCCTTGTGGTGCCTCCCTATGAAAATAATCGTGATGCGGCTGCGTTTCACTGGAAAATAATCGTAATTCAGTTGCCACCCTGCTCTGCATGCCACAGACCCCGCAGGCTGAGTCCTAGGTTTGAACATTGGTTAGGGCAAAATCTGCATGGAGTTACTATCTTCCCCAGGAATTAATTTAGGCACTTCATATTCCCCAACATCCCTAAAACACACTAATAAGTCAACTGGTTTCCCCCAAAACAATCCTATATTGAAAATATTATACTTTAACTATGGTGGGATTAGATTGTGAGCTCCTCTGAGGACAGTCAGTGACATGACTATGTACTGTGTAATGGGCTGCAGAAGATGTCAGTGCTATATAAATACATAATAATATAGTAGGACATTAGACTGTGGCTATGGTAGGATTAGAGTGTGAGCTCCTCTGAGGACAGTCAGTGACATGACTATGTACTCTGTAAAGTGCTGCAGAATATGTCACTGGTATATAAATATACAGTATAATAATAATATGGTAGGACATCAGACTATGGCTATGGTAGGATAAGATTGTGAGATCCCCTGAGGACAGTCAGTGACATGACTATGTACTCTGTAATGTGCTGCAGGAGATGTCAGTGCTATATAAACACACAATAATAATATGGTAGGACTTTACACTAGGACTATGGTAGGATTAGATTATGAGCTCCTCTGAGGACAGTCCGTGACATGACTATGTACTCTGTAATGTGCTGCAGAAGATGTCAGTGCTATATAAATACATAATACTATGGCAGGACATTAGACTAGGACTATGGTAGGATTAGATTGTGAGCTCTTCTGAGGACAGTCAGTGACATGGCTATGTACTCTGTAATGTGCTGCAGGAGATGTCAGTGCTATATAAATACATAATAATAATATAGTAGGACATTACACTAGGACTATGGTAGGATTAGATTATGAGCTCCTCTGAGGACAGTCTGTGACATGACTATGTACTCTGTAATGTGCTGCTGAAGATGTCAGTGCTATATAAATGCATAATAATAATATGGTAGGACATTAGACTATGACTATGGTAGGATTAGAGTGTGAGCTCCTCTGAGGACAGTCAGTGACATGACTATGTACTCTGTACAGTGCTGCAGAAGATGTCAGGGCTATATAAATACAGAATAATAATATGGTAGGACATTACACTATGACTATGATTGGATTATATTGTGAGCTCCTCTGAGGGCAGTCAGTGACATGACTATGTACTCTGTAATGTGCTGCAGAAGATTTCAGTGCTATATAAATACATAATAATAATATGGTAGGACATTAGACTATGGCTATGGTAGGATTAGATTGTGAGTTCCTCTGGGGACAGTCAGTGACATGACTCTGTACTCTGTAATGTGCTGCAGGAGATGTCAGTGCTATAAAAAAAAAATTAATTATCACTTGTATATGAACAATTATCCATTATTATACCTTTGTAAGATCCTTATAAACCACTGTGAGATCTACAATTACCAGCATTTCTTTGTGAAGATGAACTATAATTCCATACATGACACATACATAATCACAGTAGGACATGCTGGTACCTGTAGTTCCCCAGTGTGCACTGCAGTCTATGATTTGGTCAAGGAATAGGCAGCCTGTCTGAGCAGCACCTTATACAGCAAGTAACTATATTCACATCCTGATGACCTGGTCTCCCACTGTGCTTCCCCCTCCCTGCGCTGCAGCCAGAATTTAACCTTTTGTGTGCTCAATCAGTGACTAAAGCTTTTCATTTAGCTAGTTGACCTGCTATTCACACAGCACCTTATCAGTGTGGAAGCCATCACATTCAGGTGATGGGGTCTGGTGAGGAAATACAAATGTCCCTAGTGCTGCAAAGGACAAACAGTATGGCTGGGGAGATGGTCTGTGCCCATTAACGTAACTGTCTGGGGATTGATTTTCTCTAGCTGGAGCTCTGCACTCCTGGCATGTCTTGCATGCCTTGTTATTACCTCCTCCAAGGCTCCAACAGACATGCTCTTCTGCTGTTTTTACTTTTCCTCTTTGGCACAGGGAGGGGCGGGAGCCTCCAGCAGTCACACAGACACACTCTAGATCCCGAGATAACACATTAGGGAATGCCATACAAAGTGTTGTAGACAAAAGGTTTGTAGATTCCTTATTTGAGGCTGAGCAGTAGAGGCTTTCATTAGAACTTTTTATCTCCGTTCCCTGAGTTTTCAGCCTCTAAGGACAGGAAAAATAAACTTTTTTTTCCCTCAAAGCCGCCCTGCAATAAATCTGGCGCTCTAGGCAATTAGCTGGTCAGCTGGTCTCTAGGAGCGCCTCTGGGGAAATATAATAGAGCACAGTATAATAGGTTGTACTGTAACAAGAAGCACTAAATTGTGGGGTCAGGAGACAGTATAATGAGGGGCAGTGTAATAGGAGATAGTGAAATTAGCTGCCTAACCTATTTAAAGACCATGCCTCCTGAAAAATAAATGCAGGGGTTCCTCGAGATCAAAAAATTGTTTGCAGGGGTTCCTTGAGATCCAAAAGTTATTTACAGGGTTCCTCCAAGGTAAAACGGTTAAGAAAGGCTGCTATACGCGTTTTAACTGACACATTTTTCATAATGCACTGCTATGAAGAAGAAAAAAAATGAGTACCAACTGATTAAGTGTAAATGGGGCCCAAGCCATTTATTTAAAAAGTATATATTTGATAACATGAATAAAAATATTTAATTAAAAACCTATATATGAAATGGGAACCCCAGAAACTTTTGCGCGTTATGTGCTGGTCAACAGCCAGTATAAAAAGGGTGCCGTCCGTCTCCTATGCTATGCCATATGAATTTAACACGTTTGCCATTTGATTACTACATAAGCCATCCAATTAAAGTTGTTTTTCTGCATTTCCACCTTAATTGTCAAGTACTCTTCCCAAATAGTGGGCATTCAGTTTGAAGGGACTGAACAACAATGATATTCCTAAGTATTGAGATGCAAATAATTTTGAGTTGGTGAAGGATTATGCACATTTTGTATGCAAATGTATGCAGCTTGTAAATGGGCCCAATCAAAATTCACTTCAGAAGGATTTGATTAGTTCATGTTCATACTGCATACATTTGCATAATGCTGTATTAACTCAAGATTATTTCCATCTCATTGACCAATCCTATTCCTTAGAAAGTTTGGTAGGCTATTTCATAATTTCCTTGGATATAGCAAAAGCCAGGAACAAGCAGAAAGTTCTGAAAACTATGATTGTGGTAGTAGCCATCCTATTAGATATCTCATTAAAAAATGTAACATTGCCCTTTCCAACCACTGTACACATTATCTTCCCCCCCCTCTTTTTTTTAATAATTATTATTAGAATGTGTTCTTGTCATGTAGTGGTTTCATGTAATTTCAGTTACATCTGACTATTGGTGCGGTCCTGCAAATATGATTTTTTTTCTCAATTGTTTAATGGTGTTCAGATCCTGTCTCTAGAATCCAGAACATTTTGACCTGTTTGGCTTGTATCGCTCACCTGCCTCCAGGGTTTTTGTTTGCTGTAAATTAGAAGCACAAAAAAAGAATAAATTGCCCCCTTCCCCAAAGGTATTATTAACACCTTGTTCCACCATGTGGGTTGTATCACAGGATCCCCTAGTAGCCAGACCGCTCAATGCCTTCCAATGTATTTCAACCCACAGACCGTCCAACCTGGTGGACGCAATCGATGAGCTGAAACCGCTGGAATTTTGGCAACAGACAGGCTAGAAGGGAGGTTGCGAGCTACAGTAACACAAACTACACACTATTTCAGGGTACAAAGCTGCCACCACCTCTGTAGGACAGAGGACCTATTCTCACTGATTCTAAGACCTGCGAATAAAACACGGAGAACACACTATTTTGGCTATAAAGAATAGTACTTCTGAGTAGTGTCTCTTCAGAAAGCTAGGATTATGTCTCATTGGCTGAATAGTAGGGTGCAGCTGAGAAAAATGACTTAGAAGTACCGTATTTGCCGCCGTATAAGACGCTCCGGAATATAAGACGCACCTAGGTTTAGAGGGTAAAAATCGGGGGGAAAAAGTATATACTAAACCTGGTGTGCCCATGTTCCAAGAGCGGCTTATAATGTTCTCCCCTAACTGGTGTCCTCTTTTTGTCTCTTGTGTGTCCCCAGATGTCTCCTCCTGTCCCGTTTATCCCCAGGTGTCTTCTTCTGTTGCCAGGTGTCCCTGTTCTGTCCTCTGTGTGGCCGCTCTGCCCAGTCCCTTAGCTTGTGTCTCCTTTCCCTGTGTATTAGGTGTGTGTCCCCTTCTAACCCCTGTGTGGCTGCTCTGTCCAGCCCCCTAGCCTGTGTCTCTGCTCCGTCCATTAAGTTTCCCCCTTCTCTTGTGACCCCTGTGTGGCCGCTCTGTCTCACCCCCTTGTCTATGACTCCAGTCCCCTGCATTAAGTGTCCCCCCCCTCTCCTGACCACTGAGTGTCTGCTGTGTCCCATTGAGGCCAAATGCCAGTGCCTAACGCTTCCATGCTGAATCAAACTGTTCCCAGTATCTGTTCCACCATTTATCCAGTACCTGAATTAACAGTTATATTCCTACATGTGTTTCCATAGTGATGCCTCCAAACAAGTGTTCACACACCACAGCATTTTCTATGTCCTGGGTTTTCACAGAAAGTCACACTGAAAATAAGACACACCGATAAAAGCAGGCTGTGTCCCGCCCGCTGGTCTGTGTCTCAGCTCCCGTGAATGTTGTGGCAGCCAGCGTCTTACCGAATCTATGCTGCCCGGGATCACCGATGTCCTGGCTTCCCTCTCTAGTGACCCGCACTTGTGTAGATGGCCGCTCGGTCCCGCTCGCTTGTCCGGATCTCCGCTCCCCTGAATGTTAAATGACGTGTCAGCCAGCGCGTACCGAATCCATGCCGCCTGGTATCGCCGATGTCCTGGCTTCCCGCTCTAGTGACCGGCGCTTGTGTGACGTCACACAAGCGCCGGTCACTAGAGGGGGAAATCAGGACATCGGCGATCCCAGGCGGCATGGATTCGGTACGAGCTGGCTGCCACAACATTCAACAGACAGGGGAACGGAGATCCGGACAAGCGGGCGGGACCGAGCGGCCATCTACACAAGTGCGGGTCACTAGAGAGGGAAGCCAGGACATCGGCGATCCCGGGCAGCATGGATTCGGTAAGACGCTGGCTGCCACAAGGTTCACTGGAGCGGAGACACAGACCAGCGAGCGGGACACAGCAAACACTCAGTGGTCAGGAGGGGGACACATTACAGGGGAGCAGAGACACGGACAAGGGGGATGGACAGAGCAGAGACACACACATGCGGCTGGGACTACGCAGGGAATCCCCAATGTTGCGGCGGGTCGGCGGTTTGCATCGGCGGGCGATTATCAGTTGAGGATTCCCTGCCTTTGCCGTATAAGACGCAGGGACTTTTTCTCCCCATTTTTTGGGAAGAAAAAGTGAGTCTTATACGGCGAAAAATACGGTATTTTATTATAAATGCAATATACTGTAAATAATTAATATATACAGAAAATCATTAAAAATAACATTTAAAGAGAAGAGTAACCCAGTATCAAATAAAAAGTAAAGAAAATAAATGAATACTTAAGTTCAGATAAAATATGTCCCTTTGGCCTCAATTCACTAAGCTTTATCAAACACTTTATCAAACGTTTGATAATTTACCTCATGGGTAAAATCTAATTTTGAATTCAATAAGGTGTTATATATTTATCGAATGCTTTATTGATAAAACATTCAATATTTCTATAACACCTTTGTGAATTCAAAATTAGATTTTACCCATGAGGTAAATTATCAAACGTTTGATAAAGTGTTTGATAAAGCTTAGTGAATTGAGGCCTTGGCCTCAATTCACGGAGCATTATCAAACGTTTATCAAACACTTTATCAAACGTTTGATAATTTACCTCATGGGTAAATCTCACTAAGGTGTTATATATTTGTTAAACATTTTATCGGTAAAAAACACCTTAGTGAATTTAAAATGAGATTTTACCCATGAGGTAAATTATCAAACGTTTGATAATGCTCCGTGAATTGAGGCAATGTGTTGAAATCGAGCACATGGAAAGTTCTTAATTTCGGGCGGGATGCTTAAGCCCAAACAAATACGACATTTACCATATTTAAAGAGACACTGAAGCGAGAATAAATCTCGCTTCAGAGCTTATATTCAGCAGGGGCATGTGTGCCCCTGCTAAAACACCGCTATCCCGCGGCTAAACGGGGGTCCCTTACCTCCCAAATCCCCTCCCCTGCAAAATCCACAACTTGGTCGTAGATTTTGCTGCTGTTGAGGCAGGGCTAACGGCTGCAGCCATGCCTCTCAGCGCCGTCTATCAGCGGTGCATCGCCGCCTCTCAGCGAAGAAAGAGGCGGAGATACGCGCTGATAGACGCGCATGAAGGCAGGGCTGCGGCCAATCCCCGGGACTCCACGAGGGGATTTGGGAGGTGAGGGACCCCCGTTTAGCCACGGGATAGCGGCGTTTTAGCAGGGGCACACATGCCCCTGCTGAATATAAGCTCTGAAGCGAGATTTATTCTCGCTTCAGACTCTCTTTAAGCCCATGCTTCTCGCACACAAATAATCCCAAATTCATAATCCTTAAGAAATAGACGTTGAAATTATATGAAACATGGCTATCGTAGGATGTGCAGTTACTGAGAAGTTTATTAACTTGGTTGTGGCTTACCGCCGCTCCTCAATATTTGTATCAAAATGTTCAGCTAGACACCACGAATCAAATGATACAACTCCTATAACCATCCTAGGTACGGTATCTCTCAAACAGGCAAAAATCATACATCACATCCAGTTTCAATCTGCTCCCACCGGTGCCAGTAGGTCTGGTCACCTGCTGAGGCAAAGTTCAGCTCTGCTCTGGGTAGCAAATGGCTTTCTTTACAGCAAGTAGTTATCTGCCAATGAAGGAACTCCTTTTATTCTGGTTAATTAAACACAAACCTTGGCTTCCCTGAAGAACATATGGAGTCATATGAATGGGGATCTACTAGAAAAGACAGACCCCAAGTAACTACACATACAATTGCAATTGTACCGTTAATCACAATCAGTGCAGAAAACCGATTGCGTCTTTTCACGGCTCATCTGTGACAGGTTGGTATAGTCAGGATGGCTGAACCAGCCAACATGGGGCTCTGGCAGCACAATCTCCCTTCTCTTTTCCCTACCAACTGGTAGTGCTTAAAGTACCCCTGACCTGGTTTTTACTTCCCTTAAAAACTTTTAATAGTGTTTTATTATTTCACAGCACCATCTCCCCCTAACACCCCCCCCCCCCCCCCCCCGAACCCCTGTGGCTCCCATTCTGTTCAGTCGTAATCTTAGACGGAGTAGAATGTCAAATATGGGCAGGGAGGAAGTGGCAGTTTTTTCTCCCTTCTGCCCGTCCACAACTACGCCCTCTCCACTCGCTGCTATAGTTCTGTTTTAAGATCCTCTGCACACAGCGTTCACGGAAGATGCGCTGTGTGGGATCTCGTGGTAATTGATATCCTTCTGACCTCAAGTATTAAAAGCCTGCACACAGCTCAGCATCCCTGCGCACTGTGAATCATATTCGGACCTAAAGCTGCGAGTGGACGGAGCGGAGTTAAGGACATGAAGAGGGAAGAACTGCCACTTCCTCCCCATCCATCATTGATGCCAGAACAGGGCCACATGGGGGCGCTGGAGGGGGGAGGATTGTGCTGTGTGCCCATGGAGAGAGAAGGATCGTGCTGGGGAGATTAGACCAGGTCAGGAGTACTTTAAAAGGAAATAAGGCTATGGGGGCATCCTCCATATTATGATCACCTCAGGTTCACTTTAAGAGGCAGCTGCAAGCCTGAAAGTGTAATTAAACCTCAGCATGTTTTTTGTTATTGATCAGTTTGCTACCAACATAGTAAAAAGGAGACCTTAGTACCTAGTGATATTTCCGCAGACCATTAATATTCCTGGCCACAGGCAAATAGCTGTTGCAAGTGGAGATCAACTCAAAGAACTTCACCAAATTTGACAAAATGTCAAGGTTTACAGGTGTTTATTTCCTCTACAGCTATGTGGTCTAAATGTTAACAGTCTTTTGTTGTGCTAACTTGAATTCTCTGTAAAGGAGTCTATATAAAGCAGCTTTTCTCTTGCAAGATTGTTTATTCTACTGCCTCTAAATCAGAGTTAAGCTATGCACATAGGGTAGCTTTCTAATGCGAGTCTCACTGTTCCATGACATCACCAATAACAGTGTTCAGTAAGACCTGTTTGGTTAAAAGAAGAGTCACATGCCGGCGGGGAGTCCTTAAGAGTTTTAGGAGAAGGGTGTTTAAGCACCAGCAAGGGTGTCTTTCAGATTAGGTAGGGTGGCAGTGCAAGGCTAGCTTTATCATTAGGCAGCGCTAAGAGTTACTATCAGGTTTAAAGAGAACTTGAGGTGGGTTCAACAATGCTATCAGCACACAGAGGCTCGGTCTGCATATACTGCCCAGCCTCTGTTGCTTTACCAATGCCCCCCTGCGCTCTGCCCCCATAAATCACCCAGCCATGCTGTCGACACACAGCGTGTCACAGCCGGCTGTTTACTTCTGTGTCAGTCTCTCCACTCCCCAGTCTCCTCCTTAGCTCTGGTCCCCACCCGCGTCCCTTCCCTCCCCGCTGATAACTAGTAGAATATCAGTAATTTTACATATATTCTACTAGCAGCCATCTCCGGCACCCTGCAGATTAAGGTCAGAAACCCACTAGGAGCTATTTCTAATCGCTAGTGATTTGAAAAAGCTGTTGCTAATGCAATGCTATAGAGGATTTTTATAAAATCACATCGGTCAAGTGGGATCATGCCCACAGCATTACATTAGCAAGAGATTTCAAATCACAAACTGCTCAGAAAATCGCTCCTAGTGGGTTTCTGGCCTAATTGTTTTGAGTTACTACACTATATTTCTACTTACATCCAGTAGAGGGGTCTTACATACTGTATATGTGACAAGTAAGGAAAGCTGTGCTGATCCTATTGAGGGCCCTGGATTTAAATGGTAAATTGTAGAAGGATATTACAAAAACAAAAAAAACAAAAAACGACACTTCATACATAAAACAATATCCGTAAATATGCCCATTTATTATGTATCATGATCTGTTAACATAAAAACCAAATGCATATTACAAAAAAATGAACTGTATGTTGAAGGAATAACATTTCAAAATATATATAAAGAAAAAAAAACAAATTAATTCATAGATAATCCTTTATATAAAAGCAGTATATTTTTCTGTCAAGAATCTTGTTACAGTTATAAATACAAGATATACACAGCCTCTCAAGTAGGGAAATGTTTCTTACAAATATCTACATATAAAACATTAAAAGCAATGCTCCTTTAATGATGTTCTAGCTTTTGTTTTAATGGTTTATGTTGGTTTCAGAAAAAAAAAACACATTTTAATCAATTAAAAGGGATGTTACAAAGTTGCCCTAAGATTGACTAGTTAAAAAAAATAGTAATGTATATTTCTTTAACAAAGCCGTGTAGGAAGAAGATTTCGATGTGACAGCTATGATTTGTGTCCGCAAGACGCCACATAGCAGTTAAGGCTGGGGTGTAATTAATGAGGTGACCTTAATATTTGGACAGAAGAAACTATGCAAGCTGCTAGCATTAGCTTTCACCTGCATTCTGCATGGAAGCCTCCTTAAATCAGGAATGTTGTCATGTAACTAAAATAGCATCCAACTGCTAATAGGTAAAGTGCAATAGAAGCGGAGATAAATAATAATAATAGCGTATCCATGGCTACATTGGTATCTAGCATCATATGATTCAAAGCCTACATACAATCTACTTTGTACAATGGATTTTGAATTAGAGATAACCATTGAGATGCAAGGAATTCTGGCTTGCATGCACACTTCATGTAAACACGATGCAGCCTGGAACTGAGCCAATCAAAGTTGAAGGTACAATTGATTGTCCCGGTACGAAGTTCCATATAATTTTAATGAAATTGGCTTGCTAGAGTGATTAGTATCTCATTGGCTATCTCTAATGCTGATAACATTCACAGATATTTATGTAGAAGAGCCCACTCCTGTTTTTGAAGCCAGTCCAGTCAGATATCAGACATCTATTTTAGCAGAACTGGGCAATCACTCCTAAAGTCCCACCTCTCACTTGTTTAGCTGCCCAATGTCCAGCTCAAGTGGCCAATAGATGCTCTCACATTTGGAGTTTGGACAAAAGAGAGAAGAGATTAATGCAAAGTTGGGCAGGAGAGGCTCTCTACAGCAAACCCATAGGGTACAGTGCTCTCCAGAAATCAGCTTGAAAATGAGCACAGTAACAAGAAGGTACCATAAAGTACCCGAACTTCAGCAGTATTGTTAATGTAATCACTTCATGTGACCCAACTGGATCACTAATGTTCTATGCCACATAAGAAAGCTCCCTTCATTTTAAGTATCTGATGAGCACCTTAAACTTACCTGTTTACACATCCCTACATTAGTGACTAGTGTGCAGTGAAGTAAACTACACTTACCTTTACAGTGCTGATGTAAAGTTAGTTCTGCCTCTATTTGCCTGTGAGGTCCCCATTTTATGCACTACAGAACAAAATTACCTTTTCACCCCAACTACAGGTTTAGATATTTGTAGAGAACACAACCAATCCTGCAATACTTTTCTGAATTTATTAGAAGCTGTTATCAGTGGCAAATGTTTGCACTTCTTACTAGGGATGATCAATGAGATACAAATATTTCCGAGCTTATGCAGCATTGTGTACATTGTTATGCAAATATATGCAGCCTGAAAATGAAGCAATCAAGACCCACCAGGTTTAAATTGACTGGTCAATATTCAAGCTGCATATATTTGCATAAAAATGTACATAATCTTGCATGAACTCAGAAATATTTGCAACTAATTGATCATCCCTACACCTCACCCATGACATATGACCATAGCATGGCAAACCGAAGGGTAGTGTTTAGGCTGTTGTGCTACTTTAGAACTGCAGTAAAACATTAACTTTTAAAAACTCCAAGGCAGACTTTATTTATAACCGTTCTTCTTGTGACAGTATGCATATTACAACATTTTCATAAGCAACAGCAACCTTTATTAAACTCCGATATACCCAAGTAAGGATTTTCAGATGCTTATTACCTAGATGCCAATTTCTGTTCATAAATTTGTCTAAAGAATAACTTTTTTGTTTTCCAAGCCTTGGTAAACCCCACATTCCTAGTTCTGGTACATTTTTATATGCATTTAACAGAACATTAATTACAATGATTAGACCTGCAGGGAATCCAGGAGACTGTGTAGACAGCTAGAGGCTGCTGAGAAGAACATGCAGATCTATGCACTGCTGCAGGAGCTAATCACCTTTATTTTGCAAAACTTATTTTTATAAAATAAAACATACAAAACGAAAATAAATGTTCTATTACATACATTTAACAAAACACATTTGCCTAATTATGGGCTTAAGGCCTGGTTTACATGTTTTCACTATTTAAATGTTATGGTTTAAACATCTTAACACTCATCTGAGATCCGCATGCATGGCAATGTGTCCATACAACAACAGGAATTTTAGGAGGCAATGTTTCATAGACTTCATGTAAACGCCATGTGATGCATCTAGAAATGATTAAAAAGACACATCACAATGCAGCTTTAATGCGACCAAATGTTGTATGTCCAATCGACTACCCCTTATTGATAAATGCATGCAAGCTTGGCATGTGCTTAGGCTTTGTTCACATTTAATATCGAAATAACTGACAGCAGCAATTTTTTTGATTTTGTGGGCGATTTTCCCCCTTCCCGGCACTCGGGTGGGCGCTGCGATTTTTTAAGGCGCTTTTACAGAGCGAATCGGTTTTTTCACTTCCTGACACAAGTAAGGAAGTGAACTCTTTGATCTGGAAATGAATAAATACAATGTATTTATTCATCAAAGCGCTGGGGAAATCACTATACAAAACGCTTTTTCAAGCGCTTTGCGATTTCCCTATACCTTCTATTGAGCAAAAACACTCAGAAATTGGTACAGGCAACGCTTCGCTGTGCGGATCAGAAACGAACCGCTCAGATAAGAACACTCTCATAGGGAATCATTGCACAAGCTTTTTAAGGCGATTTTGAAAATCACCGGTGCTTGAAAAAAGGGCAAAAACGCCCTAGGTGTGAGCAAGGCCTTATTCACACATTTAAAAAACAGTGTGTAAACCAAGTATTACAGATGCTGCTTTTTAGTGACCTTCTGCCACAATAAACTCTGAAATGATGGAAAATATTTGTTTTCCATGTGCTGGTGCCCAACACAGAACACTAGATGCTTATTGTAACCAGGGGCTGCTACAGTTTATCTACCAGCAGAATCCCCATTATTGTACTTCTCCTCATCACCACTAGTCATGCACTGGGTCTCAAACTACACATATGCCAATTGGCCTCAACCAGAAGGCAGATGTTGACATTAGGAAACGAAAGCTTCTAGTTGCCGATCTACATAGCAAGTAGCTCTTGGTTAATTACTCAATAATTTGCAAGTGCCAACTTCCACCCCCTGGATGAAGCTAATTAGCAGTGTTGGGAGATCTTTTTGATCAATACAAGTCAACGTCTCATATTTGCCATTGCAAGGAAATATGGAAAACAAAAGATGGCTCTCAATTATTGCTAAGACAAAAACCTTAGTTATAGCAGAAAGATGAATATAGATTTCAGTCGTCAATTTTAACCTGTTTGTAACTATAAAGTTAGCCAAGACACAGCCATTTAACTGGCAGACAGTGATACAGTCAATGCAACACTTTTTGGATGGACATATCCTCAAAGGCTTATTTAAATGTGAAGATAAAATGGGTTTAATCTACACAACAATGTGGACTCAAAAGAGAAAAAACTTTGGCAGTACATTACTACTGGCAGCACTGAGATGACTAGATCAGGGTCTACATTCTCTTAACCCTTTAGTAATGGGGATGTAGGGGTTTCTTCACAAACATTCATACATTTGATATATTTTATAGCTTGTTTGTGGAAGCACAGCCATATTTGCTGTGGGCAAAGTTCCCAACCTGGTGATGCAGCAAAAAGATTACAGTTCACTATGACAATCATGTCAGCATCGATCTGTAAAGCTGCTCAGAGTGGTTGAAAAAAATGCACATGCTATCAGATGTGTAGTAGTAATTTAAAAATTTGTAATTTGGTAGAAATTGCATGGGAAAATTACATTGGGGAAAATATTATGATACCAACTGAGAAAACAACTAATTTTTCAACTAGCAGATAAGATGCAATCTTCTAAACATGTCAAGTAATTAAACAGCTTAGCCTGGATAAGGAGGCCCCACAAACAGGCACAACAAAGAAGGTCTTGCAGCTAGATAATGAAAGTAATTTTGAAAAGGCTATTCACTTTATGTTACTTATCCCTCTATGTCCCCTTAGAGGGCAAGAAGAACCTCAATAAGGCCTTTCCTGCTTGGTAATCTACCTATACAGTCCTAAAGTACCCTTGAACCGGTTTTTATATTACATACTTTTAATGCAGCTTTAGTTGTGGTGCTGTGGCAATATGTCACAGCACCATCCTCCCTCTCCAGCACCCCCAGTGCCTCTCACTCTACTAGCCGTGGATTATGCCCGGGGAGGAAGTGTCCATTCTTCCTTACAGCTGTGCTGTGTGTGTTCTTGTGGCAATTGAGGTCGGAATAATAGTGTACTAATACAGCTATTAGTACAATATCCTTCTGACCTCAATTACCACATGACCACACATAGCAAAGCTCCCTTGCACACTGCGTACTGTAACACTTATCAGGAACTATAAGCAGTGAGTGGAGGGGGCGAAACGAAGGATGGGTGGAAAGGAGGAAGAAGTGACACTTCCTTTCCACCCATACATTTTGCTCAGTCTAATATTACGGCTGAGCAGAGCAGGTGGAGACGGGGGCGCTGGAGAGGGAAGAAGGTGCTGTGCATATGTCCCAGTAACACAAGTAAAGTAGGACTAAAAGTATGTAATTTAATAACCGTTCAGGGGTACATTAAGTTAAATACACACACTAGATACCACTCAGCTAAAAAATGCAAAGGACCATCTCAGCCACAAGATAGTGGACAGAAGCTCCCCCCACGTTGCCTACAGATCCAGCATCCCCAACACCCCAAGTGTATTGTACCCTCCTCAACCTGCCTACTGGAAGCCACTCCATGTGCTGCACATCGTTCCTCCTCCTCCATCCCCTGCATAGCTTCAAAGGCATCACTAGCCTCTAGGGTAGTGACACATCTGTACAGCACTCTGCCCTGAACGGTCGCTCGAGGGATCGAGTCCGGATTCCTGCGGGCGACCGTAATTGTGCATACACAGCTTTAATAAAACGTACCAGACGTTTCTGTTAAAAACATTCTACCTTGCAACTTTTAATTATAGCAAAAGGTTACACCAAAAATACACGATTCCTTCATATTACACAAAAAGTGAACAGGAAGAAAAAAAATATAAATCTCTCACTTATCAGCTCAGCACACACATTTCACACAACTCTCACATTTCTGATTACACTTTAATCAGAGGAAGTTGTAGGAAATAAAAAAAAATAAAACACAACCTTGATGTACCTGGTCTGTAAGAAATAAAAGAATGTTAATTTGGTATTTAAAAAAAACAGCCTTACCTGTCCATAAATGAAACAAAATACAATTAATAAAACCATGCGTGTCAGACCGTTTCCATTTTAGTTGTTTATTACTTATTAAATGTAAATAAACACATTTCGTCTACCTGGTGTTTCATAAACCCACTGGGCTTCTTATAAGAGAGCATATTCCTTTATTAGGCTAGTGCTGAACATGTGTTAAGCTATTTTTACCTTACCTGGCAGCCCTGAGAATGTTGGTTAATGACACAATTACTCAATGGGCACTAGCATGTGAACGTATAAGTCAGAGAGTCAATGTTCCAGATCCCTGCCCTATTTTCTCTGCAGCAATTATACAATGAGAGAGCTCAGACTAAACTGCATGCACAGCACGCTGGGGCAAATGTAGAAAACTAGATGTAGCAAATAGTCAGTTGTCAGCTGTCATTTCTTTTCATGAAAGGAAAAAAACCCATTTGGTTATTATGAGAAACACACACTTGTCTATCATTCAGACTTTACACAGCGACTGTCATGTGAAGAAGACTTTAAAGATTTTACTTTACATCTGAACTTCACCCTCTAATGTTTATACTATTTTTCTATCCCTCTACCTGTATTTTTATTTTATTTTCAGTTACCGTATATACATTTATTTTATGTGCAAATAAACACTTGACAAGACAGATTGTGGCAGCACGCTCTCTCTTCGCCTAAGAATGGCTACAAAGGACAACACATTCAATAAATAAAATATACTTAAAGCTTTGGCTATACCATACCTTCTGACAAACGTCATACTGTGAGGCAGTAAAATAAAAAAAAACCTTGAAAATATATGATCTATTCAGATTCTTATATTTACACATAACCAGAAAGTATCTGTTTTTCCCAGAAGGAGGAATGGTAATTTCACTTGTTGACTCACAAAACACAGTTTGTTCACAAAATGCTTGAAAAAAAGATTTACTAGGGATGAAGAATGGTGAGGAACAGGAGTGATTCAGCAAGAGAGGCCTGGATTTTTTTTGTTTACTTTTATGACTGATCTGACCTGGAAAATATACCAGAATATAGTAATGATTGCTGAAAGCTTAGCAAGAACGGCAAGGTTCACAGTGGAATTTGCACCGTGTTCCCTGTAACAGCAGGACCACAAGGGAACAGGAAAGCAGCGCCGCACGTTATCTGTGCATTGTGTCGCATACAGTGAATGAAAATTATGTTTCACGGTCACTGTTAGGGCCTGAGCCCACTAACGCAGTTGTGTGCAGTTGTGTCCGCTTTTCAGCAACGCATCAATGTTACGGATGATGAAAAGCAGACAACTGCGCACAACTGCGTTAGTGGGCTCAGGCCCTTAATGCTTTCGTTTCCATGCAGTGTGCTGGAATGCCACACGCAGTTATACCACATTTGCTACACTGTGATCTTTACATAGGTGGTGCATCGCAACGTGGTAAGTCAGGTTACAATGTGGCAGTTAGGCCGCAATGCACCACATGACATAGATATACGTAGTTACCTTTTGCCAACTAATTGGTCTTTAAAAAAACACTGAACACTGAAAGTTTGCTGGATCGCTTGAGTTCTCAATTATTCTTCGTCTTAGTAAATCAATCCCAATGTTGGTTCATTTTTTTTTTAACCATTGTTAAATAGGGATGGTCAAAGAGATGCAATAATGAGTTGATGCAGGGTTATTCAAATTCTGTATGTAAAAGTAAGCAACTTGAAAATGGA
This sequence comes from Hyperolius riggenbachi, assembly GCF_040937935.1. Taxonomy (NCBI): domain Eukaryota; kingdom Metazoa; phylum Chordata; class Amphibia; order Anura; family Hyperoliidae; genus Hyperolius; species Hyperolius riggenbachi. The sequence goes on from NC_090646.1 coordinate 437,778,914, forward strand.
CCAATCCAATTCCACCTCTGTATCATTAGCCCATTTTCAAGCGTCATACAAGATTTGTGTAACCCTGCATCAATTGACAACAACTTGCATCTCACTGACCATCCCCTATTGTTAAAAGAGTTACCAATCACAAAAGGCTGTTTCATGATGTTTCAAACATTGGACATGCTCAAGAATACATTACTGATTCTGAACAGTTAAGAGAGTCTGGTGCCAGCTCCTCCTGTTTTTACATTAAGAAGTTTATATAAACTTTTATATATGCCCCCCCTCCCCCAACCCTGGTATTGCACATACAGATCCTACTCATCTGCTCTGTTTTATGACCAATACCCTACACACTGGTAAATCTCCTGCAACTTATTTTGTGCTGGATGTGAGACGCTCCGATTTACTGATACAAAACAATATCCCACAATCTGGTTAGAAAAAAATAAATTTATAATAGGTAGCAGGTAGCTTAGCACTTTATAGTTATAGGTCATAATACAGGTAGGAATCAAGATTACATGAAAGAATATGGCAGAGCAGCAGTTGGGTTGGGACTGGGAAAAGGGCTCATAGGAGTCAAAGCCTGCAAATTCCCCAGGGACACAACTGATACTTCAACATCCTGTAACATTTAGTAACAAAAAGGTACTAAGAGTTCTATTTACAATGCTGGTAACATAACTGCCTGACCTACAGTATCAAACCTGTCAGAAGTCTAGAGTTGGGCTTTAAAGTGACCCATGAAAGTTTCAAACACATAATGAAACAAATTCCGGTTTGTGTAACAAAAACATGGTTCAAATGCTAACATCTTTATTTTTTTTTTAATGCCAAACCGCAGTACACCCCCTCCCCCTTCTTTTGGTAACCCTTTTGGAACCGGACCGCTCTGGAACCTTAAAGGGGCACTACACTGCCATATAGGCTATTGGGATTTCCCTAGTAGCCTGTTTCTTTTACAAGGAGCAACATATATTAGACAGTGCTTTTGTTTACAAAGGTCATTTGGATAATTTATAGCTTATATACAGATCCTGCCAAAGGAAGGGAAGCTAGGCTGTGTGATAACAGCTAATATCGTTCTCCTCTCTGTCAGTTCCAAGCCAGTTTGCCTAATGTAAGTTCATTCAGCAACAAGCACCTTGCTGTGAAATGTTCTAGGTAGATAAACAGGCTGCCTGTTTATTTACCTAGCACCTTTTACAGCATTACAAAAATGAGCTTGCATTACAAGAATGGTGCTTGGAGCTGACAAGATGAGAGAGATAGCCGTTATCACACAGCCTAACTGAATACAGAGTACATCGCTTCCTTTGCCTTGCAATGCCAGAATCTGTATGTGAGCTATAAATCTTATCCAGATGACCTAATTAAACAAAAGCACCGACTAATATGTGTTGCTCTTTCTAATAGAAACATGCTACTAGGAAAATCCCAATAGCTTATATTTCGCTGTAGTGCCCCTGTAAGGACCAGACCTGTCTGTTCCTTATTTTGCCCTGTGATTACTGAGATTGGCTCACAGTAATCCCGGGGTCAGGAGGCAGTGAAATTAGCTCCTGACTGAAATGCAGAAGCTCTGCTGTCACTGAGACAGCAGAGGTAGCAGGTGCAACAACTAAACAGCGGTAAGGACAGTGCGAGTGCACAATGGTGAATAGTTGGAATCTATGTCCTGTCAGAGCCACAAAGCCACCAGCAGGACGTAGATTCCAACTGTGCTGGTCCTGAACAGGTTAAGATACAAGGACTTGAAGAGGAGCACTACCACAGCATTGCTAAACTCTTTGCACTCATCTTCAAACGGACAAACATTTTTCTCCGCTTTATCTTATCAAGTCTGATAGGGTAAGGCAAGTAAAAGTGTTCAAGTTAAGAGTGGAGAACATCCTCTCTGTCCATCGTGCTCCAGCACATACGACACAAGATCAATGAGAAACAAATAATTCTGGCTTGTATGAAAATGCAATGCAAATTGTATGCAGCATGAAACTGAGCCAATGTCAACAGTTTGGTGCATCTAACTGATCCAATTCAAATCTGCATACAATTTAAATTAAATCTGCATGCAAGCCAGAACTATTAGGCTCTTATTCACCATTTCACCATTAAGTCCCCATATCTAAACAATGATACGATACTTTGAAAAATCTCCTGTACAGCAAATCTGAATTCAGCGTGAAAGGCGATTGGGTCACTGTAATATTGTGACATTGCTACTAGGCATACTAAGCTGTAATTTGATTGTTTTGACCTATCAAGAATTATTGGGATATGTCTGATGAATAACTGGTCAAGAAAGTTGTGGTTTGGGAGTTCCTGCAGCATTATATTCGTCATAAGACTAATGTCTCTGTAAACAGGTCATTGATAACTGCAGTCCAGAAGACAAGGCTACTCAGAATATGCAGCAAGAAAGGCAAAACCAAGACCCCTCCCACCTTTCCCAAAAACAGAAAAATAAAATGGAAATGTACTAGCAGGCACTGTATGGTGTATCACACCAGTTCTCTTTGCATATGGTACCTTCAGAGATCGATGCTCTGTCACTGCATCAACAACAGTCAATATAAAATGCAATGACAAGGTTTGAGGTAGCATAAACGGAAAATCACAATCTCAAACCTTTAGCTGCTTTCCTGCTGGAGATTTCTGCTACACATGCAACCTCCCATGCAGTGAATAGGTAATAACTGATATTTTAGACAATAATAAAACAAAAACCAGTGGCAGTCTTTTAGGGGCCTGCATGGAGATCCAATATAGAACGGTTTCGTTTCTGTTCCTTCTCTTCAGCAGAGTTTGGTACATTCTTTTAGATGCCACCTTCAGGTGTCGCCAAGGGAGAATATGGAAAACAGTCTCACACGCTGGTGTCTTGTAACAGCGGTTCTATGTCCTCATCACTACTGCGGTCTGGGTTATTTGTCTGTGGGTTGTTGCTAATGCCGTGCTTTGCAGCATTGCTGTTTTTGTTTGATTGACTGCTGTGTTCAGGTATGAACAAGGCAACCAGGAAAGCAAGGAGGACAGCAACTGCTCCAAATAAAAATGGTGGTCCTGGTATGATTGACCCCTGTGAATGGAAAGAAGAAAAAATAAATCGGACATAGAGCATTTTCACTCGTGTCAATCTAGAGACTTAATCCAATTAAATAATATAGGCATCTACTGATAGAATAAGGTCAGTATAAAAATAGTTAGAGGCAAGTTGGCCTTCTGACTCTGTATGAGGCAAATCACACTCAGCAGATGATTTCTGGGAAGATCACTGTTCAAGTAAAATAGGTATAGGTAGCTCTACATACACAGGGTTTAAAGAGACACTGAAGCGAGACTAAATCTCGCTTCAGGTCTTATATATAGCAGGGGCACGTGTGCCCCTGCTAAAACGCCGCTATCCCGCGGCTTAACGGGGGTCCCTTCACCCCCAACCCACCCCCCGCAAAAGTTGGTCGTAAAATGGTCGCTGGCAATTTTCTTCCTGGAGGCATGGCTAACGGCTGCAGCCCTGCCTCCCAGCGCGTCTATCAGACGCGCATCGCCGCCTCTCCCCCGCCCCTCTCAGTGAAGGAAGACTGAGAGGGGCGGGGGAGAGGCGGAGATACGCATCTGACAGACGCGCATGGGGCAGGGCTGCGGCGGTTAGCCCTGCCCCAACCAGGAAGCGCTCCCCCGCTGCACGGAGGGGGTTTGGGGGGACAGGGACCCCCGTTAAGCCGCGCTATAGCGGCGTTTTAGCAGGGGCACGCATGCCCCTGCTAGCTATGAGGTCTGAAGCGAGATCTATTCTCGCTTCAGACTCTCTTTAAGATATGTATTGTAGTATGACAACACAATGCTATCATATACCATATACACTTGTGTATAACCTGAGACACATAAGCCGAGGTACCCACTTTTCCCTTAACTAGGAAAAAGTTATGGACTTGTACAAACCTCCTTCCCAGTATAGCCCTCTCCACAGTATACAGTGGTTTGCACCAGTATTCGGCCCCCTTGAAGTTTTCCACATCTTGTCATATTACTGCCACAAGCATGAATGAATTTTATTGGAATTCCACTTGAAAGACCAATACAAAGTGGTGTACACGTGAGAAGTGGAACGAAAATCATACATGATTCCAAACATTTTTTTTTACAAATAAATAGCTGACAGGTCAGGGATAAAGTTATTGAGAAATTTAAAGCAGGCTTAGACTACAAAAATATTTCCAAAGCCTTGAACATCCCACTGAGCACTGTTCAAGTGATCATTCAGAAATGGGAGTATGGCACAACTGTAAACCTACCAAGACAAGGCCTTCCACCTAAACTCACAGGCCAACCAAGAAGAGCGCTGATCAGAAATACAGTCAAGAGGCCCATGGTGACTCTGGACGAGCTGCAGAGATCTACAGCTCAGGTGAGGGAATCTGTCCATAGGACAACTATTGGTCATGCACTGTACAAAGTTGGCCTTTGTGGAAGAGTGGCAAGAAGAAAGCCATTGTTAATAGAAAGCATAAGAAGTCCCGTTTGCAGTTTGCCACAAGCTATGTGGGGGACACAGCAAACATGTGGAAGAAGGTGTTCTGGTCAGATGAGACCAAAATGGAACTTTTTGGCCAAAATGCAAAATGCTATGTGTGGCGGAAAAGTAACACTGCACATCACTCTGAACACACCATCCCCACTGTCAAATATGGTGGTGGCAGCATCATGCTCTGGGGGTGCATCTCTTCAGCAGGGACTTCCAGCTTCCCTAGCTGGTCAGAGTTGATGGGAAGATGGATGGAGCCAACTACAGGGCAATCTTGGAAGAAAACCTCTTGAAGTCTGCAAAAGACTTGAGACTGGGGCGGAGGTTCACCTTCCAGCAGGACAAAGACCCTAAACATAAAGCCAGGGCAAGAATGGAATGGTTTAAAACAAAACACATCCATGTGTTAGAATGGCCCAGTCAAAGTCCAGATCTAAAGCCAATCGAGAATCTGTGGCAAGATCTGAAAACTGCTGTTCACAAATGCTGTCCATCTAATCTGACTGAGCTGGAGCCATTTTGCAAAGAAGAATGGGCAAGGATTTCAGTCTCTAGATGTGCAAAGCTGATAGAGACATAACCTAACAGACTGGCAGCTGTAATTGCAGCAAAAGGTGGTTCTACAAAGTATTGACTCAGGGGGCTGAATAATTACGCACACCCCACTTTGCAGGGTTTTTTTTTTTTTTTTTAAATGTTTGGAATAATATATGATTTTTGTTCCACTTCTCACGTGTACACCACTTTGTATTGGTCTTTCACGTGGAATTCCAATAAAATGGATTCAGGTTTGTGGCAGTAATGTGACAAAATGTGGAAAACTTCAAGGGGCCCACATACTTTTGCAAAACCACTGTAAATAGCCAGACGTGCCCCCAGAATGATGCGCCCCCGTCCCCACTATAAATAGCCAGCCGTGCCCCCAGAATGATGCACCCCCGTCCCCAGTATAAATAGCCAGACGTGCCCACAGAATGATGCGCCCCCCTCTAGTATAAATAGCCAGAAGTGCCCCCCAGAATGATGCGCACCTCCAAAGTATATATAGCCAGACGTGCCCCCAGAATGATGCACCCCCTCCCCAGGATAAATAGCCAGAAGTGCCCACCAGAATGATGCGCTCCCCCCCCAGTATAAATAGCCAGAAGTGCCCACCAGAATGATGCTCCCCCCCCCCCCCCGTATTAATAGCCAGACGTGCCCCCAGAATGGAGCACACTTCCCCAGTATAAATAGCTAGACATGCCCCCTGAATAATGCACCCCCCAAGTATAAATAGCCAGACATGCCCCCAGAATAATGCACCCCCCTCTCCAGTATAAATAGCCAGACGTGCCCCCCCCCCCCAATGATGCGCCCCCTCCCCAGTATAAAGAACCAGAGGTGCCCCCAGAATGATGCGCCCCCTCCCCAGTATAAATAACCAGAGGTGCCCCCAGAATGATGCTCCCCCCTCTCCAGTATAAATAGCCAGACCCGCCCCCAGAATAATGCGCCCCCCCTCCCCAGTATAAATAGCCAGACATGCCCCCAGAATAATGCGCCTCCCCAGTATAGCCAGACGTGCCCCCAGAATAATGTGCCCCCCCCCCCCCCCCCGGATAAATAGCCAGACGTGCCCCCAGAATAATGCGCCCCCCAGTATAGCCAGACGTGCCCCCAGAATAATGCGCGCCCCCCCCCCCAGTATAAATAGACGTGCCTCAGAATTATGCACCCCCACCCCCCAGTAGTAATTGCCAGACGTGCCGCCAGAATGCAGCCAGCAAAGAAAGACCGTCGCAGCAAGATTTTAAAATACAATGAACACACATGTAACTATTGATGTGCTTACTTCCCCCGTATAAATAGCCAGACATGCCCCCAGAATAATGCACCCCCCTCCCCAGTATATATAGCAAGACGTGCTCCCAGAATAATGCACCCCCTCAACAGTATATATAGCCAGACGTGCCCCAGAATTATGCGTCCCCCCCACCTCCTCCCCAGTATAAATAGCCAGACATGCCCCAAGAATAATGCACCCCCCCTCCCCAGTATATATAGCCAGACGTGCCCCCAGAATAATGTGCCCCACTCCCCAGTATATATAGCCAGACGTACCCCCAGAATAATGCGCCCCACTCCCCAGTATACAGTGGAGGAAATAATTATTTGACCCCTCACTGATTTTGTAAGTTTGTCCAATGACAAAGAAATGAAGAGTCTCAGAACAGTATCATTTCAATGGTAGGTTTATTTTAACAGTGGCAGATAGCACATCAAAAGGAAAATCGAAAAAATAACCTTAAATAAAAGATAGCAACTGATTTGTATTTCATTGGGTGAAATACGTTTTTGAACCCTCTAACAACAAAAGACTTAATACTTAGTGGAAAAACCCTTGTTTGCAAGCACAGAGGTCAAACGTTTCTTGTAATTGATGACCAAGTTTGCACACATTTTAGGAGGAATGTTGGTCCACTCCTCTTTGCAGATCATCTCTAAATCCCTAAGGTTTCGAGGCTGTCTCTGTGCAACTCTGAGCTTGAGCTCCCTCCATAGGCTTTCCATTGGATTAAGGTCCGGAGACTGACTAGGCCACTCCATGACCTTAATGTGCTTCTTCTTGAGCCACTCCTTTGTTGCCTTTGCTGTATGTTTTGGGTCATTGTCGTGCTGGAACACCCATCCACGGCCCATTTTCAGTTTCCTGGCAGAGGGAAGGAGGTTGACGTTCAGGATTTCACGATTCATGGCTCCGTCTATTTTCCCGTTAATGTGATTAAGTTGTCCTGTGCCCTTAGCAGAAAAACACCCCCAAAGCAAAATGTTTCCACCCCCATGCTTGACGGTGGGGACGGTGTTTTGGGGGTCATAGGCAGCATTTTTCTTCCTCCAAACACAGCGAGTTGAGTTAATGCCAAAGAGCTCTATTTTGGTCTCATCAGACCACAGCACCCTTCTCCCAGTCACTCACAGAATCATTCAGGTGTTCATTGGCAAACTTCAGACGGGCCTGCACATGTGCCTTCTTGAGCAGGGGGACCTTGCGAGCCCTGCAGGATTTTAATCCATTGCGGTGTAATGTGTTTCCAATGGTTTTCTTGGTGACTGTGGTCCCTGCTAATTTGATGTCATTCACTAACTCCTCCCGTGTAGTTCTAGGATGCTTTTTCACCTTTCTCAGAACCATTGACACCCCACGAGGTGAGATCTTGCGTGGAGCCCCAGAGCGAGGTCGATTGATGGTCATTTTGTGCTCCTTCCATTTTCGAACAATCGCACCAACAGTTGTCACCTTCTCTCCCAGCTTCTTGCTAATGATTTTGTAGCCCATTCCAGCCTTGTGCAGGTCTACAATTTTGTCTCTGACATCCTTGGACAGCTCTTTGGTCTTTCCCATGTTGGAGAGTTTGGAGTCTGCTTGATTGATTGATTCTGTGGACAGGTGTCTTTTATACTGGTGACTAGTTAAGACAGGTGTCCTTAATGAGGGTGACTAATTGAGTAGAAGTGTCTAACCACTCTGTGGGAGCCAGAACTCTTAATGGTTGGTAGGGGTTCAAAAACTTATTTCACTCAATGAAATGCAAATCAGTTGCTATCTTTTATTTAAGGTTATTTTTTTCGATTTTCCTTCTGATGTGCTATCTGCCACTGTTAAAATAAACCTACCATTGAAATGATACTGTTCTGAGACTTTTCATTACTTTGTCATTGGACAAACTTACAAAATCAGTGAGGGGTCAAATAATTATTTCCTCCACTGTATATAGTCAGACGTGCCCCCAGAATAATGCACCCACCTCCCCAGTATATATAGCCAGACGTGCCTCCCAGAATGATGCGCCCCACTCCCCAGTATAAATGGCCAGACCTGCCCCCAGAATAATGCGCCCCCCCTCCCCAGTATAAATAGCCAGACATGCCCCCAGAATAATGCGCCTCCCCAGTATAGCCAGACGTGCCCCCAGAATAATGCCCCCCCCCGGATAAATAGCGAGACGTGCCCCCAGAATAACGTGCCCCCCCAGTATAGCCAGACGTGCCCCCAGAATAATGTGCCCCCAGAATAATGCGCCCCCCCAGTATAGCCAGACGTGCCCCCAGAATAATGCGCGCCCCCCCAGTATAAATAGCCAGACGTGCCCCAGAATTATGCACCCCCACCCCCCAGTAGTAATTGCCAGACGTGCCGCCAGAATGCAGCCAGCAAAGAAAGACTGTCGCAGCAAGATTTTAAAATACAATGAACACACATGTAACTATTGATGTGCTTACTTCCCCCGTATAAATAGCCAGACATGCCCCAAGAATAATGCACCCCCCCTCCCCAGTATATATAGCCAGACGTGCCCCCAGAATAATGCGCCCCACTCCCCAGTATATATAGTCAGACGTGCCCCCAGAATAATGCACCCACCTCCCCAGTATATATAGCCAGACGTGCCCCCAGAATAATGAACCCCCCTACCCAGTATATATAGCCAGACGTGCCCCCAGAATAATGCACCCCCCTCCCCAGTATATATAGCCAGACGTGCCCCCAGAATAATGCACCCACCTCCCCAGTATATATAGCCAGACGTGCCCCCAGAATAATGCACCCCCCTCCCCAGTATATATAGCCAGACGTGCCCCCCAGAATGATGCGCACCTCCCCAGTATATATAGCCAGACGTGCCCCCAGAATAATGCGCCCCCCTCCCCAGTATATATAGCCAGACGTGCCCCCAAAATAATACACCCCCTCCCCAGTATATATAGCCAGACGTACCCCCAGAATGATGCGCACCTCCCCAGTATATATAGCCAGGCGTGCCCCCAGAATAATGTGCCCCCCCCAGTATATATAGCTGGACGTGCCCCCAGAATGATGCGTCCCCCCTCCCCAGTATAAATAGCCAGACGTGCCCCCAGAATGATGCGTCCCCCCCTCCCCAGTATAAATAGCCAGACGTGCCCCAAGAATGATGCGCCCACCTCCCCAGTAATAATAGACAGACATGCCCCCAGAATGATGCGTTCCCTACCCCCCCCCCCCCAGTATAAATAGCCAGACGTGCCCCCAGAATGATGCACCCCCCCCAAGTAATAATAGCCAGACGTGCCCCCAGAATGATGCGTTCCCTACCCCCAGCCAGTATAAATAGCCAGACGTGCCCCCTGAATGATGCACCCCCCCCCCAGTAATAATAGCCAGACGTGCCCCCAGAATGATGCGTTCCCTACCCTCCCCCCCAGTATAAATAGCCAGACATGCCCCCAGAATGATGCGTTCCCTACCCCCCCCCCCCCCAGTATAAATAGCCAGACGTGCCCCCAGAATGATGCACCCCCCCAGTAATAATAGCCAGACGTGCCCCCAGAATGCAGCCAGCAAAGAAAGACTGTCGCAGCAAGATTTTAAAATACAATGAACACACATGTAACTATTGATGTGCTTACTTCATCAGTGGGATCCTTCCTGGTGGTCTTGTCATCTGTGCTAGGCACTGGCACCAAGCCAAGCTCCACGTGGAAGAGGAAGAAAACAAAGCCATAAAGTGCTGGCCCCAGACCATTGCATAAACCCCGAATGCCAGTCACCATACCTTGTGCAACACCTACAGCAGCAAAGACACATTTGTTAGATGTACAGAACACTATACGTGTGTAAATAATAAAAACACAGGACATAACCCCACCAACTGCTTAATAGTTGATGGATGATAGCAAAAACAAAGAAAAGTTGTATTAAGCATACAAAGTAGCCTGATAACACATACCTCTGCTAAATCAGATCAGCTATCTTTTCTGTAAAAATATATCTGCTGTAAACGTAGTGATACTCCCGATGGTTAAACGTAAATCTGTAAGTCTTGTGGTTACTCTGTGCATATACTGATCATAAAATAGTTAAGTATGTGTGCTGATTACTATTTAAAAAAACGTGTTTTTTTTGAAGACCCTCAATTCTGAAGTGTTTTCTTCCTTCTCTTTTGATGCAAATTTCCTCTTTCCACCTCTTATGCTTGTGCAGGTCTTACCAGCACAATAGCAAGCACACTACGTAGTAGTGTTTCCAGCTAATTAAGACAGGTTGCTTAATTGTGTGGCTCGGCCATACATGCAACATAGTGGGGGAATCAATATGGGCACTTGCTGGGCATTGATCAACCATGTGGTTAAGGCAGCCACATGGATCATATCTACCTCATAACAAAACAAAAAGGCAGAATTGGTGCTAGTAGTTCAGCACTGCCCTGGATCTGTATCCACCCCTTACATTCTTTTACATTAGGCCAGACAATCTTCACTATTAGGCATCCACTGCCAAGACTGTAAAAACAAGGAACACCAAGTGCCCCAATAGTGTAAAATGGATTGGTAAATGGTTACTAGATAGAGTAAATATTAATACTCACAAACCAGGGTTACCATTAGGCAACCACTGTAAAAGCAGGTGGGGAGATTTTCCTGACCCCACTCAGGAATAAGAAGTCGCTCTCTGTAGATGAGAAAAAGGGGGTTCTACCCTCCACCCAGGGTGGACTCAATATTATGCAGGAGAACAGAGGCGCCAAAAGGATAAAGGGAAGCTAAATGAGCTTAAAAACCAAATTCTTGGTAAATAGAGGAGGTAATGGTGGACTTACCTCCTCCAAGTAGACACACAACGACTGTAGTAAAGACAGTCAATATATTTTATTTATGAACTCCAAATATGCAAGGCGTTTCGCAGGTTTGATCCCGCTTCATCAGGCAATAACAACGGAGCAATAGCATATGTGGTCAGTAGAAGAGCTAGGCACCTGGGTCAGTTCTTTTTCCTTCTGGCAGTTCTAGGCCCCACTCACTATTGTTAGGCAGCAAGTGTGCACGTGTATGTAACTTCACACCAGTGGATGGGAGCCTGGGCTACAAACTAGTAAAAGCTGGCATAATCCTACTAAAGGGGAAATGGAACTAAAACAAAGTAAAGTTAGTGCAGAGTAATTGAGATAAAAAAAATAGTTGGGCTTAAAGTTTGAAGAAATGTATGTACTCTCACACCTAAGGAGGTCTAAAACTAAAGATGCCCATACATGGTACAATTTGTTTTACATTTTTTTTCCATTAGATAATTTAGTTTGATTATTCCGTTAGATCGAATATAAAGATTTTTCCAGCATGTCTGATCAGATTTTTCTCAAAAAAATGGGATAATCGTTATATTTTCAACCTTTATCTGATACGATCATTTAGATCGAGCGGGAAAATCAAACATTTTTATTGTATCGTGTATGGGCACCATAAGAGAAAAATCTATTCCCCCAAAATGCAATAGGAGTTTCTCCTAACTTGTAGTATGTATGATCTGCTAGTAATTGGGGAGGCTTATACATTCACAAATAGAAAGACCTCTACATTATCTGCAGATCTCTGCACTTTATGGGACACTGACTTTCAAAATCATTAACTAAGGGCTAGCTCACACGGACGCTTGGCGGCGTTTTCCGCCAAGCGATCGGGACTCGTGGGATAAACGCTTTCATTCAAGTTAATGGGAGAGTTTAGCATCGTGCGGTTACTGGCAATTGTGAAAACGCAGCGTGCCAATTGAATGCATCGTTTCCGCAGGTCCTAGAAGCCGCATGCGACGTCCAGGACCGGCTAACCACCGCAGCTTCATGTCCCCTTGCAGGGGACGAGAAACGTCGATCGCGACGGGAAGCCGACGATCGCCGTACCACTGCCCCCAAATGAGATCACAGGACGACGCCGCTTCCCAGCCGCCCCAACGCTGCCTGCCGTCCGTGTGAACCAGCCCTAAAGCTCAAAAAAATGAAAGTTTTATAACTCATGAACAAGACAGTAATGAAGCTGTATACAGACAAAATACAATCCAACTATTATCTGTCTGCTAGAGACACCTGTACAGACATGCCACCTTGGCCAAGCAGCATGTGTTGTATTATTCAGAGGAGACAGAAACCAGAATCAGGAGACCTTTTCCTCTGACCCCATACAGTTGTTTGCTATTCTTCTGAGCAGGGTAAGCTGCACAAGTACTACAGCTGCCATTTTTTAGTGTAAAAAAAAAAAAAAAAAAAAAAAGAATGTAGTGACTCAGATCTGTCACAAATATGTTTATTTGCAGTACAGCTGAATAGAGGGTGAGTCATCAGCATAGCATACTTTATCTGTATCTCCTGGCAATACACACACTGTTAATTAGCTAAAAACCTACCAATTAACTAAAAAAATCAGCCAGCATTCGCCAGCCTCACAACATATGCAAGAAAGCGTGTGGTTTGACAGTGAAACATACCTTGTTGATCTGACTCAGCGTTGCGGGAAATTAGAGCACTTACTGCAGGGAATGTGATACTGGACATTGCAGCTACAGAGCCAGCAGCCCACATCATCCTGGAAATTACAAAGTAAAACTGGCAAGTAAGCAGATGCACTTATATTTTGATGAGTTCACAAGGGCTAAAACTACTCCATTAAACTGTCAAACTAGAGCGCCCGCCATAACAGTCCACAAACTTTATTCTAGCTTTGCTCCAAAGTTATACACTTACACTAAAACAAAAACAATAAAGCCATACATAAAGTGTGAGGTTAAAACCCTTATGAATTTGCAGAAATTAGGAAAGCACGATATTTTGTGCATTACGTATCTGTGGTTTTTGCTATACATATATCAAAAGTAACATGTCTCGCTGGCTCCTGTACATTCTCTTAAAGGGAACCAAAACCCTATGGAAAAAAATGAGTTTCACTTACCTAGGGCTTTTACCTGCCCCCCCTGCAGCCATCCTGTGCCCTCGACGTCAATCCTGGATCCTCTGGTTCCCCGCCAGCAGCTAGTTTCGTTTTTGCCGACTGAGTCGGTGGACTGCAATGCGTATAATTATACAATACAATCGCATTTCTATAGCGCTTTTCTACCATAGGACTCAAAGCACTTAGGCTCTCTCAGATTCAGTAGTTGGTAGTAGGATGAAGTATTCACACAAAAAAAGTTATATTTCTGCAAATGCCAAACTGAACAGGTGGGGTTTTTTTAGTCTGGATTTAAACACGTCCAGGGATGGCCCTGTCCTGATCTGCTGAGGTAAGGAGTTCCAAAAACGTAGGAGCAGCATGACAGAAGGCTCTGGGACCAAACGTTTCCAAGTGGACTCTGGGTATGACTAGATTATTAAAACCTGTGGATCTGAGATTGCAGGGATTGCTACGCAGCTGTAACATTTCTTTCATGTATCCAGGGTCCAGATTATTTAGTGATTTAAATGTCAGTAGGCCGATCTTGAAAAGGATCCTCCATTTTATAGGTAGCCAGTGAAGGGAATGCAGGACTGGCATTATGTGGCAGTGACATAGTTGGTTGGTTAGCAGTCTGGCAGCAGTATTCTGTATCAGCTGTAGGAGGTACAAGTCCTTTTTTGGAAGGCCAGTGTAGAGAGCATCATTATTATTATTATGTATTTATATAGCGCCGACATATTACGCAGCGCTGTACAGTGTATGTATATATTATAATTATATATATATATATATATATATATATATATATATATATATATATATCTTGTCACTAACTGTCCCTCAAAGGAGCTCACAATCTAATCCCTACCATTGCCATATGTCTATATTATGTAGTGTAAGTACTGTAGTCTAGGGCCAATTTTTTTAGGGGGGGGGGCCAATTAACTTATCCGTATGTTTTTGGAATGTGGGAGGAAACCGGAGTGCCCAAAGGAGACCCACGCAGACACGGAGAGAACATACAAACTCTTTGCAGATAGTGCCCTGGCTGGGATTCGAACCAGGGACCCAGCGCTGCAAGGCGAGAGAGCTAACCACTACGCCACCATGCCAGAGCATTGCAGTAGTCCAGTCGGGATGTAATGAAGGAATGAACTTAGGTTGGTAGATCTTCTGGGGGGATGAGGTGCTTGATTTTTGCAATGTTCTTCAGGTGAAAATAGGATGATTTCACCACAGCAGAGATGTGAGTTCTGAAGTTTAAATCTCCATCAATTAGAACTCCCAGGCTACGCACATGATCAGAGCTGTGTAGGTCTGTGCCTCCTATTCCCAGTGGTGAAGACTGCAAGTTAAGTTGTTTTGTTGTCATGCGCTGCCCTCCGATCAGAAGGACTTCAGTTTTTTCTGCATTTAGTTTCAGCCAGTTGTCACTCATCCATTGCTGAAGTTCACCTAAGCAGGCGTTACCACGGTAACAGAACGCTAAAGCAGGTGTCAACATGTATCTTTGTATGCATTCACACCTGCTATAGCGCCCTGATACCGCGGTAACACATGTAATGATACGCGTTGCGGCCTGCCGACTCAGAGTCAGAGTCGGCGGGGGACCAGGGGATTCAGGAGTGACGTCGAGGGCACAGCATGGCTGCAAAGGGCTGGTAAAAGCCCCAGGTAAGTGAAACTCATTTTTTTCTAGGGTTTAGGTTCCCTTTAAAGAGGAACTCTACTGAATATAGCTCAATGAATAAAGATGTTTATTTTTAACAATAGTACTTTATACATTTTTTAGTTAATGTTTAGCCATTGTAAAAAGAAAAAAAAATGACTCTCCCCGATTTACATTCTTAAAGCACACCTGAAGTGCGACGGATACAGAAGCTGGCATTGTTATTTCCTTTTAAACAATGCAAATTGCCCTGTACAAGCATGCAGATCAGAAGTTTCTGACTGGGTAAGCTGCATGGTTGTTTCAGGTGTGTGATTCAGACACTAATGCTGACCGGAAAGAGCAGCAGTGCTGCCAGACAACTGGAATTGTTTAAAAGGAAATAAATATGGCAGCCTTCATATGCCCTCCCTTCGGGTTCCCTTTAAAATTTATCACAAGCGGCTACATCTTCACAGCTGGAAGGTGTTTACTGAGAGTTCAGAAGTCAGTAGAAACAACACCTGGTCTCCCAGAATGCTCTAGGCAAAGCAGCATGGGAGAAAGGGGGTGGGGGAAATTTCATGCCAATATACAGTTATATATAGAAAGTGTTTCTGATGCTGAAACCAGAATAGTTTACATAAAAGTTGGTATCTTGAATAATTTACCGATATTACATTCTACTATATATCTCTAAGGAACCTCTTTAAAGGGACACTTAAGTCTCTGTAAAAAAAACCTCACCTGAAGCTTCCAGCAGCCCCCTGTAGCTGTATCGTGCCCACGCAGACTCCATCAGATGCTCCTGGCCCCGCCGGCAGCCACTTCCGGTTTCGGTGATTATTCACATTCCCTAGTGCCCTCTATGCTGCTATAGCAGATAGCAGCATAGAGGGTGCTATTGTAACTGGGAACGCGAAGAATCACTTGCGTTCCCGGCCTGTCGGTTCCTGACGCCGAAAACGGAAGTGGCTGCCGGTGGGGTCAGGCGCATCTGATGGAGTCTGCGTGGGCACGATACAGCTGCAGGGGGCTGCTGGAAGCCCCAGGTGAGTAAAAAACTTTTTTTTTACAGAGACTTAAGTGTTAAGGTTCCCACTAATAATACAATCTTACCACTTCTATGTAATATGCGATCAAGTCTGTATCATTAGTGGCCAACTGGGTTGTCCAGACTCTTTCCCATCACATTGTGAGAGACTTTTTGTGTCCAGCATTGCAGTTTAGTAGATCCTAATCCGTATGTGAGGCAAAGTCAATCTCTCAGCGACACAGAAGATTTTTAGGGTGACTGCTGTTCATAGTTTGACAATACAGTACCAACTCTGATCCCTAAAGAAAGTATGCCACTGGAAGCAGAGTCATATGACTGACTATTCCTAAGGAAATTTCTTTGGAGTGACTGCATCAAATATAAAATTTGTATGCTTATTGACAGGCTGCAATTCATTTCTTTGTAATATACAAAAAAATTATTTGAGAATATAAGCAGAATGTTCGCATGCAGATTTCCAAGTGCAGGATTTTAAAATACCAATGCGAACTTGCAATTGTACAGTGAGATTTTTCTGCCAAAATATTTTTTCTCATATTAAAAGTCTGTGAAGCCAATGAAGCTATAAGGATCACCAAGGAATCCATATGAGAGGAAAGGGGGAAACACTAGACACCAAGGACCTATATAGAGAAAAGGGGGGATAAAGCAGACCACTAGACATTAAGTACTTGTATAGGGAAATGGAGGGGCCACTAGACACCTGTAACTGCATAGGGGACTGAGGAGGGCCATTAGAAACCAGGGAACTGTGAAGGGGAGGGAGTGGGCCACTAGACACCAGGGAAATGTATAAGCGAGGGAGGGGGCCACTTGAGTTCCTGGGAAACTTTGTGGGGGGGACCAGGGTACTTTTATAAAGGGAGAAAGGACCACTAGAAACTAGGCAACAGTGTAGGGGATAGAGGGGGACACTAGACACCAGGGAATGTCTATAAGGGAGGAAGGTGTTCACGAAACACTGAGGTTGGCCCACGACTTGGTCCCTGTGTTCAATTTCGACCCACCTTTTTTTGAGTTTGACATCCCTGTTCTAGAAAGAGTCCAGCAATGCAGCCTCAATATTTTTCTCATCACAGGTTCTTTAAAAAGCATATAACAAAAAACCTTCACATCACTAGAGTAGATGAAAAACCTACCATGGCTGTGAGCCAAAGCCATACCAGGCTAGCTGGAACATTTGAAAGCCCAAACCAAGGAGAACAGTATTTTTGTTTCCAATGGACCTCATCAGTATGCTGAGAAACACAGTCTAGAAAAAGACAAGCCAAGCAAAATATGAGACAAACATGCTTTTCTCTCTGTAAAGAAAAACTGAAGAGACAATAAAGCCTAAATAAGAAATATTTTCTAACAAATCTGTAATAGCTAAGATAACTTTGGGATCGCAATGAACCCCTGCAACCAATTTTTTGATCTTGAGGAACCCCTGCATTTATTTTGCAGGTGGCATGGTCTTTGAAAGCAGGTGAGGCTGTATATTTCACAACCCCCTATTACACTGCCACTGTCTCCTTATGCAAGTGCTTTTTATTAATGTGCTCATTATTATTCTGACCCCTAATTTAGTGCTTCTTTTTATAGTACCCCCTGTTATAATGACCTTCCTGCACGATGTTGGATAATGCCCCTGCAGAGTACTCAAGGAAGCCTGGGGTTCCAGGGAACCCTGGTTGAGAAAGCCTGATCTAGAGTATTCTCAAGCATTGGATTTACTTAGAGCATGAAAAAACTGAGGATATCTGACAAAACAGATTTTTAAACGGAACCCGAGGTAAAAGATTTATTTTCTTGAAATGCAGCAGATTGCCTCGCTGCCTACTGACACACTGCCTCTAATACTTTTAGCCATAGACCCTGAAAAAGTATGCAGACTAGATATTTCTGAAATATATAACAAGGTTAACTGCATGTTTGTTTCCAGTTTGTGATTTAGACTCTGCTGACCAGAAAGATCAGCAGGACAGCCAGGCAATTGGTATTGTTTAAAAGGAAATAAATATGGCAGCCTCCATTTGGCTCTTATAATTAGCTAGAGACCTCACTGATGAGTATCTTCTTGTAGAGACTAGCACCCAATAACTTGTTACTGCATTCCAAAACCTTCCAACTCTCAATAACTCAGGTGCAGTGTTCTGCAAACAAACTCTCCTAACATTCAAATTACTTAGCTGCCATACCTCAGGCGAAGGGAAAAAATCCCTGGCATGCATACATTTGTTAATAGTCTCTAAACTTTCAATACTTCATAATTAGGGTTTTTTGCTGGACTACTAATTTAATTAATTGAATCATGGTATTAAAGGGAACACACACCACACACTACAGAATTAAATGTTAAGAGAAACATACCTGAGCCACAATGGACAAAATTCCCACCACTGCTATGAAAGCAGCAATGCTACTTTGATTAAATCCTATAATCTGTGATAGAAAGGAGATGAGCATTACTTTACACCTAACAGTGCAGACAGAATGAGTAGTAACAAAATGCAGTACAAATAACTATAGCCGTTTTTAATTTTTGCCATTTTATTCACGCTTTGAAACAGAGATCCTGACCCATAAGCAATTCACTTTCTCTTGAGTTTTCGCTTAGGAGTTAATTTTTCATCTTTTATTTAAAGTAACTCAGCATTTTGCAACTGAAAAGGTACCAAAAAGCAGATGAAAAAGTACTGTCAAATTTAATTTGAGTATTTTCTTGTTTGCTGGTGATTTAAAATGCATTTTATTGCCAAGTTTAAAAATATCACCGAGGAGAAAATGCAGTAGAAAAACGTAATTGCATTTGGGTCCTTGACTCAAATCGAATAAGATTTCAGTTTATAATCATCTCATACTCATTACTTACCACTCCATACAGAGTGAGATCGTAAGATTTTGCTGCATGCCACCCTTAAAACCCACAGAGCACATATACAGGGCATACAAGGTTTATCTGTAAACACACCTTTCACTACTTAAAGTGGACTTGAACTCTTGCACAGGACAGAAGGAAAACAGAGAAATGCACCATGTAAGTATTTATAGAGTTTAGCCTGTTTAATCCCCACTCATCTGTGTCTACTCACAAGTTGTAATCTGATCACTCCTGTGTCACATGATTGCTATGGCAGAGATGGCAGATACGCTCATTTGAAAGCACAGTATGTTAACAATATGTCTGCTTCCATGAGTCAGGAAGCAGAAACAGTGCACATTTATTTTAGGATTTGTATCTGCTGAAACAAAGAAATGTTTTTCTTTAAAGCGGATCCGAGATGAAAAACTAAGTACAACAAGTAACTTTTCTATATATCTTATCTAAAGTTTAGATAGTTTACACAGCAAATCTGGCTGCATACAGCTTCAACAGTTTATAATATAGTCCTGTGATACAATGACAGCGGCCATGTTCTGTTTGTCATCATTACACACAGGCAATCTGCAACTGCATCTCCACCCCTCAGCCTGTGAAACATTCACTCCCCCCTCCCCTCTGCCTCTGAAATCTCTGGCTAGTAACCTCCTCCTCCTTCTCCTGCCTAGACTGAGCTCCCATAAGCCCTTGCTACATGGGTCTGAGTGCCTTGGCGTTTTGGAGAAGCTGTGGGCGAGGCTTGTTTAGTTTATAGGAAATAAGAGTATTAAAACAAAAAAAAGAAAAACAGTATTTGGCTTGAGGAATGCCCTATAAACTATATGCAAGTAACACAATTGTGCAATGAATAAAGGTTCATCTCGGATCCACTTTAAAGGGCAACTCTGGTGAAAATAACCTGATGAAATAAATTTCTTATTTTTTACAATATTCATTTATAAATTATTTACTCAGTGTTTGCCACTTTGATTTACATTCTGCAATCTATCACAGGTGGCAACATCTTTAGTTCTGTCAGGTGCACATCTGCAGAATGTTCGTATACACCATGTTCCTAAGCCAGTATAGGTAATACCTGGGCTCCCAGAATGCTCTGCAAATCATCGCCTGTTAACATTTATGAGCAGAATGGCGGTTTGATTCTAGTGCTGGTGAACACACAGGTGGTACACACAAGAATCACCATGGAGTCAAGTATGAGGAAACCGGTGATGGGCGTGTGAAACATATCAGTAGAAATGTCACACAACAGTAGTGTTTCTACCCCTTGTGGATTTTAGCATGTAGCACTTATGTGATTCTCAGCACTGAAAAAGGCCTGTGTGAAATGGAGTTGCTGAAAACTGACTCTCTAACCTCAAGTGTAAATGTGCAATGAGTTATGTCAGTGGTGTGTACTGACAGATGTGCATCTGTACTCAAGCCCTGGCCGTAAGATATAGAGGCACTTCAGGATGATCAGTACGAACACTAGAAATCCAGCGCAGGAGGTTTGGGTGCAGCCGGCGCCACCATAGACCGTAATAGGAAATACGAGATAAACAGAGGAACACCAAGAGCCCCAATAGTGTAGTATGTATTGACAAAGGAGGTAATAAAGAGTAATAGTTGTTATACTCACAAACATGGGTCACCAATAGGCAACCACTGTAAAGGCAGGTGGGGAGATTATCCTGACCCCACTCAGGAATAAGAAGTCGCTCTCTGTAGATAGTAGAAAGGGTCGCAACCCTCCACCAAGGGTGGATACAATATTATATAAGAGAGAACAGAGGCGCCAAAAGGATAAAAGGGGTTTTAAAGGAGCTTAAAAGCCAAAACTTGGTAATCAGAGGCGCTGAGTGTCGTTTGTTTTGCTAGATGCTGTAACTCCTTTTTCTATTGCCTGAGGAAGTGGGCGCTGACCCGTGAAACGCGTTGCTTTGCTTTATCTGGAGTTTGTTAATAAATAGACTGAATGTACAGTCGTGTTGTGTCTGCTTGGAAGGGGTAAGTCCACCACTGCCTCCTCTAATTACCAAGTTTTGGCTTTTAAGCTCCATTAAAACCCCTTTTATCCTTTTGGCGCCTCTGTTCTCTCTTATATAGTAATAGGAAATACGGCTATATCGGTGCACAGTCAGTAACTTCGGCGCCGTCAGCTGAAGTTACTTTTTAAAACACTAATTCGGCCGCCAGCACTTGCTGGAAGCCGAATTATGTATTTCCCTACCATCCACGTCGAACTGGAGGGGGAATAGTAATTAACACCACCGGGAGTTGTGCAGGAGCAGGGTTAGCCATATACCGGCTATATCCTGCACCCAAGTCTCCTGGCGGCTTTTTCATAGGTACATGATCAGCAGCTTTATAGTGCTTTAAAAATGGAACTCATGACTACTCTAGCTGCTTGCTTGAAGTTTGTAAATAAGTAGCTATATGCTAGTTTTACATGCTTGGCCAGCAGACTCATCGAAGTCCTTCAGAATTGCTAGCGTGTCTAGTGTTGTGGTAAATGTTTCTAAGGGTAATGAATAGCCAGCCAAGAAGCCATGCATGGGAAAAAAACGTTATGAGTCAAGAAGACATTAGTTAAGGGAGTATAGATCTGTGAGTGAAACTTGTCCGTACAATAAGCACAAGTTGTGGTTTGATCTGTGTTAGTTTTGAAAATTAGCTATTTTTTTTCTCAATTACATCAACCCAGCCCGCCTACAACAGCTTACAGGCATGAAACTGGGAAGGTTTGTTGTTTGCGTAGATATCATTGTTCTATATTGTTCAGGAGATATTAAAATGTTCTTGTTTACCCTAACCTGAGGTGAACTTTTGCCTTTATTAGAAATCTTCAAATCTGCTGTGTATTTTGGAAATGCTGGCTGAAGATGGCAGGGCCCAGAGATGATGTGGATGTGGGGTGTGAAAGACTGTGTTTTTCTGAAATGGAGATGAGAGGAGGGGTAGTGAGGACATATTGGGTACAGTGAGGTGAGGAGGCACACCACTACCTGTCCTAGTGTCAGATCTAGGGGTTGAGTAAAAAAGTGCAAGCCTCAGTAGGAGAATGCAGCAGCAGAAGCAGTCAGTGAAAGCCTTTGTAGAGATGCAAATAATTAATTGAATGGCTCTAAGTAGAGATGCAAATAATTCCAACTAATTGCATGATTATGCATTTTTTTTAGCCAATTCATGTACAGTGATAACTTTCCAATCTATTCCCTCCTTGGCTTCCTTCGATTGGTCATTTTCAAACTGCAGATTCCCTCCTTGGCTTTCTTCGAATGGTCATTTTCAAGCTACATAATTTTTTATACAGAATTTGCATCATCTGGGAATTAGTAGCATCCCATTGACCATTCCTAGCTTGAAGTACTCTGAAATACACTGTGGACTATTTTGGTAGTTTATAAATATGGGAAGTAAATGATAACCTGTTTAGGTAAAACAGATCCCTGCCTTTGCAAAGAAAAAAAACCTGGAGCTCCTGTAATCAGGTATGCTCAATTTAAAGTTAGTTCCAGGTCAGAAATATGTACTTCTCTAATAATTTCTGAGATCTGATTAACTGTCTTAAAATATTCCAAAGAAGGGAGCTCAGAAGAAACTTCCTACCCTGTCAGATGTAACTAGTTTTCTTAAATTATAATCATTTACAGAGATAAAATGACCTCTAGTCATCAAAGGTTAAACATCTGCTAAGCTGATGTCTGCCCCAGGAAATAACATTCCACACTGCAAGCACTCACCTGCTTGAGATAGAGGAAAAAGCTGGAATACTGTCCTGCTTCTGGCAGGTAGGAGAAGAACACTGTGATACAAATGAGAAGAACTGTTGTGTCTTTTCCAATCTTTTTAAGTGACTGAAAGAAAATGCAAGAAAAATAATCATTTGTAAACACCAGTATGTAACAGAATGTTTTACAAAATATATTTGAGCTAATGTCATTTTATCAAAATGCAACGTAACTGGGCTGCACTGTGTCATTGTGGATAGGTAGCACTCTAGCATGGCAGTACTAGGACACTAGTTCAAATCTGTATGGAGTTTGTATGTTCTCCATGTGCTTGTGTGCATTTCCTCCAGGCTGTTCTGGTTTCCTGCCACATCCCAAAATCATACAAATAAATGAATAGGGCACTTGTCTGCCGCATAAATTTGCATAAAGCCTGGCTGGGGCCTCCTCCCAGCTCCCTCTTCCTAACCCTTGCACATTGCAAATTACAATACATTTTACACGGTATGCATTAAAGTAACAAGTCTAAACATGATCCGATAGAATGATCACAGTCATGAAAATAAAGAAAACTCTTTGAATGAGAAGATGTGTCCAAACTTTTGGTCTGTACGGTATGTAGTCTTGTCACTAACTGTTCCTCAGAAGAGCTCACAACCTAATCCCTACCATGGTCCTATGTCTATGTAGTGTATGTATTGTAGTCTAGGGCCAAGGGGGGAGCCAATTAACTTATCTGAATGCTTTTGTGATGTGGGAGGAAACCGGAGTACCAGAAGGAAACCCATGCAGACACAGGAAGAACATACAAACTCCTTGCAGACATTGCCTTGGTAGGGATATGAACCGGGGACCCAGCGCTGCAAGGCGAGATTGCCTATCACTCCCCTACCGTGCTGCCCAATGTGGGAAACCACAGTCTTGAAAGTGAATTTAAACTGATGCCAATGCCACGCAATCTTGCAAAGGAAGGGAGCTGAATACAATGACCAGTATAGCTTTTGGGAATTATTTTTTGCAAAGCATCATGGAGATCCCATTTTACTTGGATTTAATATGTTTAATAAAGTGAGACACCAGACCCTATATGTTTTTCTTTATTTAGACTTGCATAGTGGGAAAGTGTTGGATCCTTTAAATAGGCCCACGTTAGAAGAGTTCCCCTTTGCTTTCTGTTATGGTGTCACAATGGGAATAGGAAGTGGGGATACTCCCAAATGTGGTATCACCAACTATAAAGCAACAGCTGCTGATGTCCACAAAACAATTCACTACATACTACAGTGTTCTCCCCAGAACTTTTTTCCAGCAGGGTGGCATGAAATAGTAGCCGGGTGGCATGAAAAAGTAGCCGGGTGGGGCGAGATGAGAGAATGCAGGAGCCTTGCTTCTGTGAGCAATTAGGCTTACAGAATAGGAGGAGGTGAGCTGATGACAGCCGGGGTACTCATCAAAACTAGCCGGGTGGAGCACCCAGCTAAAAGAGCCTGGGGAGAACACTGCATACTACATGTGAATTATCCAGTGAGATCTGTATTTAAAAGCAGCTAAGTTGTACTTTGATCAAATGGATGTGCAAGAAAAAATGTAAAATAACGAACATCACAACGCAGAAATAAAAGTTTCACATGAGAAAAGCAACATCTCCAGTCTTCACTGCACGTCTCCCTAAAGGCCTGTACACACGCTCAACAAAACTGCTTGATTGTCGTCTGACTTTAGACTGTTTTAGACTGTTGGATGACAATCAGGCATGTGTTTGCATGGAAACTACTTGACGAGTGACTAATGACAGGCGTTTCGTAAGATCCAACTGTCAGATCTATTCACATGACTATTGGTCGGATATCGTGCAGTAGATGCATGTGTACAAGACGTTTGACTGACTTGTACTTGTTTTCAATGTATAGTCAGTCGTTCACGTGCGCAGTATGTAAATGAGTTGGTTGTTTAGCCTTTGTTGGACTTGTGTATGTAGCTTAAGTAAATCACTCCCATTCTGCTTTTCAGTCACATGAGCAATAAGAACAGCAGGAACTTACAGAAAATGGGTCAGCTTGCTCCCAGGAAATTGGTGCTCCCCAGAAAGTAGGTCTCATCTTGTCACGCAATGATTCTGGCACAACCAACAAGATGAAGCAGATATCTATCACTGCTACCACTGTTGCAAGAAGAACAACTAAATTATCACCATAGAAGGTAGAGATATAAGCGCCAATTGCTGGGCTCGTCACCAAACTCGCTGCAAATGTAGCCGATACCTGTGGGGGAAAAAAACAATGTGATATTAAACCAACTTAAAAAAAGAAAAAGTATATACAGGAGTTATGCTGAATTATGAAGGGTAGTGTAAAAGTTATACTAAAATGATATACTTCTGAATTTGCATCTAGCCCTTAGAATAAACATAAAATAGCATGCTGAATACTACTTCTACTTAACTTACCAGACCATACGCAGTACTTCGCTCATGTTCTTGTGTAATGTCCGCAACATAGGCAAAAATAACAGAGAATGTAACAGAGAAGGCTCCAGATACTGAGATCATAGCAAAGTACCACCTGAAATCAAAGCAAAATACACTGGTTACATTTTTCATAAATGTTTTCCAAGTCTCTTTCTAGTTTACAAAGCAATTAAATGCTGCACTTGTTTCAGTTATCTACGAACAGAGCGGACAACAGCAGAACAATGGACTATGCAGAATGAACCCATGATTTCCTATGAGCTCCTTTCACCAGGTCTGGTTTTGTCTGTTGTGTTTCGGCAACATACAAACTTGAACTGCATTTTTTCCCCCAGAAAGTGGATGTATTGTAATTCATCCCATAGCCTAGCCGGCATCCAACCCATAGTTCAGCAGACAGCCATGGCCTTATTGCCAATTCACTGAACGTCCTTCCAAGGACCATTTGTGGACCTACCATTTCAGAGATGTTCTGGCAAAGGAAAAATTGTGATGACAAGATGACTAGTCAGTACCGTACCTCTGAAATTGTTGCTCTACCCTACTGTCCTCCTTCCAACAAATCACTTTCAAGAATTGAGTGACTTTAACAGTTAGTCTTTCATGTCACCTGCCAGTGGTTGTAAGGTTGTGGCTGATTGGTGTACATCTTTGGGATGTATAAATATCTGCAAACATTTTGAACATGTTGAGTACTGTAAAGCTGTATGGCTACAGGCATTACAGGCATTACTGACTGTCAATACAGTACATGTGCCTTTGTCTTCAGCTTAGCATATATATATATATATATATATATATATATATATATACATATATATATATACATATATATATATATATATATATATATATATATATATATATATATATATACATATATACATATATACATATATACATATATATATATATATATATACATATACATACACACACACACACACACACACACACAATTGGCTCAATAAAAACAATCCATTCCTCTGTGTACACAATTAATCTACCATAATTCCTAGCAATAAAAGGTGATTTATCCTCAGTAAATTAAGAACAGAACAAACAAAGGAGCCAATTGAATATAGCAACCTCACCATACATATCCATCCATACATATCCATGGTGAGGAGATGAAAGTAAACAGGACTACCAGTGACAAGAGAGTGTTTTTCCTCTACATTTAATTAAGAAGTTTAACTAAAAGCACCCAATATATACAAGTATCTTACAAACAAGTCCAATTCTGCAAGTTTGATTTTCAAGTCGAGGTAATGTATTATACATATATAAGCATTAAATGGACTATGTAGTGAAAAATAAGTAATGAAACTAAACATACCCCATATAAGGTACTGACTATACTTCCAGTCAGTTCATCAGTTACTGTGCATTAGTATTATCCAGTATTTCCTGATGCAAGTTCTATACAAATCTGAACAGCAGCCTTATTACAAGGAGCTTGACCTGGTAACAGCGGCTGGCTTTGCTCACATCACGATGTCATGTCTGATTCACATTTCTGACATCAGCCTGTCCATACATGTTGGGAGGTGGACAGGAGCATGACAATATTATGGGGGCAGAGACAACAAATATCTTATCAATCTCTGCCTTGAAATGATTAACAACTCCTAATGCCTGCAATACACGGGTCGATCCGGTGGCCGATTAGCCGCCGGATCGACTCCCGTCGCGCTCCCGCTCGTATCGATTACCGCTTGTCCCCACCGGCGCTTCCTTATCAACGCTCGATTCCCTGCCATTGTCCGCCGGCGGGGATCGAGCGGGCGGGGGTCGAGCAGCTTGATCGGGCCAGCTGAATATGATCAGCTGGCCGGATCAGCTGGTCGATACACGGTACAGAAACGTACCGTGTATCCCCAGCATAAGTTGTTAACATGATGCATTGCATCCAAGTCAAGCTCTATGCGACCAGGCTGTCAGCAAAAATCAATTAACCCTTCGCACACTCTGTCAGGCTGTCAGCAAGACTTGCAAGGATCTTGCATTGAGGGACACTACACTACACAAATCAGACACACCAGTGATGGCTAACCTTGGCACCCCCAGCTGTGACAAAACTACAAATCCCCATCATGCCTCTGCCTCCCCGAGTCATGCTTAGAGCTGTCAGAGTATTGCAATGGCTCATGGGACTTGTAGTTCCACCACAGCTGGAGTGCCAAGGTTAGCCATCACTGAGGAAGACCATAGTACTGACTGAAGCACAGTCAGTGCCTGACATGGGGTTATGCTTACTTTCATTAATTTTCCCACACTACATGGTACCTTTAAGACTTCCATACTTGTGTCTTAAAATGGAAATTTGGTGACTTACCATGGGCTTATTCTCATTAATGGAATAGGAACACATGTAAAGAAAACTGTTATGAGGAGGAAAGACTTTCTGCCGTAAACATCGGATAAAGCACCAATGAGGGGAGCACACATGAATGATAAGAAGCCCTGCAGAGAAAAGATACACAGAAAAAAATTAAATTAGCAGATATCTTGACACATACAAAACACACACTAAAAAGACAGGATTTTATTAAGCAGAGCACTGCGGAATATTTTGGCGCTTCATAAATTAATAATAAAAATATGGTAGTAAGACTATATTTGATTGCTAATGCAATTTGGTTCAATGAATGTACACAGGTAATCACTGTACAACATTTCAGCATACTGTAATGGCATATTATTACAACTGTATTTTTCCCAACTCTGCATGGGAATGCATCTTAAAGCTCACCATGTGTTAAAAAGACAATGCTATTTTTTGGCTTGAAATGGAAACATTTTTTAAAGAAGCAGTGAATTAAAGGGAGTGCGTGTGAAGGTTAACACCTAGTTCACGCTTATGGTTAAACTGAATGGCTACCATGCTATTTAGTTTCCCAGCAACTAGGTACCGACCACTCCTCAAATGCTGTATATGCAACAACCAGATCCTGAAGTTGGCCACTTTGGGATCGGGCAGACTAATATTAGAAGTGGCTGGGCTACTACGTGGACTTTGACTGGCTAGAACATGACCTGACCAGAGCTGGCCAGCCAAGTCCCACAGAAAGGAAGGGTAGTGTGGCTGCAATCCCTCAGAAGTGCTGCTGCAATCACTAAAGACTCCTAAACCCGCCTTTGTGTCCTCTCACCTCTGTACACTGCCCCTCCATCCCGACTCCACTGCTCCCCATGTCCCTCTCACTGAGGCGAAAATACAAGGGACAGACCCTCCAAGCAGCACACCTGCTTGTGGCCTCTCTTTCTTGTTATTGCAGCCCCACATGTTGCCAGCATTCGCTGCCCTATGAAAACTTCTTAGGGCAATAAATGCTGTGAGGGGATACTAGTCGTGAAATTCATTCATGTGGTTTGATCCTCCATGAGCCTGCAGGTCAGCATCTTCAAAGTTTATAGACATGGGAAAAAAAAAAAAAAAAAAAACCAGCCCAAACTGACCTCATCTATAAGCACGCCTACTAACAACGTGATAGGCTAAAAGGGTTTTTATATTATTTTTTTTTTGCACAGAGGGAGGTAGTGTTTGCGTGGCAACAACACATTATCTTCCACAATGCAACAAAGATCACAGCCAGGAAGCTGCCATAGTCATGGCTAAAACAGCCAGGAAACTAACACAGAGTGGTTTCACCTCAATATCAGTAAGGTAAAGAATTATTGTGGGAAAGATGGTACTGGCTACTAATCGGGATGAAGTTCAATCCTGGGTTAAAGCTGCTCCTAAAGGGCCAGTCCACACGGGCTTCTGCCCGGCTTCCAGCGGCATCTTTTTCTCAGACTTTCAGCAGCGTTCCGTTGCGATCTGCGTTTTTCAACCCCATAGGGGAACACTAAGACACGGCGGTAATCAACCCTGGACGCCGCATGTAGCAACCAGGGTCGCCTGAAACGACGGGAAAAATCGGGAACAGAACGCTGCGTTCGTGCAAATGCCAGTAAAAGCCTGTTACAAGTGCTCCCATTCACTTGAATGGGAGCCTTTAACAAGTCCTGGACGCCATCGCTAAACGCCCATAAAGCGCCCGTCTGAACCGGCCCTAAAACAAAAACAAAAAAAAAAAAAAAGAATAGAAAGAGTACAACTCTATCTGGTACTTTTTTAAGTCGCACAGGTTCTGACAACTCTCCATTTGTTTTTTTTTATGCCATTCTCAAATATCACAGAATTCACAAGTGCTCAGGGCCTAGTTCCACATGTTCAAAGATTCCTTCAATAAAGCATTAACTGACCCCATTAAACAGGAGGCTGTTTTTATTCTGTAAAGTATCCTTACATTTTTCACTAACAAACTAGGGCACTAGCAATATATATAAAAAATAAGACATCCAAAACATTGGAATTCAATCTACAGTGGATGTCACAAAACTCCAACCACTGCAACAGAAAACACAGTTTACTGAAACAGATCTCAATTCAGGAAACATGCCCAAACTGTCGGAGACTCACTTGCAGCACACAGAAAACAGGCTGATTTGTTTCAATGCTCTCGGGAGATCTCGGGCTGGAAAAAAGCCAGCTGCACTACACACCAGATGTCTTCCTTGAGAATACTTTAGCAGAACATAGCCTTGCACATTTTACAGATTCAGACTCAGCAGCACTGCATATCTAAGGCAGATGTCAGTATTGTATGTATAAAAGGAGCTAAAATGTGTGGAAAGGAAGTCTTTGCACATACATCTTGTACATCACATTGGGATAAGCTAGAAATAACCAGTTTCTGTATTTGTAGATACCATATAGCCCTTTATAGAAGGTCGGCATAATGAATTAACGCTAAAGAGTGGCTTTGTATATGTGTTTTCCAACAACCTCTTACAACAATTACGGTTTTAAACCATTTGTTTTCTAATTTGAACAGGGAATAGGTTGAATTCTTCTTCTTCCCCTGTACCACGATGGTCGGAGCCATGCTTATGCGCTTTGAGTCCCACGGGAGAAAAGCGCTTTACAAATGTTATTTGTTGTTGTTGTTGTTGAATTATCTATGTAGTTGGTGCCAGCCAGCTATAGGTATATTCATCTGCCAGCCTGCATATTTAAACTACTATTCATTCTGACATGCACTTTTCACAGAGGCATTTCATTATATATTCCAGATCTTGTTTTTGTTACACAAGTATGCAACACATTTATGCTAGTCATACACAACACAAGCTTGAAAGCAATCTGTGAGCAAACAATCTGGTCACAAACAAATTTAGGGCTCTTGCACACTACATGCGATTCCGATCTGTGATTTAGCCAAGATTTTACATGCGATTCGGATTTTAAATTGGTACTGCAAGCTGCATTTTTTTCTTCTTGTTTTGATACCATCCAGGGAAAATCGGAATCGCAACTCGGATTTGCCTGAAGCTTCGCAATTTCCTACCTATACCAATCAGTTTTCTGTCAGAGATGATCAAGCAAAAGAATGTTCGCCATTCATAAGGAAATCTGTATTCAATTTCACAATCACTGTAATTATCCATCTATTTGATTGGTCTATCAATCATTTTGTATCATGTATAACCAATAGTACTTTAAAGCCCTCTGCCTAATGATACAGAGCTGTAGGAATAATAAGAGGTTTTATTTTGTAACTGCCTATCCTCTAGGGTAAATTCATCCCAGGCTCTTAACCACCCTGGCGTTCTGATTAAATCGCCAGGGTGGCTGCGGGAGGGTTTTTTTTAAATAAAAAAAAAACTATTTCATGCAGCCAACTGAAAGTTGGCTGCATGAAAGCCCACTAGAGGGCGCTCCGGAGGCGATCTTCCGATCGCCTCCGGCGCCCAGAATAAACAAGGAAGGCCGCAATGAGCGGCCTTCCTTGTTTCGCTTATATCGTCGCCATAGCGACGAGCGGAGTGACGTCATCGACGTCAGCCGACGTCCTGACGTCAGCCGCCTCCGATCCAGCCCTTAGCGCTGGCCGGAACTTTTTGTTCCGGCTACGCTGGGCTCAGGCGGCTAGGGGGGCCCTCTTTCGCCGCTGCTCGCGGCGAATCGCCGCAGAGCGGCGGCGATCAGGCAGCACACGCGGCTGGCAAAGTGCCGGCTGCGTGTGCTGCTTTTTATTTCGTTAAAATCGGCCCAGCAGGGCCTGAGCGGCAGCCGCTGGCGGTGTTGGACGAGCTGAGCTCGTCCAGACCGCTCAGCTGGTTAATTACCCATCTATGCTACACTAGTATATTGAACTACGGAATGACATCACTTGCTGTTCCTCAGCAGGGCTCACAATTTTATGTACCTGCTACAGTCAGAGGCTACTTTAGGAGAAGACCATTTACCTACTGCTAAGTTAGTGCTGTGTGGAAGGAAACTGTGCGATTCTACTAGACACTCCAGACATAAGCATAGAATACCAATTTCATGAACACAGTTCTCTGCTGAGAACTGATTCCACCACCTTGGAGTTGCAATGCTTGAGTGCTAACCATCTGGCCATCCACTATTCATCTTTCTACGCCCAATCTTCTAAGGCTTCTGTGTATTTGCCTGCTATTCTGATCCCTGCGGCAGCTGAGACTCCCCATTTAAACTGGGGGGGGGGGGGGGTCTAAAAACCAGACCACTTGTCAAGACTAGCAATATGCCACTACAGAGCACTCATTCTCTAGGAGCTTGTTACCACTTTCCATGTTTCTATTCACTTTTCCACATAGAAGATCCATTATAGCATTTGTTCCAATCCGTTGCAATGCATTTTATAAAAGCATTGCATTTGCTAAAGGTAGCATTGGAGATCTACTGCCTCATCCACTAACTAATGTTTCGCCTGCCCTATTGTCTCCAACCCACTACCCTCTAGAATGTAAGCTTGCAAGGGCAGGGACCTCCTCCTAATGCTTCTTCTAATGCTGAAGAAAGTCATCATATGAAAATGCACCAGTATTGGTGATGTCTCAAACGACACAACAATGTATGTATTTGTATTGCCGGATGTCCAAATTGTATGCTACTCATAATTTGTTTTGTACTATGTGCAAAGCTACAGAAAATGTTGGCGCTATACAAATAAAAAAATAAAAATGACACATTTGCGTGTACCAAATGCTTGCATACAACGCTACTGACATATAAATGAAACGTGCACTGAGAATCACACATACAGTGGAGGAAATAATTATTTGACCCCTCACTGATTTTGTAAGTTTGTCCAATGACAAAGAAATGAAAAGTCTCAGAACAGTATCATTTCAATGGTAGGTTTATTTTAACAGTGGCAGATAGCACATCAAAAGGAAAATCGAAAAAATAACCTTAAATAAAAGATAGCAACTGATTTGCATTTCATTGAGTGAAATAAGTTTTTGAACCCCTGCCAAGGGCACAGGACAACTTAATCGCATTAATGGGAAAATTGACGGAGCCATGTATCGTGAAATCCTGAACGACAACCTCCTTCCCTCTGCCAGGAAACTGAAAATGGGTCGTGGATGGGTGTTCCAGCACGACAATGACCCAAAACATACAGCAAAGGCAACAAAGGAGTGGCTCAAGAAGAAGCATTTTCGAACAATCGCACCAACAGTTGTCACCTTCTCTCCCAGCTTCTTGCTAATGGTTTTGTAGCCCATTCCAGCCTTGTGCAGGTCTACAATTTTGTCTCTGACATCCTTGGACAGCTCTTTGGTCTTTCCCATGTTGGAGAGTTTGGAGTCTGCTTGATTGATTGATTCTGTGGACAGGTGTCTTTTATACAGGTGACTAGTTAAGACAGGTGTCCTTAATGAGGGTGACTAATTGAGTAGAAGTGTCTAAACACTCTGTGGGAGCCAGAACTCTTAATGGTTGGTAGGTGTTCAAAAACGTATTTCACTCAATGAAATGCAAATCAGTTGCTATCTTTTATTTAAAGGGAACCAGAGATGAACGTTTCACACAAAATAAACATATCAGTTGATAGCTTGTAAAGAATAAATGCTCTACCTGATAATTTCGCCGCTCTGGTGTGCCTTTTTTAGTGTTTTTTATCCATTATTGCTCCAGGAAAAATCAAATATGGCCGCCGGCTCATATCCCTTCTCCTTCCGGGTTATCAGTTGTTCTGGATGTGCTGTCTAGCCTATATGAGACTAGGCTACTATCTAGGCTAAATGCAGCCTTTCATCTATGTGCTTTCATTTTGGTATGATGTACAGCTGCCTGTAAGAAGTGTCTATCATAGGAATGAAACTGCCGTTATTATCAGTATCTAGTGCACACAGGGATCATATTACAGCCACAGAGCTTCTCTCTCAGGAGCAGCAGCCACTCCCATGTCATCACAGCTCTCAGTATGCAAAGCAGGAAATCTAAGCCAGGAGAGGGGAAGGCTTGGGCTTGAAAAGACTACACAGAAGAGTGACTCAGCTATAATGATTCCAGGTCAAACCTAGACTGAATAGTCGGTGGATTCTTATCACAGTTGCTAATAGACTAATTAAGCAGATAACAATGAAACTAAAAGCAGGGTAGGTGTTTACTGTCATGTTCCCACTGATAAATGTAATAAAATACATGAGGGTGCTTCATCTCTGGTTCTCTTTAAGGTTATTTTTTCGATTTTCCTTTTGATGTGCTATCTGCCACTGTTAAAATAAACCTACCATTGAAATGATACTGTTCTGAGACTTTTCATTTCTTTGTCATTGGACAAACTTACAAAATCAGTGAGGGGTCAAATAATTATTTCCTCCACTGTAGATACAAATAAAAAAGCAGGTGCAAACAGGGTACAAAGACAAGACAAATAACATTTATATTGCGCTTTTCTCCTGGCGGACTCAAAGCGCCAGAGCAGCAGCCACTAGGACGCGCTCTATAGGCAGTAGCAGTGTTAGGGAGACTTGCCCAAGGTCTCCTACTGAATAGGTGCTGGCTTACTGAACAGGCAGAGCCGAGATTTGAACCCTGGTCTCCCGTGTCAGAGGAAGAGCCCTTAACCATTACACCATCCAGCCACCATACTTTTCTTCACCTGCAGGAAACAAGTCAAACAAGTCCAAATGCAGGGAGGAGCATTTCTAGGCTTCTTGTAGATACTAGGGAGTTGCTGCTTCACAACATTTTTTTTAGCAATGCAGCAGTTCCAGTCATTTGCAGATTTTTACTGTCTAGGTCTCAAGGACATATCGCGATTGAAGGGCTTCAATTGCTAGTCCAGTGTTCTCCCCAGAAATTTTTTCCAGCCGGGTGGCATGAAATAGTAGCCGGGTGGCATGAAAAAGTAGCCGGGTGTCGCAATATGAAAAAATGCAGGACTGGTGCTTCTTTGTGCAACTCTGCTTATAGTATAGGAGGAGGTGAGCCAATGACAGCCGGGTGCTCATCAAAACTAGCCGGGTGGAGCACCCAGCTGAAAGAGCCTGGGGAGAACACTCAAGTCTCCTATTAATGCTTGCTATGTGGCTTTAATACACATTCATGTGGTAAAATACTTTCTGAAGTTTGTAACCCGCAAAAGTCTGAAAATTAGAAAAAATAAAGGAAAATCTTCATATGATAAAAATTCAATCATTAAAAAAAGATGTCCTGGCTTGTTTGAGTGCCCAGTAGAAAATTAAGACTGCTCTTTGGCTGATTTGGCAAAAAAACATCTGAAACACAAGACTGGGCCACAAAGCTGCAACAACTTTTGGCAGACAGGTCCTTTAAGTTTAAACTAAATGGCTAAATAGACAGATGAACTACAGTTTACATCAAAGGGCAGCTGTACCTTTAACAGGGGCATGGTGGAGACCTATCTTTCTGTTATTCATCTGATCAGTAGAATCAAAATATTTTTCTGCTCTAGGCGATAATATGGAAGAATATGCAGAATTTAGACTCAACTGTTACTCATTCTACATTACTAATTGATTAAAATGGCCTGTCAATTCTACTGCGCTTTTGCATTGAATTTAAACTGACAGCATTGCAGATAGCGCAACCAAGTCCTAAATATAATTTTAAAACAGCAACTCATTACTTTCAATTTAGACAGGAGGCTGAAGCCTACAAGCAGAAACTGATTTAAGATTTTGCAAAGGTAAATAACAAATCCCTGTACCCATAACCTTTTTTGTGCTGCCTGACCCTCTCTATCCCATTCGCGTTCCGTCGTTTTCACGTGAGAAATGTTCACCTCCCATTCATTAGCCTATAACTTTATCACTACTTAATACAATGAACTGATCTATATCTTGTTTTTTCCGCCACCAATTAGGCTTTCTTTGGGGGGTACATTTTGCTAAGAGCCACTTTACTGTAAATGCATTTTAACAGGAAGAATAAGAAAAAAATGGAAAAATTCATTATTTCTCAGTTTTCAGCCATTATAGTTTTAAAATAATACATGCCTCCATAATTAAAACTCACGTATTGTATTTGCCCATATGTCCCGGTTATTACACCGTTAAAATTATGTCCCTATCACAATGTATGGCGACAATATTTTATTTGGAAATAAAGGTGCATTTTTTCCATTTTGCATCTATCACTATTTACAAGTTTGAAATAAAAAAAGTATAGAAATATTTCATCTTTACATTGATATTTAAAAAGTTTAGACCCTTAGGTAAATATTTACTTTTTTTTTTTATTG
This sequence comes from Hyperolius riggenbachi, assembly GCF_040937935.1. Classification (NCBI taxonomy): domain Eukaryota; kingdom Metazoa; phylum Chordata; class Amphibia; order Anura; family Hyperoliidae; genus Hyperolius; species Hyperolius riggenbachi. The sequence goes on from NC_090646.1 coordinate 437,814,473, forward strand.
TAATTTTTTTTTTATTTTTTTTTTTATAGTAAACATTTTATTTGGGTGAGTGGGCATGCTCTTAATCAACTTCTGGGCCAAATCCTGACTGATAGAAACCCATTCTTTCATTATCACTTCTTTGAGTTTCTCAGAATTAGTTCACGGAAGTGAAAGTGGGCCATTGCGGCCCACAGGAGCGGTGGTTTTTGCGTCTACCTGATCTGGTCAGCCCTGCGGACCAGGTAGCCTACTTTTTCTTATTTTTTGAGCCCACCTCGGGTTTTTTTTAAAGGACCACTGAAGTGAGATGTATATGGAGGCTGCAATGTTTTTTTTTTTCCTTTTGTGCAATACCAGTTGTCTGGCTATGCTGCTGATCATCTGCCTCTAATACTTTTAGCCATCGCCCCTGAACAAGCATGCAGCAGATTAGGTGTTTCTGACATGATTGTCAGATCTGACAAGATTAGCTGCATGCTTGTTTCTGGTGTTATTCAGATACTACTGCATTCAAATAGATCAGCAGGCTGCCAGGCAACTGGTATTGCTTAATAATAAATATGGCCGCCTCTATATACCTCTTGCTACAGTTGTCCTTTAATTCTTCCAGCACTTGTTATGACATAGGGTCCCTTGCGTCCCCTAGGCAAGTATCAGATGTCACCTTGCCATCCATGAGAACCCTCTTAAGCTGGCCTACATTCTGTCCTAGGGTGAAAAACCATATCCGGCCCTAGCCACTCTGCATTTTTGCCACAACTGCCATTCAGTGCAAACAAATGAGACTTGCCAAATGCACTACAATAGGACCGAAAAGTACAAAGCAACTGATGAAAATTGACTGTGTTCTCCTCTGTGCACATGCGATTTGCAGTGGCAAAAGGGCCTCAGTGGTGTGGAGCAGTAAGTGGCCTGCCAACATGAAGTCTGCTAGAAAGAGGGGAGCATATGTTCTTCTGACAGACTGTTTACATTTTCCCAAAGATCCACTTAAACAATTGCCACCGCTAAGTAGGTCTACCCCTACCTCTGCTGTGCCCCTACAGCCATACATTTTGCTAGTGCTCTAAAAACCTAAACGGACCATATAGGACTATTTCCTATATCAAGCTGGAAAGCATAAATGCCTACAGACTCAGAAAGCCCACACCATTCAAGGGGTTAATCCAAATTCTCAATTACTCAATGCCACAGCATAGTTATAATAATTCAAAGATTAAGTAATATGTGGGCCAAAGAAGGAACAGATGTTCTGCATTAACTTGTTACAATATAATTCTCCCAGCTGCACTTTTCCGAAGAAAGATATTTAATAAGTTCATGCCAACAAAATCAGTTTTCACAGTCTTCAGAGCATAAATAAATATCAGTGATAGGCCTCCGCCTGGAAACTACCAGTAAAACTGTAACTCTGAAAGACAGTACTGTGACCTGATGTAAACGCCATGAATTCTGCCTGTATTGACAGCTGTTCTTTTTCAAAGCTGCATAAAATCGGATCACATTTTGGAGCCAAACAAATCTGGGTTTATTTCATGAGACTGAGTAAACAGATAAAACCAAATGGAAAAAAGTGTGTAGTCAAAGAATGTTTGATGCCAATAGCTGCCACTGGAGACATGACTACCTGCCATCAGGGACTTACCCAGGTTAGCATTAACAGGTGGCTAGAGAACAGGACTCTGATGTTATGCAAAGTATATCATTGTTTACTTAATGCAAATATACAGTAGATTCAGAGTGAAATAAACAGCAAAGTAAACAAAAGGGATGAATAATAAGCATACATTTCAGGCCTTTTCCATGTGTTTAATAATATCTCATTTTCATAATGAATTATGAAAATACAAACTGGTCCTATTTCAGTCTGCACCTCAATACCATCTTTTCTGGTACCCTGGACCTCGTGTAATAAACATTTTTCACAGGGAAGTTCGTTTTCTGACTCATTTTTTTCCCTAGAGTTCGGTATGTACAGGTTCAGCTGTATCATCATTTACTCCAATCTGCATCACCTGTAGCACATGTGAAGTACAGCTAGGTGCAAAGAGTGAAAAAATGATATAAGAGGTCTAGATTAGGTACTTAGGGAGAAAAGTCACGTGGGATTGGGATGGTGTGAGAATCAATATTATTCTCAGGGTGGATACATGCTAATGAGACCTAATATCTGCTCTACAATCTGCATGTATACATTGACACAAGATATACTAACAGCATTCTTTTGCCAAGAAAAAGTATGCTGCTGGCTGGGGAAGAGGCATAGAGTATCTGATAGATGGTAATCGCTGCATTTTGACAGAGAGCAGAAAGATGAATCACCGTCTCCAGTTCTTAAGCACTGAAATGGAGTCTGAGGTGGGCTAAAAAAAAAAAAAAAAAATAGGCTACCTGATCCACAGGGCTGAGCGGATCAGGAAGCCGCAAGAACCCTCGCTCCCGTGGGCCGCAATGGCTACCTAACTTTTGTGACCTCTGGGACATGACGCTGCGCTGAGAGACTGTGCGTCTCTCATATCATGCAGGGAGACGGGGGGGGAGGAGGCGCAGCCAGGGAGAGAGCTGCCCAATGGTAGCTGTGGAAACCCTGCAGGAACGTCCCTGGCGGCGTTTTGGTCAGGGAATTCCTCTCCCCTGTGTTTACCTCTGAGTTAGTGACAAATCTTGTCACTAAATGCAGGAGGCTATAGCGCGGTGGTCGGGGGCAGAGAACGGCAGTTGGGGGACACAGATCCATGTCATTAGGCAGAGGACATGCCTCTGTGTCCAATCTGCCCCCCCCCCCCCCCCAGATCGGGGTCACTTTGGTGCAGTTGGTGACCTTAAGCGCATTAAAGCGTAACCAAGAGCCCCTGTCACTGTTTTCCTGCTGTGTGTTGCAGTGTGTGTGTTGCGTGTGTTGCGTGTGTTGCGTGTGTTGCGTGTGTTGCGTGTGTTGCGTGTGTTGCGTGTGTTGCGTGTGTGTGTGTGTGTGTGTGTGTGTGTGTGTGTGTGTGTGTGTGTGTGTGTGTGTGTGTGTGTGTGTGTGTGCGCGCGCGCACACACACACATCACTTCCTGGTTAACGGCCATGTTTTTTGTTTGTAAAACCTGTCTAAAACTGGCACTCAAAATGTATATCTCATTTTACTCTGGAAGAAATATACATGTAAAATGTCTGCGATAATAGAAAGGCCCTAATTCACTAATGTTCTGTGAGTCTATGTGAGAATAGTAGAGAACATAAATGATCCTTCAGAATTAGACTGGCTTTAAAAAAACATTGTCCCCTATAGACAATGATACGCAGCCTGAATTCGTAAGCGGGTGCCATGGGAACGCGGTATGCGTTTCCCTGACTACGGGGGCGTGATTAGCCTGAATGGGGGTGTGCATTGGTACCTCCCCCCCTACGCACAGCCTAATGGGAGGCGCAGAGATTAGGGCGAGACCTACCCAGTGCCCGCTCACGCGAGATGCAGGAGACGAGAGCGGATGGTGCGCAAGTGAGGCGCAAACTCCGCCCCCTCAGAGACCTGTGGAACGCATACGGCGTTCCTTCCACAATGCGGACAACTGGGGAACCTTTGGCACTTCTATTTAGGGGGATGTGATCTCTACAAGTAAGCACACTTGGGGAGCCTGTTCCCCGCTATATAGGCCTTACTTCAGGGCATTTTTTAAGTGCGGGGATAATATGATAAGGGTGGGCGTGGCCCAATGTGGCAGTGACCTCCTCTTCCTCCCTCCTAAGTATAAATATGGCTGCCTAACGTGGCGCAGACAGCTCTGACTGGGGCTACCAGTTATGGGGGGCATTTTGTTATTTTAATCTAAGTGGTGATGTGTATGTTGTATAGCACTTATGTAATATATGTATAGCACCTCTGAAGAAGCCGTTTTTAGGTGAAATGTGATCTCATTAGGTTCATATGTACAGCACTATGCACGTTTTCTAAACACTATTGTATTTTAGCCCCCCCTAATGGGGTGTGTATAGGACTTAGACCGTGAGGTGTTTGCTAAAGTGGTTTATAGTACCACACCTGCGATCACACTTAGGTCCAGACCACCCTTACAGGACACTAAGTAGTATTGATGTGGGATAGCTACACCCCACTGATACATTGTTGCAGTGGAGGGGGATCAGCCAGGACCCCCACAATACAATGCTACTATAGATATATAGCTAGTGTTACTGTATGAAACACCAGGACGCTTATGGTGTTCCTCTTTTATTGAAATTTCAATCCTAATATATATCAAGTGCATTTGACTTGACCTAGTACCTATAGGGCATGTCCAAGTGACAAGTGTGTTTGTTGTATTATTTCCCTGGTACTTACCTTCGGTTAGTGTATGTACTCTATTTTTTGATTACGGTGTGCCGAACACCTTCTTTGTTTCAGCTCAGTGATATGGCCTATTTATCCGAGGGGCTACCATCCATTGAATCATTTACTAAGGAGGCGAGAGAGACGTTTAGTACAGAAAACATAGAAAGTGATACTGAGGGAGAATCAGGGACCAATCAGACTGATATTGAGCCTGTGTTCGTGGATATTTTTAAAACCTACAAAGAATTTATTAGGTCTTCATGGGAAGTGGCATCCTTTAGTGTCTATTTGAAGGAACAGATCACTGTTAGAGGTCTACGTAACCTAACAAAGTTACATTCCCATACTGATGATACTTCATTTATGATCGGGTGGGATGAACTTAAGACGAGACAATCTTTAGAACAAATGAAATATTTACATGACTACGAACAAAAATTTGCAGATAAAGCTAGAGCCAAATTGGTACAGGAACAAAAAATACTTCTGGAGCTATCCGGCCACCCGGAATTTGAAAAATTTGAAGCCAAACTTGAACGTAAGGTCAGCGCATATACTGAGGAAATTAAGAGTAGGAAACATAAGAAATTTCAAAGAGACAGTTCTGACTTTAAAAACAATAAAGTTTATACGTGGGCAGAAAAACCTAGACAACCCAAACAGCCAGTTCCTGGGAGTGAACCAATTACGGGGTCTGACATTGATACACAGTCAGGAAGTGAATCTAACAGCTCCTATAGTCAATTCTCACCTAGAGCGCGCAATAAGAAAAAACACTTCCAACGTGGTATACGTAACCCGCCTAGGGGACCACAACCAAGCCACAATAAAAATAAAAGTAAACAAACTTTTTTAGACCATCCCCCGTCTGCCCCGAACTTACAATGTGTAGATCCACAACAGGTGCAGATGAAACCGGAACAACATACCCTAAGAGATCGGAAGCAGTGGGGTTACACGGGGCAAAGGAGGGGTGGCAGCAGGAAACCCGTTCATCAATGGTAACTACATATGATTCTATAGCACAAATAAGGGTAGTCAATTTGTCATCACATATTTTGACGCCAATGGAGAATTCACTATTAACTAAAGGTTTGTCATTCGTACCCACGGAGAGATTTCGTGCATTTGATTGGGTGAAGGATGTAAATCTCTTTGCTAGGAAACTAGCACTAGTCAAAATGTATGAGAATAAAGAGGCAAAGCAAAAGGTAACAGATAGACAAGAAAAAGAGGCATATGAGGCCCTACAGGAACTGTTAACTGAATATGACACCGGTATTCCACCTCTAGCACCACCAAGTGGTACTAGGCCAAAGAGTAAATATTGCCCACCTTTATCTCAGTACCCTCAGATATACACTTTCGTTGACATGGTGACCAGAGCTCTAAAAAGACTTGAAAGTGACAGTATCAGAACCCCCATACACGATAATCTCAATAAAGATGAAAGATGTGCATTGAATATACTTAAAGCCAATAAAAATCTCGTAATTAAACCTGCGGATAAGGGGGGCAATGTAGTCATTATGGACAAAGACATGTATGAACAAATGTGCCTGACGATCTTAAGGAATGAAAACCAATACACTATCATCCGTGAGAATCCAATTAAACAACATACTGAAGATTTATGTAAAATATTAAAGGATGCGGTCAATGAGGGTTGTTTGGACCCTACTGACTATACACGATTGGAAAATTCCACTAAGTTTCCGAGACTGGCGGTTTTTTATGCCCTACCTAAGATACATAAAGAAGTACTGCCGCCCCCGGGTAGGCCGATAGTGTCAGGATGTGGTAACCTTACAGATGAAATTAGTAAATATGTAGATGGCTTCTTAAGACCATTTGTAGAGGCCCTGCCATCATATTTAAGGGATACTAAAGATCTACTAACGAAGTTACAGGACACTGAGGTTCCACCTACTACTCTATTGGCAAGCCTTGATGTTGAATCTCTGTATAGCAACATAGAACATAAATTGGGGCTGGAAGCAGTACAATATTTTCTAAGAACACGGGGACAACATCTTGAAGCACATAACCGGTTGCTCATCCACCTTCTCGAATTTATTTTGACACATAATGTGTTCCTGTTTGGAGGACGCTTTTACCACCAGCTCAGGGGCAGTGCTATGGGGACGGCTTGTGCCCCCTCTTATGCAAATCTGTTCCTGGGCTGGTGGGAAGACTCCTGTGTGTTCTCTGAGGACCTTAGTTTCTTCACGTCCCATATTCTTTATTGGGGGAGATTTATAGACGATGTGATAATATTATGGGATGGCCCTAAGGATGTGTTTAAAGATTTTGTGGAGATTCTGAACTCTAACCAGATAGGCATGCACTTCACTTATGAAATTGATGAAAATACGATTAATTTTTTAGATCTTAAGATCACGATCGATCAATGTAGGATACAAACAGAAATATTTCGTAAACCGACATCGACAAATTCATTACTGCGATGGGAGAGTTCCCATCCCAGTTCACTGCGGAGGAGCATCCCTATTGGACAGTTCCTCCGGGCCAGGAGGAATTGTTCCACACCACAATCATTTGAAAAGGAATGTACACTCCTGCGACAACGTTTTGAACAAAGAGGCTTTCCCAATCATGTCGTCGAACAAGCATACAAACGTGCCTATGAAACTCCACGCGACGTAACCCTCAGGGACAACAGTAAGAAACTCGAATCTAATCGCAAAACTAATCAAAGCAGTAATTTAAAGGTACCCCGTCTTATCGGGACCTTTACTGATAACTCACACAGAATCTTTGAGATCATACGACATTACTGGCCAATTTTACAAAAAGATAAAGATCTATCAAAACATCTTCCTGACACCCCAGCGATTACATATAGGCGATCATCCAACCTAAGGGATATGTTGGTCCATAGTACCTATGCCCCACACACGGCCCCAAGAGAGACCTGGCTACCACCCAAACCGGCAGGTTCATTTCGATGCGGCCGGTGCAAAGCGTGCACGTATATGCCAACTGTGAAACAGTTCACAGTACCAAAAAATGGCAGAACTTTTAATGTGCGGACGTTCATTAATTGTGAAAGTAAGGGGGTAGTCTATGGGGCAAAGTGTCCCTGTAACCTTTGGTATGTAGGTAAAACAACTAGACAGTTGAAAGATCGTGTCCTGGAACATGTCGGCGATATTAAACATAGGAGAAGTACACCAATCGCCAGACATATGAATGAATTCCATTTGACTAAACGCTTTGACATTCAATTTTTGGGGGATACAGATATGGAAGAGGGATTTTAGAGGAGGGAATTTCGACCAAAAGCTGACGCAAATCGAATCCCAGTGGATTTTCCGCCTGGATACCATCTCACCCAACGGATTGAACGAGGATTTTAATCTTGCATGCTTTTTATGAGAGATGTACTAATCACATATCTCCTCTTCCCCTCCCATTGTCACATGTCCATCTTCCTATTATTATCATTATTTATTTATTTTTATTCCTACGCATATCTTTGTAAATGGCACCTACCGTGAGGATCGATTTTGAAATATGTAAAATATAAAATATATATATGTATCCACCTCCCTCTATATATACATGCTGGACAGCCGGTGTGCGACATGTATGGCCCCTAGTGCATACATGCCTTTTTGTCCTTATATAGATAATGGTGGTTACACTGAACTCCTGCCCATTATGTTTATCTAGTGGTTCCCCTAACAGTGTGCATATTGTATATTACCCCCCCCCCTTTTTTTGTTCCCCCCTTCCTTCTCCTGCTCACAGGATGTGACCCATGTGCTGGCGTACCTGCCCGCTTTGAAGCTGAGTAGTTGCGGAGATGGGGCATATGTATAGCTGCCCGCACTGTCCCCTATAGACAATGATACGCAGCCTGAATTCGTAAGCGGGTGCCATGGGAACGCGGTATGCGTTTCCCTGACTACGGGGGCGTGATTAGCCTGAATGGGGGTGTGCATTGGTACCTCCCCCCCTACGCACAGCCTAATGGGAGGCGCAGAGATTAGGGCGAGACCTACCCAGTGCCCGCTCACGCGAGATGCAGGAGACGAGAGCGGATGGTGCGCAAGTGAGGCGCAAACTCCGCCCCCTCAGAGACCTGTGGAACGCATACGGCGTTCCTTCCACAATGCGGACAACTGGGGAACCTTTGGCACTTCTATTTAGGGGGATGTGATCTCTACAAGTAAGCACACTTGGGGAGCCTGTTCCCCGCTATATAGGCCTTACTTCAGGGCATTTTTTAAGTGCGGGGATAATATGATAAGGGTGGGCGTGGCCCAATGTGGCAGTGACCTCCTCTTCCTCCCTCCTAAGTATAAATATGGCTGCCTAACGTGGCGCAGACAGCTCTGACTGGGGCTACCAGTTATGGGGGGCATTTTGTTATTTTAATCTAAGTGGTGATGTGTATGTTGTATAGCACTTATGTAATATATGTATAGCACCTCTGAAGAAGCCGTTTTTAGGTGAAATGTGATCTCATTAGGTTCATATGTACAGCACTATGCACGTTTTCTAAACACTATTGTATTTTAGCCCCCCCTAATGGGGTGTGTATAGGACTTAGACCGTGAGGTGTTTGCTAAAGTGGTTTATAGTACCACACCTGCGATCACACTTAGGTCCAGACCACCCTTACAGGACACTAAGTAGTATTGATGTGGGATAGCTACACCCCACTGATACATTGTTGCAGTGGAGGGGGATCAGCCAGGACCCCCACAATACAATGCTACTATAGATATATAGCTAGTGTTACTGTATGAAACACCAGGACGCTTATGGTGTTCCTCTTTTATTGAAATTTCAATCCTAATATATATCAAGTGCATTTGACTTGACCTAGTACCTATAGGGCATGTCCAAGTGACAAGTGTGTTTGTTGTATTATTTCCCTGGTACTTACCTTCGGTTAGTGTATGTACTTTAAAAAAACAAACTGACTATTAGTAGAAGCTAACCTGTGTTTAGAAATAATAGCCAGGGTTACTAAAAGGTTTATGTATTCCAATGACACCCAGCCAGCAGGGACTTGGTGAATCAGGCCAAAACACAGAGTGGAAATTTAAAGAACAAAACAACACTTGACTTCACAATATGTATTCTGTACCTTTACTCCTTGAATGAGTCCATTCATGAGAAACGTATGCTGAGGAAATGTTTCATGCAGTACCTGAGGGTAGGAACAATACAATTTCAGAATAAGGCAAGAGGTCAAAGGATTCTTACAAAGATGAGTAAACACAGTAGCAGCAATAACTGTTACACAAGATAATATTTGTGCAAATTGTAGATCTAACCGTTACAAAAGTGATCATCTTCTGTTCTTATGGAGAAGATGAATTCCAAAATACGCTCACTCAATAAGCGGAGCAGACATGTTTAGCACAGAGTAATATCAACTAAACCAACAAATCAGACCTGAAGTCTGCTGCAGTCAACAAAACTGCAATAAATCCAGAAAATTAGCATCTCCTTGATCTGTAAAAAAAAAACAGTACGTGATAAAGCATGCCTGAACTATACTTTACATTACTTGCTTTCATCTCTGCCACTTTCTAAATACCTACTGTACAGTAAAAACATTCCTGAACAAAAGCTGTAGAATGCATTGTGTCTGCTTCATGCAGGGTGACATTTCTACAAATTACATTCTCTGACACTTCTATCTGCTGTATAAACAGTTCATTTCTCTAAACAGTTAATATCTCTAAATAGCTAATTATACTATAGTAGTCTTACCCCTTGTACAGCGAATGCCCTGTCAGAGGCATAATTGGGATGCACCAGAAGCCAGCACACTTAAATAAATCATCAGGAGCCCAAATGCTGGTTACAGAACTACATGAGATGCCAGGGAGCACTGCACAGAGACAGTCCTGAAAATCCTGGATACCTGGAGACCGCAAGATATACAGAACTGCAGAATTTCAAGAGCCCTACATACCGGAGAACACCAACAGCTGTAACACTCCCATTTATGGAGTCTCTACTTTATACCTTTTATGAATCATACTCTTCATACTGAGTGCCACACACCAGAGTGGTAAAACCTACCACTACACATTGTGGTGCTTCTGGCTGCCTGTACTGGAGATCTTTGTTTTTTGACATTGCGGAGGAGCAACAGATTCTAGAACTGATTTCATATTTAAATCTCATTTTTGAAAATTCATATTTTCTTGTGGATTGAGCTGACTGGCAGTCACTACAACATAAAAATTTGAATGTAAAGTGACCCTGAAATGACATGAGATAAGCATATATGTACTTGAGCGGTTCTTTTTTTTTACTGTAAGGGTTAAAAATACAGGCCTATAAATTGCAGTTTATCTGCAGTTGGGAAAGTCAGACTGCAGTGTAGCTCACAGATAACTAATGTGGTTGAGATAATAGTTTGGTGTGTAGGTGACAAAGTTTAACCAGTCATTTATCTGTTTGGACCTGAATAAATATTAAAACTGTACTCATGCAGACAAGACGGACACACCAGAAATCTGGAATTTTAAAGAGAATCTGTATTGTTAAAATCGCACAAAAGTAAACATACCAGTGCGTTAGGGGACATCTCCTATTCCCCTCTGTCACAATTTCGCCGCTCCCCGCCACATTAAAAGTGGTTAAAAACTGTTTTAAAAAGTTTGTTTATAAACAAACAAAATGGCCACCAAAACAGGAAGTAGGTTGATGTACAGTATGTCCACACATAGAAAAATACATCCATACACAAGCAGGCTGTATACAGCATTCCTTTTGAATCTCAAGAGATCATTTGTGTGTTTCTTTCCCCCCTGAGGGGGGAGTGCATAGCAGAACCACAACACTGAAGAACTTGGCAGCCTTCCAGACACAGGCTGACAAGTCTGACAAGGGAAAGATACATTGATTTATTACAGAGACTGTGATAGTACAAAGTGCTGCAGTAAGCCAGAACACATTAGAATAGCTTTTGGAACTTGTAGGATGATAAAAAACAGGATGCAATTTTTGTTACGGAGTCTCTTTAAGCTTTAAAAGCAAAACAACAACATGGGACACTTGGAAAGTGATGTTTAGAAGTAAGTCTTTAGATACAATTGTTAGTCTCATCAGTTTATTTTCACTTTAGGTTCGCTTTAACTTCTACTTGTGGGCTTAGCTGGTTGGATGTCACTCTCACATATATACTGCACTTTGTCTTAAAACATGTACCTGAAGTGACATGATGAGATAAACATCAGCACATCTAGTATTAGTCCTACTAATAACTTGTCTGAGGTCCCTATTTTTTTTGCATTGCAAGTTTAAAAAAAAAAACAGTGCTGTTATCTACACAAACGAGGCAGTCGAACAGCAAGTCGAATTCACCCCGGGCTCTCCTGAAAAGTAAACAGAAACAAAACACTTTTATCTGGCTATGCAAACAATCCCTGGTAACTAGATTGCTCGCTCACGTTTAAAGCTAGTCATGTATTATTGTTACGATCCAAATGAACCAACTTATAAGTCACTCTTATCTGGCTGCTGTGCAAATTTCAGTGTCAAAATATGAGACACCAGGACATTTCTATATACTATTGCTACTGTACATACAATCACGTCTTAAGTAGTTTTTTTTTCAGTTCAAGTTTGCATTACAAGTTTTTAGGGTTGAAATGACAGTCAGGACACCTCAGAATGTTTCACTAGTTCACGATCTTCATTTTGCTGCAGCGCAGTAAAGACAAAATACAACCGGACTTGGTTATTAGTTGTGAAGTGTGTTGATTTTGCTTTTATAATGTTAAGGTGGCAATATAATTTAAAAGTGGCCATACACTGGTTGATGTGGCCAACAGATGGATCCCTCTTAAATTATTCAACCAGACAGTGATCTATCTGATTGAATCCCTCCACACAGAGTGCACAGATTTTAAATAGATTTCAGCATCAAACCTATTGAAAACTTATGCGCACTGCCTGCCAGGTCCCCAGATCTCCTAGTCGTACAACCTCAAGCCTAGGCCATGGAAAGCTGACAGTCACCTATCCGCTGTCATGCGTCTTTAAATCAACCGCTGTTCTCCCGTTCCTGTGACTTCTGGCCAAAAACAACAGGTACTGTGGCAGGTACCTTACATGACCACTAGAGGCTTCTAGTATTTGGCCTTTAGCATTTCTAACGTGACGCCCAGACACAAATTCAACTAACAGCCCTATCATATATCAAAGGGAACCCGAGGTGAAAGAGATATGGAGGCTGCCATACTTATTTCCTTGTAAACAGTGTCAGTTGCCTGGCAGCCCTGTTGATCTTCTGGCATACTGGTAAAAAAAAATTGTTCATTCCACTGGGCCAACAAAATACACTTCCTATTATGAGTGACCCAATTCCAAGCAGCATACAATTTGGTTAAAATTTGCATGCAAGTCAGAATTATTTCCAAATCATTGACCATCTCTAAAAATGAATTGGATAGAACCAGCTCAACACGGTTAAAAATTTCCATCTAAGAGTAAAATAAAAAGCTTGCTTTCTTGTTCTAACGAAGCCCTGTCTAGTGAGAATGCTGACTGAAGAGTAACTGCTCCATTGACAGATGGTAAATTACCTGTAGTTCAGTGCTATCAGCTCAGTCAAGCTCCCTGTTACCTGTCTAGTAAAGCATACACTTCCTAAACCATTTCCTATTCTATGACTTCAGTCTCAAGTCCAAATTCGCTATTGTAAATATTCACGTCAGGCACTAAAAACTGCAGCCACAATCGTGCATGCACATGATCGTGCACCCATTTCATAGTGAATGATTACTGCCATAGCAGCAATTATTCAAATAAAGTCACAGGGGAGAAAAACGTGTTAAAGTGATCACATTAAAATAGTGCGTTTTTTTTGGGGGGGGGGGGGGGGGGGGGGGAGGGAGGAAGTGTTAACCCCTACCAGATTAATTAACCCCTTGTGTCACCTATATCTGGCCTTAAAATGTATGGACATCTGTAATCGCATCTGATCACTATGGGCAGCGGCCATCACTAGGGCGACAGCTCGGGGACCTAACGCTGTATAGATACATGACTATGCTGTTGCCTAGCAAAGCATCTATACAGCCTTGGGGTGCCCCAACTGTGCGCCATAGCAATTGAATGCAAATTAATACAAATGCAAAAGCAAGCAATAATGGCACGCTAAATGTCCAACTAGTGATGAAATATGGCATATATGGTATCGTTTTAACTAGGACGAGTGATATTATGTATTTTGTGGTGTTTTAAAACTGCAGCAATTGTCTGATGAAAATTGGGAGGGGAAAACATAAAAAAGGTGTAATTTTTGCATCTATGCCTAATTTTCCTCGATAAAATGCATATCAAATTAAACAATACTTGGAAAAAAATATTACCCAAAGAAAGCCTAGATTGTCCTGAAAAACACAATATATGCATCACTTTGATGGCAAAGGTAATAAAAAAGGATTGTGGTATCAATAGCGACACAGGTGATATACAACATTGTCAGGAATCTTAAGGAAAAAAACCCAGGAATGTGAAGTGGTTAAGGCTGAGCACTGCATTTTAGAATGTGAATTGTGACAGGATGATTTTTTGCGAGAACAGAAGCAGCTAGTGTGAGTGAGCAGAGAAAGTTAGCCTGGACTTGATTTCCTATTGGCCGTACACATGACCAGGCAATGTTTATACACAGAATATGGCAGCCTCCATATCCCCCTCACCATAAGTGTCCTTTAACAAATATAGTACTTCCCAATTGCTTGAGATCTGTATATAAAGTAGACCCTCTTTACTGTGGTGAGGGGCATTACAGAGAGAAACACTGCAAGCATTACTTTCTCTGACTGCATGTGCCCCCGAGCACTGAACCCTCTAACGTTGCCAAAGCCCATCAGTCACCAGGATGACTATCTGTAAATATCTGCAGGCTGTAAATCCAAATTATATGGTTAAAATAATAAGAATACATAAACAGATCTACTTGGATTTCTAAAATGAAACAATGCAATAAAGTGCTATATATTCTACTAGTCTTTACTACAGAGATGACCAGGAACTGCGCTATATAGTCAAATCATCACAGGAGCAGTTAGACATTATAATAACCATTCTGTAAACATTAAGCTAATACATTTGCTCTTCATTCCTTAATGTAACACCAGAAAGATGAAAGTATGAAAATGCTATACTCACAACAAGCATTGGTGTTGTCAAGAGACCCCAGGCGAAAAATTCAAGAAATATGACCACAACAGCATGGTATACACTAGGCTTTCCAAATCCTTGCTGCTGAAAAAGAAAGTAAAGAGAATATTCATACTGCATTTAGAAATAATACATATTTACTTGCACAATGTCAATTATTAGGCAAGGAGGGAAAAAAGTAAGGTTAAGGTTCAAAGACATCCAGTTTAATGCAGTTCACCTATGTATATGTTTAGATGCAATACCTTGAACTACGAACTTAACTTCAGGCACAGTTTCACAGCTTGTCTTTATTTATAGGTGTCTAAGATGCCAAGTCGACTGCCTCAAATTCTGATCTCGTAACTTCTGCTAAGCAGATACAATGAAACCCCCATTATCCAGCACCAACGGGGATTGGCTGTACTAGATTAGTGTAGTCTCTGGTTGCATGATAGTCAATGTTAAAAACAAGCCTAGCTAAATAAGTACTATTTGTATCCCGCACTATATACTAATCATTAACTCCGTTTTAATGTTGAAATACAGTGATTAAATTACCTCAAAATACAGTAATTGAAAACAAATTAAGACAAAGGACAGACTTAATGTAACAGAGGTTTATTACTGTATAATGACGTGTAAAAGTAAGTAGCTTTATGCATCTTGCAGGGCCAGGATTTTTTTCTGGTTGCTTGAGAATTCAGGTTAACAGAGTTCAGGATAATGGGGGTTTTACTGTATTATTTTGAATCCTGCAGCAGGATCTTCTAGACACTACAGCAAATATACTAAAGCAGTATTAAATGGCAAACACTTCTCCACACAGAATTAGAGTGAATTTTCCGCAGAGCACTTAAAGCAAACCTGAACTAAAAATAAACTTCTGAGCTAATTCATTTTGTGTAGAATTAATGGTACCGTATGTACTCGGATACAAGTCGACCCCATTATTTGAGCCTCTTAAACTGGATTTTTTTTAGAGGCTCAAGTACAAGTCTACCCCTCAAAGTTAATGGCTGCACTTGGGGACTAGGAGGGGTTAATGGCTGCACTGCGTAAAGTATTGTGGCCATGAATCCCTCCTGGCCCCCAAGTGCAGCCATGATTGTCTCTACTCCACCCTGCAGACTGCATGGCACTTGTGACGGGACACTGATCCTCCTTCCCACCCACCAACACCCAAAGGGCAGCCACCTCTCTCTATCCCCCTCTCCCCCCCATGTAATTTAATGCAAAGTAATACTGCAGCAGAAGTGAAGTGGTTGCCGGGGACTTTAATGAGAGGGCACCTTTCTCTCCCTCCCTCCCTGCAGTGCGTGCACTAGTGGCCGGGTATTGAGGTCCTCCGTAATCCCCGCAGCAGAAGTGAAGTGATTGCCGGGGACTTTAATCCTCCCTCCCTCCATCACCCAAAGTGCAGCCGCCTCTCACTAACCTTCCCGTGTGTAATTAAATGCAGCGAACCATCGCAGCAGAAGTAAAGTCATTTCCCTTCCAGCGCCGGTTGCCATGCCCACTCATCTTCCTCACTCGCACCGCGTCATGTGACTTCGGGAGCCAGCGGTACACTAATGCACGTACCGCCGGCTCCCGAAGTCACATGACGCGGTGCGAGTGAGGAAGATGAGCGGGCATGGCAACCGGCGCTGGAAGGGAAATGACTTTACTTCTGCTGCGATGGTTCGCTGCATTTAATTACACACGGGAAGGTTAGTGAGAGGCGGCTGCACTTTGGGTGATGGAGGGAGGGAGGATTAAAGTCCTCGGCAACCACTTCACTTCTGCTGCGAGGATTACTGAGGATCTCAATACCCTGCCACTAGTGCACTGCAGGGGGGGAGAGAGAAAGGTGCCCTCTCATTTTGGTTATAAGTTGTTAAATTTAGGACTACTCATGTATAAGTCTACACCCCCCCCCCCCCCCACACACACACACACACACACACACACACACACACACACACACACACACACACACACACTTTTATACTATGAATTAGTCCTAAATTTCTCAACTTGTATCCGAGTATATACGGTAAATAGAACGCTAGTAACAGAACAGTCTTATTTTTATTTTCAATTTAAGGGCTCGATTTTAATAAGACTATTGTAAACTGTAGCCATGACAGTCTGATGAAGAACTCTTTATTCAGTTACAAAACGCACAGAAGAAATTATTCTGAACTTTTCAGCTCTAAAATGTCAGCAGCAGCTAAATTTAACACTTGCTGTACTAGAAAACAGAAAGGGACTTGAGACGATTTCTTAGTAGGACTGGTAATATATATACACCTATGTTTATCTCATGTCACTTCAGGCATGCATTAACTCCATTGGCGGTACGATGCTTTCCGGATTTTAGGGTCTAAACACAGTGCAATTTTTGCTTGCTTTTAAGACCATAAAACTGGGAAAAAAAATCATGCTGCTAAAGAGATCTGCATCAGCCCAGCACAGACTCCCCTCCCTGGGATCGAGTGCTTCTGTTTTCCCTCCGTTCTCCAGGTGGCGTTGTAACCTTGTAGTGAGATCGCCATCTGTCATCATGACGACAGATGGCGATCTCACCAGGGGGATGCAGAGCCTTCATGGTAAGGAGGAAGAATGGCGGCCAATGTCGGGATCCTTTAGATGAGTGAAAAAGCCAGATACGTGCATTGTTCTGCATAGACCTCCCAGCGGCAACCATGAGTCACGCTCGGGGTTAAAGCTCCTGGCTTATTTTTTTTCACCCCGAGCTGTACTCTTGATTGCCGCTAAAGAGGTTAAACTCTTAAAGTGGTAAGTGCAGGACCTTCATATCAGAAAGCGGAATTGCGATTTGTTAGGCATTTTTAAAAATCATTAAAGAGACCCATCACAAATCTATAAGCACTAATATTCATTTAAAAAGTGTACCAGAGCTGATTAAAAGAAAAAGTTTTATACATACCTGAAGCTTCCTCCAGCCCCATCTGCTTGGATCACTCCAACGCCACCGTCCTCAGCCTTCTGTATCGCCGGTATCGGGTCCCGTCACTTCTGCCAGTCGGGCCAGTCTACACAGGAGAAGTGCGCCCTCTACGTATCTTTCCAGCTGCTGGAGAGGTACGGAAAGAGCGCACTTCTCTTACGCCAGACTGGCCCCGACTGACAGAAGTGACGGGTATCAGAGCTCCAGAAAGCGGAGGTCGGCAGCGTGAGAGCGATCCGAGCAGATGTGGCTGGAGGAAGACCCAGGTATGTATAAAAACTTTTTCTTTTAATCAGCTCTGGTTTCCTTCAACATTTCTGCAGTGTGCAGGAGGTATACTTCGGGTAACGCAGATTTTGTTTTTGGCTCAAGGAAGAGGCATATTTATTTTAAATACTTCTGCATCTGGAGATTTCTTCAAAAGTGATGTAACAGCAATGATATACAATCATCTGATTAATTACCTCGGTTTACAGAAGTGGATTCCTAGCCAAATAGATCCAAGAAAGGATATGTAATTTTGTCCATTTAAAGGCTCCTCATTCACACCATAGTGTCTGACTGTAAAGTTATTTAGCCATTTCCTGACACAGCTATAAAAACTGTTACAGCCTAGGAATGGAATATTTAATTTGACTTACATGCTCCCCCAAAACAAAACAAAAACTTCTTTCTAAAGTAAAGACTAATTCCCATTCCTGTACTGCACTTGGGTTTTCAACTCTGGCACCTAAGCAGGTAAGCAAAATACTTAAAATACTTACCTAGTGCAGGAGTCCAAAATTGCTGGTACTGAGATCAGCTGAAGCCCATGCTGAAACCACCCAGCACTGAGCAAAAAGCTAAAATTACACACTTGTGTGCAGTCTTCGTGTGTGTTATTCCTGCACTGAGGTACTTTCAGGGCACAAATGTAAAATGGTGTGCTGGTGTCACAAGGCAATCTTTCACGAAAAACATCTCAATGCCTGACTGAAAAGCTTTATTACACACATTCTGGAGTTCAAAGTCCCTGAAGCTAGGTGGTATGCACTTAAATCATTTCTCATGCAAAATGATCACTCCTTTCTAAAATTCCCAGAAGAATAAAACATGTGGTGAGGTAATCTGTACAAGCAGGCAAGCAAAGTTCAGGGACACCTGTACACACTTTTCCATTCAAAACAATCAAGATTGATTGCTATGGCTGAAAAATAATCCAAAGGGTTTGTGTAGCTGAAAAGATTCCTCCATGACGTGTCGCATTGTGTGAAGCTGAGTGTACACTAAAAAGATTGCACAAAAGGAGAAACACACTCTTGTTTGAACCACAGACACCTAAAACAAGATTTTTTTTCTTTATTTGATAATTATGGAGCAGCTGATACTTGCTGACGTGTTTTGTTGCTAAGCAGCAAGCCTGACCTATAAGACTGCCAGAATGTTAGCATTGCATATCTCCATCAACACAATTGATATGGAAAAATATATGCACGTCACCCTACTACAATTAAATATCTATTATGAATCTGAACCGAAGCTAAATGCTGCTGCAGTTTTATTGTCTGTGCTTTGAAAATCTATTTCCAATAAGCGGAGACATGTTTGTCAAACCCGTAACGATCACAACACTAATCTTCAGTGGCACTCTAGTGCAAAATAAACATTTGTGGAACTGCAAGCTGAATGTTTAACATTTTCTATGAAGAAAAGCAGAAAAATCAACTTGTAATCCTATATACAGGTCCTTCTAAAAAAATTAGCATATTGTGATGAAGTTCATTATTTTCTGTAATGTACTGATAAACAGACTTTCATATATTTTAGATTCATTACACACAACTGAAGTAGTTCAAGCCTTTTATTGTTTTACTATAGCTGATTTTGGCATACAGCTCATGAAAACCCAAAATTCCTATCTCAAAAAATTAGCATATTTCATCCGACCAATAAAAGAAAAGTGTTTTTAAAACAAAAAAAAAAGTCAGCCTTCAAATAATTATGTTCAGTTATGCACTCAATACTTGGTCGGGAATCCTTTTGCAGAAATGACTGCTTCAATGCGGCGTGGCATGGAGGCAATCAGCCTGTGACACTGCTCAGGTGTTATGGAGGCCCAGGATGCTTAGATAGCGGCCTTAAGCTCATCCAGAGTGTTGGGTCTTGTGTCTCTCAACTTTCTCTTCACAATATCCCACATATTCTCTATGGGGTCCAGGTCAGGAGAGTTGGCAGGCCAATTGAGCACAGTAATACCATGGTCAGTAAACCATTTGCCAGTGGTTGTGCCAGTTTGTGCTGAAAAATGAAATCTTCGTCTCCATAAAGCTTTTCAGCAGATGGAAGTATAAAGTGCTCCAAAATCTCCTGATAGCTAGCTGCATTGACCCTGCCCTTGATAAAACACAGTGGACCAACACCAGCAGCTGACATGGCACCCCAGACCATCACTGACTGTGGGTACTTGACATTGGACTTCAGGCATTTTGGCATTTCCGTCTCCCCAGTCTTCCTCCAGACTCTGGCACTTTGATTTCCGAATGACATGCAAAAGTTGCTTTCATCCGAAAAAAAGTACTTTGGACCACTGAACAACAGTCCAGTGCTGCTTCTCTGTAGCCCAGGTCAGGCGCTTCTGACGCTGTTTCTGGTTCAGAAGTGGCTTGACCTGGGAAATGCAGCACCTGTAGCCCATTTCCTGCACACACCGGTACATGGTGGCTCTGGATGTTTCTACTCCAGACTCAGTCCACTGCTTCCGCAGGTCCCCCAAGGTCTGGAATTGGTCCTCCTCCACAATCTTCCTCAGGGTTCGGTCACCTCTTCTCGTTGTGCAGCGTTTTCTGCCATACTTTTTCCTTCCCACAGACTTCCCACTGAGGTGCCTTGATACAGCACTCTGGGAACAGCCTATTCGTTCAGAAATTTCTTTGCATTACACCATGCAGTTGGCTGATGGTGTAATGGTTAAGGGCTCTGCCTCTGACACAGGAGACCAGGGTTCGAATCTCGGCTCTGCCTGTTCAGTAAGCCAGCACTAATTCAGTAGGAGACCTTTGGCAAGTCTCCCTTACACTGCTACTGCCAATAGAGCGCGCCCTAGTGGCTGCTGCTCTGCTCTGGCGCTTTGAGTCCGCAAGGAGAAAAGCGCAATATAAATGTTATTTGTCTTGTCTTGTCTTCTTTCTGTGTCTTACCCTCTTGCTTGAGGGT
This sequence comes from Hyperolius riggenbachi, assembly GCF_040937935.1. NCBI lineage: Eukaryota > Metazoa > Chordata > Amphibia > Anura > Hyperoliidae > Hyperolius > Hyperolius riggenbachi. The sequence continues at coordinate 437,835,083 of NC_090646.1, forward strand.
GTCAATGATGGCCTTCTGGGCAGCAGTCAGGTCGGCAGTCTTACCCATGATTGTGGTTTTGAATAATGAACCAGGCTGAGAGTTTTTAAAAGCCTCAGGAATCTTTTGCAGGTGTTTAGAGTTAGTTGATTCAGATGATTAGGTTAATAGCTCGTTTAGAGAACCTTTTCATGATATGCTAATTTTTTGAGCGAGGAATTTTGGGTTTTCATGAGCTGTATGCCAAAATCATCAATATTAATATCAATAAAAAGCTTAAACTACTTCAGTTGTGTGTAATGAATCTAAAATATATGAAAGTCTAATGTTTATCAGTACATTACAGAAAATAATGAACTTTATCACAATATGCTAATTTTTTTTAGAAGGACCTGTATAATGCATGTTTATTTTGCTTTCCTTGGCCCACCATGCAGTGCCACATTGTTTATAAACAGCTGCACCATGCAGCTCACGCACATGTCACATGGTTCTCGGCCAAAGAGGCTGCTTGGGACAGTCTCTGCCAAAAATCTACCAAGTATATGGCGGCCCTTGACTCTACCCGATGTGTTGCTGAAAGATCCAGAGTGTGCCGTTTCTGCTCTCCGCTTTGTAGGAACAGTACGCACCCCTAGCCTCTAGTCTGTACAGCAAAATGCCCCCAACTATCACCCAAGGCATCCAACCCCTGTGGGCGATAGTAATTGTGCATGTACCTTATGCCCTGTATTCTCTTTTGTTTGGGAAACGTACCCCAGCGGCGATGGAGGGAAGACACAGGAGGAGCATGCCAGTGGACAAGGGGAGTGTGAGCACTGCTGCAACATTCTTTATGGTTCTGGCGAGCACATTTTAGATGGGTGGGACCCATCCCACCTTCCCTTGCAGCGCTAGGTACCTGGTTAATGACAAGACAGTATATACTATGTAAATAATAATAATCCCCAAATCCACAGCCAAGCACTCAACCGCCCCTTTTCGAGCAAGATCTTTCCAGCCTGCGTGATCAAGAGTTTTGGCCAGAAATCAATCAAAATTATGATTGGGCAGCTAAGCTGCAGCATTGAACTATGGCAGATTTGGTGGTGATTTAATCTGCTGGGGGAAAAAAATCCATCAAGTATATGGGCACCTTAACCCTTTAAAACTGTGACACTCCGCTACAGGCATACAGTGGGCTGCTATATTTTGTATCAGATGCCTCAGACAACTACCTGCCAAAGATGCAGTGCTAAAGTGAACTGCTCACAGTCCTAGAGATCAATTTAGGCTCATACTAACATACAACAGCTGCTGATCTGACTGTAAACAATCAAAACTGGTTGAACGCAGGGTTCTCCCTAGTGTCTTTTAGCTGGGTGCTTCACCCGGCTAATTTTGGTGAGCACCAGACTGCCATCAGCTTGGACCCCAGCTGGCTAAGTTTTCATGCCACCCAGCTAGAGAAAAATTCTGGGAGAACACTGGAAAGTTAAACAAATAGCTTCAGCACAAAGAGGATAAAAAAAGCGAGCAGGGGTTTATAAAAAAAAAAAAAAATTATTTAAAAACAACCGTAAAACAATAAATGATGTGGCATTCTCATACTAAAAAATAATTTTATTGTTGCACAGGCAACGCATTCCACGGGTCTAAAGGTGGCCACTAACTGTCCAATTTCTAGCGAAAAATCGCTCGAGCGATCAGAAATTCTGATCGGACGAAAAATCGTTCACTACACCATCAACTAACCAATCTTTGCTTCCTATCTATCACGACCACCAAGAAAATCCAAATTTTCGTTGACGAAAATTCATTCGGGCGACATTTTTTTCACTCGTTCATAATCGATTGTGTCCACCAATAGAGATTATTTACAACCAATCCGATCAGAATTTCTGATCGCTCGAACGATTTTTCGCTAGAAATTGGACCGTTAGTGGCCAGCTTTAGCCCGCTTCCTCATGCCAATGCGCTCCATGGATACTGGCTCTACATACTTTGGCACGCCTATTGGCCTGAGGAAGCGAGCTTAGACCCGTGAAACGCATTGCCTGTGCAAAAATAAAACCCCTGGGTGCTGGTTTACTCTCATTGTGCTTAGTCAAATTTGCTGTAGGCAGGGTTCAAAAATGGCCCACGATTGAAGCAGTTATTGTCCTTTAAAGAAGAAGCGACCACCACCAGTCCCAGTTTGGGACACCCCGAGTGGAGATGGGTTCATTATCTCCACCTGCTACCTGTGGTCGGTCGCCCCTAGCAACCCACAGCCCTTTGTGAGTAGCCCTTTTATTATATTGTTTTCATTCAGTGTTGCTGACATACTACACCATTTGGGCTCTTCTTGTCTTGTCTTTTCTTTCCAGGGTGTCCCGACACCCCATCCACTGCATCAAATAGCTTCAGGCTTACCTAAATGTGAACCACTATGGTCGCTTTTAACAGCATGTGGTAAACACAGAAGTTTTATGGTCAACGGCCAAAACTCCACAGGCCCAAAAAGCTTTTGTTAGATGTACAAATGAACAGGCATTTCTTGTGGACAACACCAATAACTAAAGCTACTTATAAAGTGTAAATTAGAGTCACCTGACACAATCTCTTCTGATCGTTTCGGGGACAGGTTAGAAACACTCACTGAGGCACACCACTGTGGAAACTGCAATAGAACTACAAAATCGGTCCGGTTTAAAGAAACAAATGCGCAGAACTGCAGATGCTGAGACCATTAATATTGAGGTATTCCTGTGCAGCCTCTATATTTTCAGTGGAGATTATACTGCATTGTCTTGGCCAACAAAATGTAACGTCTATGCAGCTTAATTCATCCTGGCTCAAATATTTGTTTAAAAAAAAAATAAAAGCCTTGCTAGCAAGAGAAACAAATTAACTATATTCCTACCATTCAAGAATAGCAAAAGTAAACGTGTCTCTGTTGCTTGAGTCTGCAGGCCTTGTGTGTGAATCATGAGATGTGAAGCCTGTCAGTCTGGCTGGGTGCAGCAGCCCATTGTGACATGACAGAAGAAGCACTAAGTAGATTACAGCAGTAAATCAAGTCTCAGAGCAGAACTGGCTTTTCTATGCAGCAAGCAACACTGAGGATTCACTTTGTGTACCTACGTTCTCACTCTACGTAAAGTGATTAATCTCAGGTTCAATGGTTAAACTAAAAATAATAGTCAGCAGGGAATACAAATATATAATTCATACAAATAAACGGAATTACACCAACATTACGTTTTTAAAAACTAAAACTAAATGAAGCTCAGAGAATATGACTCCACCACAGTGCATTTGCTACATTTGTAGTGATTATTTAAGTCTTCCTTCCTCCTGCATAAAAGTGTTACTACGCCCTTCCTCTTTTATGTTCCCCTGAGCTGGATTACTGTTGAAAGCAAGGGAACACCTCAGCAAAGAGGATTGCCACAAAGCAGCACAGTAATAAACTCATGTGTTTTCACTCCTCTCAGGAGCACATTTGTACCCATATAAATGCAATAAATTGGCGTTTTGGACAATACTGCAGTGAGTGCGGTATGCCGTTTCATCACAGAAATCTTGTGTACATGTAATACAGTTGCACCAATGCAGATTGTATATAAAGACTACCATAATTAAAAATTGTGGACAGTGTGTCTTTATACTCATCCAAAATTCATAATTCATGAGATGTATACTAGCTCACATTTGACGAGAAGTCCCGCCAACTTACACTAAAGTAACCAAAAATTCAAAGATTAATAGGAAACGTTTCCCCTGCTCTCTACCCTTTACTAAGCACTCCAATACTATCGAGGAGTTTTAAAATCCAGGGCTGTGTAATCTGAGTTGGAGTCAGAGTCGAGGAGTCTGAGTCGGAGCAATTTTGGGTACCTGGAGTCTGAGTTGGAGTCGGAAGGGTTCATAAACTGAGGAGTCGGGAGTCGGAGTTGGATAATTTTTTGTACAAAATCCACAGCCCTGGTATGTATTAGACTAAGGAGTTGGAGTCGAGGAGTCTGAGCCATTTTCAGTACCTGGAGTCAGAGTTGGAGTCGGTGGTTTCATAAATTAAGGAGTCGGAGTCAGATGATTTTTTTTACCGACTCCACAGCCCCGGTAAAAGCATTTTGGGGAGAAGTCAGTTTGCCTTTATAATGTGTTGAGCAACAAAAATAGTGGCAATAAATATCACAAATCAATTGATGGAAAGAAGATAATTTTTTGACATTACTGGCTCTTTTATAAAAGTGTCAAACATAACAAAGCCTATGTTTATCATGACAAATTGTCAAAAAGTCTTCTGATTGCCCTGGTGGTAAACAAGTCTCTCACAATATCAGCTTGTGTGTGATGATTTTCAAATGTGTGCTTTTGTAACAGACTTTTACAGACTAAAACACGTATTTTATATTTTAGCAGGAGGTTCCACTTAAATGTTGCTCAGAATTCAGGAACAAAGCCAACCTGATGTAACGAACACTTCCTGCTTGTGTACAGAAGGCCAGTGTGCAGCTCCATCAACCACTGCAAATAGTAGAATACCAATCTCAATGCACTAAGGTAGTATATGGTAGTTTATTAAAACTTGTAGTGAAAGCATGGAACTTACACAAGGTACCTTTTTTGGGAGTGTGGAAATTCCAAGTCACTTTGCTAATTTATATCAACGCAGCACTGACAAACCTTCCTTTAGGCTAGTTACACACCGGGACATTGCGTTATAGTGGACGTTATGGTCGCATAACGTCCCCTAACGCAACGCCTGTCGGTGTTGGTAGAGGACGTTGAGTGAGCCTCATAAAGTGAACCTTAAGCCTGTGAAAAAAAATGAGATTAACTCACCTGGGGCTTTCTTCAGCCCCCTGCAGCCGATCGGTGCCCTCGCAGCTCCGGTCGGATGCCTCTGGACCCGCCGGCGACGACTTCCGGTTTCGCCGTCACCGGCCGACAGGCATGGGAACGCGAGTGATTGTTCGCGTTCCCAGCCTGTATATCGCCCCCTATGCTGCTATTGCGGTCGCAATAGCAGCATAGGGGGCGATATACAGGCTGGGAACGCGAACAATCACTCGCGTTCCCATGCCTGTCGGCCGGTGACGGCCAAACCGGAAGTGTTCGCCGGCGGGTGCAGAGGCATCGGACCGGAGCTGCGAGGGCACCGATCGGCTGCAGGGGGCTGAGGGAAGCCCCAGGTGAGTTAATCTCATTTTTTTCACAGGCTTAAGGTTCACTTTATGAGGCTCTTTCCGCATTAGGGCAGTGAGAGTGGCGCTGATTGGCCGGCGAGACCACGTAATGCGGAGTGTTCACTCCGCATCACGTGGTACCGCCAGCCAATCAGCGGCCACCAGTGCAGTGCATATTGAGTAGCCATGTGAGCGGCTACGTAGCAGCCTCTCCCCGCCTCCTCTCCGCCCCAACACTGAGCATGTGCAAACAGTCTAACGTGGCTTAAGCCGCTGAAACGCTATAGTATGCTGCACACTCTGAAGAACGTGCAGCGTTACATGTAACGCATCGTAGGCAGTGTGAACAGCCCCATTGACTTTGTATTGCTGTGAGTTGGGGAGCGTTACGGGCTGCACTAACATGCGCCTGTAACGTCCCTGTGTGGAAGCAGCCTTAATCTTCATAAGGTTTTGTGGCAGTAAAATACATGTATTCATATAGTGGAGATGCAGACAGAAAAGCATATATCACTCAGTTCCCGTTTTACTTTGCAATCTAAATAGCAGCTTTGGGAGGCAGCCTCGCCTAATCATCCATCTGCTAAAGCGGAAGGCTGGAACATGATACAGTTCCCTTTACTAAAAACCGCATGAAACACACAATAAAGATATGATTTAAAACAGGAACAAAAATGTATTAAAACATCACGTCAGACTTCTGCTTTAGCCGATTACCAAAATGAATCCAGTGAGAGAACGTCATGAAAAGAAGGAGCCTTCAGAAACACAAAATATCACACGCACACACAGCTCAATAAATATATGCTGTTTTACTACATCTACAACAGTGACAATAAACAGATTTAGCTTCAGTGATCTGGAACTGGTAGGCAAAACACAGAGGGAATATGCACTTTCCCAAGATTTTATTTCCAAAGCAGTTTGCCAGTGGAACAGATTCCTTAAAGTGACACTTAAGTCAGAAAAAAAATGAGTTTTACTCACCTGGGGCTTCTACCAGCCCCCTGCAGCAGTCCTGTGCCCTCGCAGCCACTCACTATTCCTCTGGTCCCCCGCTGCCAACTAGTTTCGTTTTTGCCGACAGGCCCGTCAGGACTGGCTACGCGTAGCTTTTTTCGCATTCCCGACTGTAATTAGCGCTATTGCGGGCCACAACGCGTACAAAAATACGCGTTGCCGCATATCTATGCGTTCGTAATGCGGCAACGCGTATAGTGCTAATTACAGCCGGGAATGCGGAAAAAGCTATGCGTGGCCAGTCCTGACGGCAAAAACGAAACTAGCTGACAGCGGGGGACCAGAGGATTAGCGAGAGGCTGCGAGGGCACAGGACTGCTGCAGGGGGCTGGTAGATGCCCCAGGTGAGTAAAACTCATTTTTTTTTCTGGCTTAAGTGTCACTTTAAAGCTCATTCAAATTTACTGAATGGGGCTGCAGGCCCAGTTTGTGAAAAGATGTAAACTTTTTTTTAGTACAAGTGTGAAAGTCCACTAAATAGCAATAGATCACCTGTCCAATGGCAGTGAGAAGGTGGTGCCAACTGGTGTGGAATGCCATTGGACCACATTTTGTGATAAAACCAAAAAGTGACAGGGGTTAAAGAGGACTTGACCTCTTGCACAGGACAGAAGGAAAACAGAGAAATACATGCTTTTATGAAGGCAGACATATTGTTAACATCCTGTGCTTTCAAATGAGCTTATCTGCCATGGCAGTCATGTGACACGGGAGAGATCAAATTACAACCTGTGATTAGACGCAGATGAGGGGAAAATAGACAGGCTAAACTCTCTAAATACACACAGTTGTAATTTGATCTCTCCCGTGTCACATGACTGCCATGGCAGATAAGCTCATTTGAAAGCACAGGATGTTAATATGTCTGCCTTCATACAAGCAGGAAGTAGACACTGTAAATGTATTGTAGGATTTGTATCAGCTGTAACAAAGAAATGTTTTTCTTTAAAGGGTATTATGCTGTTGCGTATCTTTTACAGCAGAGAGGAAGGTCTGAGTTTAGGTACGTTTTAAGCTACAGGATCTGCTATGGAGTGTAACAAGCTGCTCTGCTTACATATAATGCCATTCAGGACAATGGACAGGAGAAATTACTACTGGTGGTCTATAGCGATGATCATTAAGATGCTAATTTTTCAGCTTTCTTGCAAATTCCTTTTGCAAGTTTCATGCAGCTTGAAACTAATGGCCCATACTCACAGGCCACAATTGTTGCTAGTCGCTAGCACACGGGAGCGTGTGCGCGACAGACCGACGACAGCTCGTCGCTGGGTCCCTCCACATACACACTGCGGAAGAGGGATCAGCGGTGCGACGGAAGCTGTCGCCGACGTTCCTCCCCCCTGCCGGAAGCTCCGTGTTCTGCATAGAGGTTGCTGTCGCTAGTCCGCAATACACACGCGGACTAGCGACAGTTGCAGCGAAGTTGCGCCAATCGCTTGGCGACAGCAACGACGAGCGACGGTTTAGGGTGCACGCGCCATACTCACGGGCGACCTGTCGCCGCAACACGCACGCGACACATGGTTGCCGCAACAATTGTAGCCCGTGAGTATGGGCCATAAGTTATTCACTGCAATTTCATTTGTTTGGCCCAAACCAATCCTACAAAAATACTCTGCAAAAAAAAAAAAAAAAAAGCAGTCAGGAAATCAGCAGTTCACTGACCCGCCTCTGGTGGGCTACATGTAACAATCTAAATTAAATGTCAATATGCAGTCACTTTCCACGTTCTGGTCAAATCATTGTTCCTCTTACCTACCCAGAACTACTGTGAACTTCTTCAAGGAAGAACTACTTCAACCACATGTACATCGCAGAAAATGTCTTAAAAGAGAACTGTACCTTCAGAACTGCATCAAAACTGGAGGCCTAGTAAATGAAGAGGCTTATGGTGCCCATACATGGTACAATAAATACATTCGATTTTCCCATTTTTTCAATCTAAACAATCGAATCGAATGAAAGTCGAAAATAATTATTTTTTTCAATCTAGAAATGTAAACGATTATCCGTTTTTTTTATAAAAAATCTGATCGGACATACTGGAAAAATTTTGATGATTGTATGTTGTAATTGTATCATGTATGTTAAATTGTATGAAAAGATCTTTCAGATTTAAATTGTTAGAAATGTTTCAAAGTTTTTTTTTATCTTTATTTGTATTGTTAAAAATAACATGATGGTGAAACTATCTGAAGATAGCTATCCAGATATCTGCCCAACTATCCGGATCCCGCCAGATAGGGTAAAAATGGTCGGATATCCGAGTTACCCGGATACCCAAAATCCGGATGAGCATCCCTGGAAATATGTGGCCAGCATTAGATTTCAGCTGACTCACACTGGTAGCCTTCTTCCACAGGGGAAGCTGAAGGCAGTGAATTTTTCCCTTATTAGCCAGGGCTGTGGAGTCTGAGTCGGAGTCGAGCAGTTTGAGTCTGAGCGATTTTGGTTACCTGGAGTCGGAAGTTTCCATAAACTGAAGAGTTGGGAGTCGGATGATTTTTGTACCAAATCCACAGCCCTGGTAAGTATTAGACTCAGGAGTCAGAGCCATTATAGGTACCTGGAGACAGAGTTGGAGTCGGTAGTTTGATAAAATGAGGAGTTGGTAGTTTGATAAAATGAGGAGTCGGATGATTTTTCTACCAAATCCACAACCCTGCTATTACAGTATGCTTACTAACACTCAGCACAGGCAGTGCAGCGGCGGCCACTGCATGGAGCCACATCTCAGCACGGCCACACTCAGATACCACAGGAGGGTTTTCTTTCTGAACCAATACCAAATATTAACATTAGTTCACTAATTAAGATGGACAAGAACCTAAACTTTCTGTCAAAGCTGTCATCAGTATTTGCAGTTCCTACTAAAGTTACAGAAACAACAGAAACATTGATTTAGTGTATAAATTACCTAATACACAGATGACTACTAAGCACTATCTGCATCTGAACTGGTAAAATAGCATTGACATAGGAGGCAAGTTATATTTCAGCGATATTATGCTATTCTGGCCCATTCAACTAGCATGACATATTGTGCCATTTATCAAACGAAATAAAATATGGGCTATGCAGAGGCACTTCTAGACATTTTGCTGCCTGAGGAGACTTAAAATGCATGTCCCACTGCCACTACACACATACATACATACACACATTCTAGAACATCCACCCACCCTAGTACAACTAAGGTGAATAGGGAACTATGTTATTCCACAAAAATGCCATATTTGATGCAGCTGTTGCCAAGAAATTACCAATAGAAAAAACAGATGACAAGAGATCTGTGCAGAAATGAAAGAGAACCAGCAGAGTGGAGTTCCTCCTGTGCACAATGTGACCACCACCTCCTTCTGCTCCATCCTGAAAAACACAGAATGGAGTGTCAGCTCTGTGTTCACAGGAGACACTGGCTGATGTTCCCTCCTTTCTCATCTCCTGTGGGCAACAAGGTATTTTGACAGGCATTGCAATACCAGGCAGGCAGGTAATAAAACAATAATACAATGAATAATGTAAAATGGATTAGATTTAGTGCACAAAACTTTGTGCATTGTAAATTATATATTCCACAAGATTAATTAATAAAAACATGAAACAGTGCTATGGCTTTAATTATTGATAAAGAATGCTATGCCGGCCCTGTGTCTGGGCACTCAGTGCCTCACCTTGTCTGATGGCAGGAGCACTCCTGGTGCTACACAAAATGTAGGATAGATAAAGCACTTCAACATCATCAACACAAGCTTATTGTTGAAAGTGGAGAATAAGCTGAGCAAAACTGGGAAGTAACAGATAAAAAAATCTGCTTTGCCGAGCTTCAATAAAAGAAGAGGTAATAGCTCTTTGAACTGGTCAGCTCTGAAATGTTTTCAGCTGCATTTTCGCTGTCATATAAAAGTTCTGTTGTTTCCATTTACTTTTCAGGACATGCACTGAAATCCACAACCTGTTCCAAAGAAAGGAAATGCAGAAAATGTTTTAGTAGGACTAGTACTATACATACACCAATGGTTATCTCCTCATGTCACTTCAGGTGCCCATTAAATATCCTATAGACCTATATAACAACAAAAAGGATAGGTGTGTGTGTGTGTGTGTGTGTGTGTGTGTGTGTGTGTGTGTGTGTGTGTGTGTGTGTGTGTGTGTGTGTGTGTGTGTGTGTGTGTGTGTGTGTGTGTGTGTGTGTGTGTGTGTGTGTGTGTGTGTGTGTGTGTGTGTGTGTGTGTGTGTGTGTGTGTGTGTGTGTGTGTGTGTGTGTGTGTGTGTGTGTGTGTGTGTTGAAAAGATGGAAATGTTATGGTATGTAGCAGGGCTGTAGAGTCGGAGTCAAGGATTCTGAGTAATTTTGTGTACCTGGAGTCAGATTTGGTGGTTTCAATAAACTGAGGGGTTGGAAGATTTTTGTACCAACTCCATAGCCCTGGTGAGAATAAGGCTAAGGAGTCGGATTTGAGGAGTTGGAGCACTTTGGGGTACCTGGAGTCAGAGTCTGTCTGTGGTTTCACAAACTAAGGAGTAGTAGAAGTCGGATGATTTTTGTACCGACTCTACAGTCCTGGTATGTAGTGTGAAAATAATACATTTGGAATTGTGGGGATTTTGTAGAATTGTCATAATATGTAACTGTATTGTACATGGTTTATTTATGTAATTAATAAACAGAAAGCATTGAGAGTGTGTATCAAAATAAAGTTTGGCAAATGCAGTTAAGTAGAAATGTCGTGTTCAGTGGTGATTGTAATGCTAAACGGCAAATGATGATCACATGAGATGTACAGGAGATGGAAAATGGGAATAATGTCACAGTGGAAAATGTAGTTCTATGAAAATGCAAAATGGTCAAAAGCTGCTTATTGAGTGAAAGTTTTGCCACACAGGAAGAGTTTGCTATACAACAAACTTTTCAACATTGAGGGCTTGTTCACACTAAGGGCGCTTTTGGCTTTTTTTTTTTTTTTTTTTTTAAGCGCCGGTGATTTTCAAAATCGCCCTAAAAGCGCTTGTGCAATGATTCCCTATGAGAGAGTGTTCACATATGAGTGGTTCGATTTCGATCCGCTCACCAAAGCGCTGCCTGTACCACTTTTGGGGCAATTTGCCTCAATGGAAGGTATAGAGAAATCGCAAAAAACGCTTGAAAAATCGCTTTGTATAGCGATTTCCCCAGCGCATTTAAGAATGAATACATAGTATTTATGCTTTTCCGGTTCGAAGAGTGCACTTCCTGACTTGCGTCAGGAAGTGAAAAAACAAATCGCTCTGAGAAAGCACTTAGAAAGCGCTTTAACAAAAAAAAAATCACAAGGTGCTAAAAATAATTGTGCACAAAATCGCAAACCGCTGGTGTCAGCTATTGCGATTGTAGATGTGAAAAAGGCGTTAGGATCTTTTTACCTGAAACTGCAGCAATCTCTAACACATGTGTGTTAAACTTAAAGAGACTCCGTAACAAAAATTGCATCCTGTTTTTTATCATCCTACAAGTTCCAAAAGCTATTCTAATGTGTTCTGGCTTACTGCAGCTCTTTCTACTATAACAGTCTCTGTAATAAATCAACTTATCTCTCTCTTGTCAGACTTGTCAGCCTGTGTCTGGAAGGCTGCCAAGTTCTTCAGTGTTGTGGTTCTGTGATGCATCTCCCCCCTCCAGGCCCCTTTATGCACACTGCCTGTGTATTATTTAGATTAGGGCACCTTCTCTCTTCTCTCTTATCTTTTACAAGCTAGAAATCCTCCTCTGAGCTGGCTGGGCTTTCACATACTGATGAATTACATACGGGCAGAGCTGTCTGCACTCTGCAGTAAGAAACAGCCTGACACTTCAGTGGAAGATAGCTGCAGGGGGAAAGAAACACACAAATGATCTCTTGAGATTCAAAAGGAAGGCTGTATACAGCCTGCTTGTGTATGGATGTATTTTCTATGTGTGGACATAATGTACATCAACCTACTTCCTGTTTTGGTGGCCATTTTGTTTATAAACAAAATTTTAAAACTGTTTTTAAACACTTTTAATGCCGCGAGGAGCGGCGAAATTGTGACAGAGGGTAATAGGAGATGTCCCTTAACGCACTGGTATGTTTACTTTTGTGCGATTTTAACAATACAGATTCTCTTTAACACTTTCTTCAAAACTTCCAATCAACTGAAAAATCGGATCAGATTAGTCGAATAGAATCAAAATAAAAAAATTGTAATGTGTGGCCACCTTTACAAGTATGCAGTGCATGTCACACAGACAAACATGCAATGCAAAAGTTCTATGCAGTCCACAATGCTGAAAAAAAAAAAAAAAAAAAAAAAGATGGAGAGATCGGTGTAAAACTCTCACTGCTTGAAGCATATAGATGCAAGTCTAAAAAGATTACAAGATGACAGTCAAGTTTATCTTGGGGTAGTGTGCTAAAACACCACACACACGGGGCCCGAACCAATTCACTTTTTGTCCTAAGTTTTCTCCTAGGAAATACATTTTTAAGCTGTTTAAATAACTTTCCAACACTTTTCAATTCAAAAAGTTCCAAAAAGTAGGTGAAAAATTACTGTCAAAATTATTCTGAGTATGTGCTTGCTTGCTAGTGGCTTAAAAGCTGTTTAATTTACGGTATGTGAAAATATATTTACTCTTCTCTTGATACCACCATGTAGGGTCTGAAACTCAGTGGCTCAAGTAATGTATTCTTAAATCCGCTTGTTTTAGTACCTTCATTGAATAGGACCCCCTTATTTGTTATCCTGCATTGGCCCTCGTTGATTTTAATGTTATTGTATATTAAGGCTCTGTTCACACTGGGCGGATCAAAAACTAATCAATGCGAAGAGTCTGTTGTGCCGGAATTATCACGGCCTCCCTAAACTTGTGATTCATTTGGTGGAACATGACGAATGGATCAGTTTTAACGGAGCAATGTGAAAATATCCAATTCACTAAAACAGAATCCATTCACCTCCATTAGGACCCAGTCTGTTGTTTTTAGTGCCGGTGTCAACCGGGTCTTAGTGTACTTAGCGTTGTTTTATAAATAGGCTAAGCCTAAGCTTCATAAATACATACGAGCACTCTCGCCGACAAGTATAGAGAATCCAACAATTAGGCTACAGTTTAGACAGAGCACTGTACAGACACGCCTTTATCCTGATTTTAGGCTGAACATAATCTGAAACAAATAGTCTAAATTGTGCCTTACATAAAAAGCACCATGTGAGTTTTAGCCCTCTCCAAAGCAGTAAAGGTGCCCATACATGGTACAATTTTTCATTTTTTTTCAATTAGATAATTTAGTTTGATTATTCCGTCAGATCGAATATAAAGATTTTTCCAACATGTGCGATTTTCATAGAAAATTTTTCATAGAAAAAAAACAAGATAAAAAACAAGATAATTGTTCATTTTTCTAAATTGAAAAAAGATTTTTCTCAACTTTCATTCGATTTGATCGTTTTGGTAAAAAAAAACCCGAAAATCAATGTTTTTATTGTACCGTGTATGGGTACCATCAGACATGTGATCTGCTTTTTTGCAGAAAGCCTGAAATACAGATAAAATACAGATAAAGTGTTTACAAAATTTTTGCCTAGACATAGAAACTGTGACAAACCAAACGACCCGGGGATGGAGGTCATGCTAATAGTATTACAATTAAGATAAGGAAGTGCTGTGCATCGTGTACACAATAATGTGCCTTAGGCTGGTTTCACACCAGGACGTTGCGTTTTACGGGACGTTAAGGTCGCATAACGTGCCCCTAACGCAACGCCTGGTGCTCTCTGATGTGGACATCAGAGTGAGCCGCGTTGTGCAGCTCACTCTGGCGTCCGTGATGCGCACTCTTGGACGCATGCGGCATCACGTGGCCCCGCCCGGCCAATCGCCGCACAGAGCGGCCGCTCCAGGAAGTAAGCACTGCACGTCACTGAGTGCAGTTAATATTAATTAGCCATGTGCCCGGCCACTCTCCGCTCCTCCCCAACTTTACTGAGCATGTGCAAGCAGTCTAACGCGGCTCTGCCGCGTGTAAAGTACTGCATGCAGTACGTTATCTTATGGCGCAGCGTTACAATGTAACGCAACGTGGGCACTGTGAGCAGCCCATTGATTTTTCATTGCTGTGCGGTGGGGTGCGTTACAGGCTGCTCTAACGTGCGCCTGTAACGTCCCACTGTGAAACCAGCCTTAGGGCAGTAAAAAGTCTGAAAGGCCATTTCTGGGAAGAATTTCAAAAACGTCAGATGACCAGGAAATCTTTCTGAAGAATGGATGGATTCAAGTGAACAATGCCCATCAGCACTAAAAGTACAGTGCTTCCATACTCCTCTATTCAGAAGTGACAACTACATTCATGAGTACAGTCATCCAATATGCTTTGTTCTTGACAGTTTGAGTAAAAAGGATTAAAAAAATTAATATTAATTGTAATAAAGACTATTGTGCTGCTATTGAAGGTGAAACCCCTTCCACAGTGTGGCGATGTCATGACAGTTTCCTTTCTGTGAACGCTGTTGTATTATGGGTTAGAGCAGCTATTTCCAACCGCCAAGCAATCTGTATCTCCCTCTGTGAATATGTATATCTATATAATGATGCCCATACACGGTACAATAAAAATGTTTGATTTTCCCATTTATTCGACCAAAACGATCGAATCGAATGAAAGAATCTTTTTATTCAATCAAGAAAAACGAACGATCATCCCGTTTTTTTCTAACAAAAATCCAATCGGGCATGTTGGAAAAATAACGGTGTAATCGAACAAAATTATCTAATCATGAAAAAATTTGTACCATGTATGGGCACCATTAAGACAATTTTTTTGTCTATCACATTGTTGGTGGCTGTGGTTACAGAAAATGGCAGTTGGCATGGTCTAGTTCTTTTCTAATCTGCAAGTAGTGTATTGCGAATGAAAGGCAGGCACCAGCAAGTAAAAAGCGCTTTCATTTATGGCAATGTTGTTACAATGCTCTGAAGGCTTGACAACGACAGCCCGCTGTTTCTGGCCTTCTGCCTGTTATCAAGCCATGCAGCCAAATGCCAGAAACAGCGGGCTGTCGCCACCCAGCCTTCAAAGCATTTTAACAATTTTGCCAATAAGCTTGGTGGTGCCTGCCTTCCCTTCATCTGCACTATTGTGGATCCCAGAGTGCGGGGGTCTTTCCAGGCCTTAGCCTCTTTAGGGAGTTTCACTTTTTTCCTTTTGTTTCCAAGTAGTAAAGATGATGACGTGCAAGCTCATTGTGGATCAAACATGAACAAACTGCACAGCTTATATTAATCATGATATAATGATGATTATAACGATTACCTATATATTAATTCTTGATCACTCTTCCATTTTTTACCTTCTCACTTTGCAATGTATTGATTTACTATTTTTCCCCATTACTATTTTTCAGTAAAGTTTCTATTTAATTGTCTAAGGCCAATTTTGGTTTTGGAATGTAGGAGAAAACCTGGGTACTTGGAAAACACACAAACTCCATGCAGGGTGTATCGTGGTCAAGATTTGAACTCTAAACTGAAATATATATTTAATATTGATTTCTGTAACGTTTGCGGGTGACACAGCGGAAATCCTCCACAAACGTGTAATTTGGAGAACCCAGGTTAGGTGCAATGCACCAGTAGTGGGCAATACCCACCAGCAGATGGAGCTGTGGAGTGCAGACGAGCACAGCCTCTGCACGGCCACAGATGCCATATGGGAATTGTACAGATAAGGCAAAGTAGGGCATGATAGCCCTCTAAGAGAGAGAGCACAGAGACAGACTAAATGTGTGTTCCCCAATCTAGCCACCACCCAGCGATGGTGAACACACATCTGCAGAAACAAAAGCGGGAATGCAATCGCAAGAATGGCGATTGCCAACAGACACCAGCCTGAGAAGGACAGAGCATGAGAGTAGCAAAGGCACAGCAAACAACAATGAGAAGATAAGGAAAATAACAAACGCTAGCTAAACGCGAACACCGCACTCATTCGCAACAGCGAACGCGTTTCTGCATGATCACCGAGCGTTAGGCACCCAGTGATAAGCGTGCCACCCTAACTGACCAAAGACACACAAACACGAAATAGAGAACGCGATTGCTTGCTAAACGGTTACCTCACCAAGCCTACAGCAAGCGTTCGTATCAGACAAGACAGGCAGACAGACAGGTGGGGCTGCCAGTAGCAACCGCTGCACTGGCCAGCACCCCTAAGGCAGAGATACAGAAGGAGGCACTGCCACTACCACTAGGGCAAGTGCGATCCAGACAGATGGAGCAGCCAGCAGCTCTGGCCTACACTCTCAGACAGACAGAATGATTCCCTGTCGACCGCCGCTGGCGACAAGGCAATCAAGGCACAGAAGGAAGCACTGCCACTAACATTAGGGCTAATGCAATCCAGACAGATGAACACAAGGGGCTACCTGTAGCAACTGCTGCTCTGGTTAGCACCCCCAGACAGACAGAACGATTCCCTGATGACCACCGCTGGCGACAAGGCAAATGAGACACAAAGACTGTACAGGCAAAACAGATAATACAATCTGACTGCACTAGAGGGAATGCCTAGTACAGTCCCAAGAATTACTCTAAGATAATCTTTGACAAACAGGCAAGGCTGACACTCTAGGAGTGTTTAGCAGTAACAAACCATAAGATGACCAGCAAAGGATTCTGGGAGAACATGGTATTTATACTGCCAGCCCTCAAAGGAGGCAAGTAGGCAATTTGCATAACAAATGTATGCAAATTCCTCAGCAGCAGAGCAGGTCTGAAACTTGCAAAGCAAAGACAGGTCTCTTTTCCAGAGACCTGCAGCCCTCAGACTTAAGGAATGGTCAAACAGCTGTCTGTCTGTGCAGACAGCTGAGCGGATCATTACAATTTCATGCTGTTTTGCACACTGATATAGCACTGACATTTTTTCTTTACAAAAGAACTGAAAAATGTCACATTACTCACTGGCCCACAGTAGGGCTCAATATTAGAGCATGTAAGATTTTTTTTTCATGTAGCCCTCTCCTCAGTTTCCTCTACCCTGGCAAAAAATACTATTATTATTATTATTTAGTATTTATATAGCGCCGACATATTACGCAGCGCTGTACAATATATATATATATATATATATATGTATATATATAGTCTTGTCACTAACTGTCCCTCAAGGAGCTCACAATCTAATCCCTACCATTGCCGTATGTCTATATTATGTAGTGCATGTATCATAGTCTAGGGCCAATTTTAGGGGGAGCCAATTAACTTATCCGTATGTTTTTGGAATGTGGGAGGAAACCGGAGTGCCCGGAGGAAACCCACACAGACACGGAGAGAACATACAAACTCTTTGCAGATAGTGCCCTGGCTGGGATTCGAACCAGGGACCCAGCGCTGCAAGGCGAGAGAGCTAACCACTACGCCACCGTGCTGCCCATCAAATATAAACAGACATGAAGACATCATGTAAACACTTCTGGTCTCCTGCAAAGGCTTCTGGGGGCATGGCACAAACACCCATCACCTGCTCCCTTGAGTTAAGATGCTGTTACAGCTGCCCCCATTCAGTCCTGTTGCAGAAGAGGGGCTTCAGCAAAAAACACAAGTGCACAGATGTGGCTGGGGGAATGTGTGGAGTTGTGGGAGACAAGGGGGGGTTGCTGTAGTGGATTACAAAATAAAGGAATGACTTGGAAGTAGAATCCAGGTACTCTAAAGCCTGGTCAGTGCATGGAGAAGAAGTACTTAATAGGTAATAAACATCACCACTGAAGTTGTGGCCACCATAGTGGGGTATAAGGGAGTGAGCTAGAGGATTTGGGCCTTTGTGTAAGGCAGAAAGGGATTACTTATAAAGAAAAAAAAGTGGGCCTGCGCATGGACGTGGTTGGAGGGAAAAGGCTCATAAAGGGCAGAATACCACCACTTTCTGTCTGATCATCTCGCCGGTCACTGATTGCCAGATATATGGCGTACGGAGATTCTACCACACGTAATCGTAAGAAATTTAATAAAATGTCCCCATGTCAGCAGGAGCCCATCCCAATGAAATCCTGAGTTGCAAGACCCAGCACAGTCATAAAAGTCACAAACTTCACTGCAGTGCCAAACCTGGGGGAAGCAACTGACCTACCACTAGGTTTCTGGGTCATGAGACAAGTAAATAGATAATATATACAGTTGTGTTCTAAATTATTCAACCCCCACTGAAATTGAGTGTTTTGGCCAGCTTGACATTGATTTTGATCATTTCAGTGATCTTGTTTACGATTAAATCAAAGAGGCACTTGTAAGTCAGACAAATATAACATAACATTTATAATGAAATAACCACAAATGTCTTTTCTGTGCTCACATGATTATCAGTTTTATTCAACCCCCAAGTGACATTCATTCTTAGTACTTAGTGCAACATCCTTTTCCAGTTAGAACAGCTTTTAAAACGTGAAGCATAGCTTGACACAAGTGTCTTGCAGCGATCTACGGGTATCTTATCCCATTTTTCATGGGCAAAAGTCTCCAGTTCAGTCACATTCTTAGGCTTGCGCGGTGCAACAGCTTTCTTTAAGTCAGACCAGAGGTTCTCAATCAGATTTAAGTCTGGTTACTGCGATGTCCACTCCAAAATGTTCCAGCCTTTAATCTGCAACCATGCTCTAGTGGACTTAGAGGTATGCTTGTTATCATTGTCCTGTTGAAAGGTCCAACGTCTCCCAAGCCTCAGGTTTGTGATGGACTAAATTACATTTTCATCCAATATCTCCTGGTACTGAATAGAATTCATGGTACCTTGCACACGCTGAAGCTTCCCTGTACCTGTAGAAGCAAAACAGCCCCAAAGCATGATTGACCCCCCGCCATGCTTCACAGTTGGCAAGGTGTTTTCTTCATAGGCCTTGTTCTTCCTCCTCCAAACATAGCGTTGATCCATGGGCCCAAACAGTTCTAATTTTGTTTCATCAGAACACTATCCCAAAACTTTTGTGGTAGTGTTCTGTGGACTGATGAAACAAAATTAGAACTGTTTGGCGCTACTCTGCCAAAGACTCTGCAGAGTCCCTGGGGAGCAACAGTTAAGACAGGGCAGGGACACCCTGGGGGCCCCTACAGGCTCTGGGGCCCTGGGGCAATTGCCCATTTTTTCCTATGGTAGCTCCGGCCCTCAACATGGAAAGGAAAAAGAGCAAAATACAAAAACTGTTCTATAAATTACATTTGGAGTTACAGATTGCCCAGCAAGCTCATGGTGAACCTGGACTCTGAGGGGTGTGTAAGGGGCTGAAAAGAGACCAAAAAGCCGTCTTACTCCTTACTAAAAATGCTATGCAAAACAAAACAGAAGGTATTTGTCAGGGCTGTGGAGTCGGTACAGAAATCTTCTGACTCTTCAGTTTATGAAACCACCAACTCCAGGTACCCAAAATTGCTCCAACTCCTCAACTCTGACTCCACAGCACTGATATTTGTGATTATTAAGGCTGGAGTGAGCATATCTTGTCTCCCACAATGCATCACTGCTGAATAGGCAAAATGTTTCTGTGCTCACTCCAACCTGAATAATCGCAAATACGTTCTGTTTTAAGAAAGCAAAATTCTGTTTTATATAAAATTTCATGTAACATTTAGTAACCCACAGGTCCAGATTCCCCCTGAAACAAAACAGCATTTCAGATATACAGTATATTCATATGAAGCTGGTCATATTTAGAAATTTAATCTTTTCACCTCTCTGAAAAGATGCATTAGCTGGGATTAAATAAGATTAACCTGTGATTATGAAATTACTTCCAGTTCTATTTTTGTATCAGGATTAGATGCCAATTCATACACACTCAAATATACAATACATTGAGTACAACCTAATACAATGAATGTCTATGATAGGTTTCATACTAATACTGATACCAACTCACAGGAATAATACTAGTATCAACAATAATCTATGTTTTGTATGAATGTGGTTTATTCCTGTAGACAGAATCGCTAAACCTAACCCACATGCGATAGTGAACAGAGGCCTTGCTATTAAAAATAGTAACAGCAGAGTCACAAATGTGTCATTTCAATGGCAAGGTTGGCAAAAGTCTAGCAAGCAAACTTTTGCAGTTTTTGTTTTTTAATAAACTGTGTGGGGTGAAAACCGAGAAGCAAATCTTTTTTCTCGTTAAGGATACAAGAGTGTGACCTACATTTACCACACGTTGGTAACACAGTAATGTGGAGGAGAAAAGGCCTATAACAATCAGCTCCTGAAATGATAGCTTTGATAAGGGGGAGTTTACTTGCAATTCACCATAGTTTGATTGGATGCTTGTACTCATAAGGAACAAGAGAACTCAGCCCTTTTAGAACACAAAAGGTCTCTTTCATATGGGAGGCTTGTCAGGCAGCTCAGCCCTGTCTGCCGGCAACTAAGCACTTTCCTGATACAATTGAATGCAGTCGAATGCCAGCGTTTGTAACTCCACACATGTCAGCATTTGACAGGTGGTGCAGTCACTTGGCAGCAAAAGTAAGTACCCGGCTGGTGAAAGGGAACAGTCGACAGGTGGAAAATTCACTGCCTTCAGGTGGAAAAGTCTCTGCCTTCAACCTCTCATATAAAAGAAACCTTACAGACACAATTGGCTTGATACTACAGAATACCCACATAGTTCATGGTGACCAGAACCACTAGGAATGTTTAAAGGGGAACTTCAGCCTAAACAAACATACTGTCATTAAGTTACATTAGTTATGTTAATTAGAATAGATAGGTAATATAATCTCTTACCCACCCTGTTTTAAAAGAACAGGCAAATGTTTGTGATTCATGGGGGCTGCCATTTTTGTCATGGGGCAGCCATCTTTTTGGTTGAAAGGAGGTGACAGGGAGCAGGAGACAGTTCCAACTGTCCTGTGTCCTGATCACCCTTCCGAGCTGCACATGCTAGGCTTCAAATGTCAGATTCAAAATGTAAAAAAAAAAAAAAAATTGCACCAAAACAGCAGAGCGAGAACAACATCAGAAATCCCATCATGCTTTGCACAGCATCAGGTCATAAATGCCCGGGCAGTTTTCTTCTGTGCAGCTAAAAATGAGGCTTGTATAAGAGAAACAAAGTTCTGATGCTGTGAAACTGTTACAGAAACACCAGGCCTTTTCAGTGCTGCTAAGTCAATTTTTAGTCTGGACGTTCACTTTAAGGGGCTAAAGAAGAAGGTATCTGCAAAAATTCAGCTTGAAGAAAGCAAAATCGGTTTCCCACAATGGCTATCATTCATAAAAGCATGTTTGGTTAAAAATAATCTGGTCGAGAAAATACCGCATTTGGTATTTTAGACTTTTGCATGCTAATTCATAAACATTTTTACAGCTGCGATAGAAGTGCGGTATTTTACCAAACTAAACTGTCGGTAACATTGTTACAACATTGTTACATTCATGCTCTCCGTGCAGAGACGGCATTACAATAAAAGAGGCATCCCCATCTTTTTGTTATAGTGCCTCTGCTTGCCCTGAATCTGCACTGAATTTGTCTATTAGTCTTTCTTAACAATTTAATTGCCACAGTGTAGAAGAACTTCAAGAAACTTTATACATGCCATGCTTTGCGATTCTGACATCCAGCGCATAGACATCTCAAAAGCAGGAACCAGAGAGATTAAAAAACACAGCCTAAAGTATTCAGAGGAAGCCTTGTTTATTGCGATCCCTATGCTTCAGAGCTCACTGCTTCTGCTGAGTCTCTATTAACATCACACAGTTCCTCTCTCTTATCGCCTCTTCAAAGCAGGCGGTATGTTCCGTGCCATTACCGCCTGCTCTAATCTTTATGAATTGACGTGTTGAGGTAATTACTGCAGGAGTCAGTAATTTACCTCACTGCTTGGGATTTTCAGCTTTTCATGCGGTAACTGTTTGTATGAATTGACATTTTGCTAAGAGCTTGGTAAAGTCAGCTGTTTTCTGCATTACCGCATGCGGTAATGCTTTATGAATGATAGCCAATGCATCACTCCTGAATATGCAATTTATCTCTTTATGCCCCTGAAGCCAGGCTTACATCCAGAACCGCTGATGTACAACAAGCCAATAGCTTATACATTTTACAAAGCCACATCAACCCAACATGCAGACAGCCTGACCGAAACAGCATATTGTATATTCAGAAGTGACACTTCATGGGAAACCACAGTAGCTAATTTAAAGCTGTATTATTGCTAATACCTTCTGTTTTAAGAAGGCAAATGATACGCAAATGCCTGGATGTTATAACATGAGAAGTTTTCCTTTAGTACTGTCGATTTAAATATTCAACTACAATATTGTGCAAAAACAGCCGATCTGCTACCGGAGGTAAATCTGGCAACATGTAAATTTCCTTCTGTATAGCATCAGGCCCAAATGAGACAAATCACAGAATTCAGTGATTTATAATAGGCAGTGGAACCTCCATGTCTTTGCATTTTGTTTTTGAAAAGGTAAAACTTCAGATTAGATTTCAATCTACCATAAATCAAAAGACTGCAGGCAATGAAAGGGTTTTATTTTTCGCTAGGAATATTCATGACTTTGCCTTAATCTGGCTGACCTGTAAGCAAACCCTCCCAAATACAGTAATAGCACACAATAATACTCCTGGGAATTGGAGAAGAGAAAGTTACAGACTTCAGTGCAGAGATGCAGGGAAGTACGGTAGTCATTAACAAGCACATTAACTTCACCAGTGAAAAGGAAGTTGGAGTTAACAAATCACTAATTATAACAGCTTGTCATGCAACTTCCCTGGACACCGTGTACACTCAAACGTGAAAAGACATTTGCATCTTCCACAGCTGCACAATGTAATTTTATAGAATGAACATGCAGGGTGTGGAAAACTCATCGTGCTGGCAGACTTTTGTGATTTGGAGGGTTTTTTTGTGCATGAAAAGGTCAGTTGATTTTACATGAGCTGTAAGATTGAATGCATTTTTAGTGTGTAGAAAAATCAAGCCGAAATGGGGCCTAACTGTAGTACAGCAGGTAGAAATATCCTTCACTTGGCTCTCGCCAATCATTTTCTATTATATTCTGCACTCTGTTCCCACACACACTTTGTCTGCATCTGTTCAACTTTCCTTTGTAGATTTTATCACTTCTAATAGAATTCCAGTATCTTCTGGTCCTGAATTTTTTTTTAATTATTATTATTATCTGAATGCCTTTGTTTTATTAGATTTATTATTGAGCTATGTACACACTTTCAATTGACATTGCACGAGCGTCAGTTCAGGGCCAGGTTCTGTGCAGTCTGTTACTATTGAGGGGGTGGAGAGATGACACGCAGCACACCATGGAGCAAGAGGGGTAAAAAGGGAGAATAGCGTCAGCCTACACTTTAGTTAAATAACATTCTATCTAAACGTCCTAGACTGTACAATCAGATTGTAACACTAGTATGTTATAGCCTAGAGGTCAGACTTCTGAAACAAATACTGTAGATATAAACATCTCCTACACAATCTAACGCTAGCTAGATAACACTGGTCATGAAAATGTAGCCCAGCCTTTTCCCTTTCACAGAAATGAACCACCCAGGATATCTGCTAAAATGGTTAAATATTCATCAATGACCCTAGCCTGTGGGTACTTTTACACATTTGCTGACAAGAACGGTTGAGCTCAGGCAATGCCATGTATGGTCAGCTATACTCATTTAACAAAACGTGTTTAAAAACGTAACATGCAGCTCTGTAACAGTATTATGATACTTTTACTGTTGTGCATTACAAAAACATTACATATGCCATAAAGCTAAGATCCCCTACTGTGATTTTATTACTGCAAAATTAAACGAAAGCTAGGAGAGCCCATAAAGCTAAGCGAGACCATAACTGTCTACATACATCACTGAAACAAAGTTATAACTAATCATTTGAAACTGCCATAGAGCAACACGTCAGCAAACAACCTGGTTTCAAGCATCATTTTAGAGGACCACTATAACAAAAAATTACATTTTTACTACCTGTAGACACAAACATACAAGATACATTTCACCTAGAGTAAGATGAAGGCAGGGCTGTGGAGTCGGAGTCGTAGCAATTTTGGGTGCCTGGAGTCGGAAAAAAATGCACTGACTCCGACTCCTAATGAATTTGTAACTGTAATTAAAATAGAAAATGATAAAATGTTCTAATTCTCAGATAATAGTCATTAAAAATAATGTATATATACAGTATATATACAGTAATAGCTGTGTTCAGTCCACAAAAATGAAATAAACCAATCAAAAATTAGTTACTTGTGCTTCTTCAATAAAGCAGTCCCCGTATATTTAAAGTCAGATATACATATCTGATTGTGACTGTACAGTATTTATGATGTGTACACAGGAATCTCTTATATATTCGAAATAACATCTATGCTGTAAGTATAAAGCCTGATGTGTAGCCGTGTCACTAATAGAGATGGTCAATGAGATGGAAATAATTCTGCATTGATGCTGGTTTATGCAAATTTATGCAAACCGCCGCGCTGGACGCGGAACCAGCCGCCTTACTGGTGTTGCATGCGGTGGCTTTTCCGCGTTCTGCCCTGCTATCAAACACACGCTTCCGCGTGCAAACCGCCGCAATGGACGCGGAATCAGCCGCCTGCTCAGTAGCACATGTGGCAGCTTTTCCGCGATCTCTCACAGATGGTTTATAGTTAGTCTCTCCTGTTTTTTACATGTCCCCCACATCGTGTTGTTTCTACCTTCCCACACTTTCAGCTGAGTGTTACCCCCCCAATAATCAAAAATGTTTAGTTCTCCTCTTCCTTACATATGTTCCTAACCCTTCCTAATACATTATGTCTGTGACTGATATGGATTAGGGCCAAATCGTTTTATCTCAATGTATCACATGTACAATTATTACCACCTGCGATCTTTGTATCCAGAGATATGTTGTACACTGTGGAGCCCAATATATGGGTATCTAGTGCTGCACATTGATGGGTGCAGCCAATCTACTAAGAGATATGACCAATGTGTTGAATCTATGCAGCCCGCATTTGGAAATTGACGCGTTTATTGCGTCCAGTGGATGCGGATACATGGCGTCCGCTGCCACTGATGTTGTCCCGTGATCTACTATGCGGCCCGCATTTGGAGATTGACGTGATCGTTGCGTCCAGCTATGCGGATACATAGCGTCTATTATTGCTGAGGTTGCCCTGGTGATCTACTGGAGACAACGGTTGCCGTGGCAACGAAGAGGCGGGTTGGACGCCTTCAGCCGAAGGGCCTATCAGCGCTGCTGAATGCGGACAGATGTGACGTCACAGGACATGATGTCGCGACCAGGAAATCCCTCAATGCGGCGTCTGATGTTTACTCACCGCATAGGAACAAACACATGAGACAGGGCATGATGTTCTTAAAGGCAAGGGAGGAACAAGCATGGAGATACATATGGAGGAGGTACATTCAAATGGGGGCAGCAACGGTGGGCTGTATTTAAACCACTCAGCACAATACACACTCAGCTCTGACTTGAGCGGGTTGCTGGGGGAATCTCTGTTGGTTGGTGGGGGGGGGATTACTCTCTGTATATATTGTACATAGTGTTTCATTTTGTGCATCACAAACTCCTGACGACGCTTCTGTTAATGAGGTGAAACAATTGTTGAGTGGCACCAATTTTTCCTACACACTTCTCCTCACGCTATACACCTCAATGGTGAAATCATTCCAACCCAGCTACCTTCTGTGAAGGTGATAAATTTGCCCCCATGGGGCTCCTTTGTTGTCATGATATTTCATGCTGGTGACACTAGCAGATACCAGCCATCACAACAAAGTAGAAATCTGTGCTTCTGCTGTACTCAGTGCATAAACGGTTGTATACTTTATGCTCAGACTGTTAGTGACTTAAAATCTGTGGGATAGCTACACCCCACAAATCTCGTGTGGGGGGAGATCAGCAAAGACCCCTGCAGACAAAACAGTCTCCGGCAATATTTCACCGATGGGCATCTATTGAAACTTTCCGAGTACATAATACACTTACGCACATTGTTTTTAGCAAATCACCATGGACAGAGTATGCATACTTTTGACTCTGACCCAGTGAGGAGAGACTGTATCATATGTCCCTCTGTATTGTATGTACAATAAGGTCAAGCCTAGCTTTGGCACGGTGCTACATAAAACTGTTAATTACAAGCCAGGATTGCAGAAGGGAGTGGCAGAAATAGCACAGAGGGGCCCAGGAGAAAATAATAAAGAGAATGGTATGCTTTTTATTGTAAGAATTATAGAGTACAGATTCTCTTTAAATCTACTTTTTAAGTTTTAACTGTTTTCTTGTTTTTGTTCAATGACACATTCATTGAAGTATGCCAGAGCCAAAATGTACGAACTATTGACCCTTTGTATCTCTTTCCTGCTTTCAGAAGCCATTTTCTGCTAGGAAAGTGTTTTATAGTTGGAATTTATTATTAGTGAGGGTCACACTGTAGTCAGGACCGAGTCAGCCACTTACATACCTGATATTTTACCCTTTCAGGCAGAGAAAAAAAAAAGGAACAAAGCATAGTTGTTGTGTGCTATGCACTGTACATACCCATGTCTATCATCATGTAACATGTCACCTCGGGTATCTCCTCTGCAGTTATTTTCACATGTAGTTAAGTATCAGCCTGTGTAACTTTAGAATTCACTAGTTATTTTAAGGATTGAAATGTTAACTTTAGAGATCTCTCCTTAACTTAAAGTGAACCCGAGGTTAGAGTGGTATGGAGGCTGCCATATTTATTTCCTTTTAAACAATACTAGTTGCCTGGCAATCCTGCTGATCTATTTGGCTGCAGTAGTGAACTAAATTACACCAGAAACAAGCATGCAGCTAATCTTGTCAGTTCTAACAATACTGTCAGAAACCCCCGACCTGCTGCATGCTTTTTCAGGGTCTATGGTTAAAAGTATTAGAGGCAGAGGACCAGCAGGGCAGCCAGGCAACTGGTATTGCTTAAAAGGAAATAAATATGGCACCCTCCATATTATTCTCACTTCCGGTTTCCTTTAAGGTGCCCATACACTAACTCGATTTCCCGCCGATAGACAGCAGATTCGATCACTGTGAATCTGCTGTGAAATCGATAACACAAACGGGGACCGATTTCAATCTGAGTCCCCGGGTCTGTGCTGCCCCTTTCTCCGGCTGTCCATCTTCTGTGCACTTCCTATCCCGTCCTGTGAGAAGGGGAAGTTCAAACAGTAGAGCGCCCTCTACTGTTTGAAATTCCCCTTCTGACAAGACAGGAAATGAAGTGAAGATGAAGAAGGCCAGCCGGTGAAAGGAACTGCACGGACCCGGGTACTTGCGCCAGTGGGACAGGTAACATTGCTGCTCCAGTGGGAGCAGGAGTGAAAGGAGGCGGCAGCAGCAGCTCCACTGATTGTAAATCAATTTCATGCTGAAATAGATTCAAAATCTATGTGCAGTGTATGGGCAGCCATTAGATCCCTCTCTGATTAGATTTGATCAGAGAGGGATCTATCTGTTGGTCGATCTGGTGGGAATCGACCAGTGTATGGCTGCCTTAAAAGTTAACTACGTACTAAAGTTTACTACATGCCTTATCATCGTGGTGATAACACTAGAAACAGCTCAGAGAGTTATTAAAGACAGGAGATAAGCTTAGTGAATTGAAGCCATTGTTGCAAAACAGTTTAAAAGTGGCCATACAATTATAGATTTTCAGCAGATTCGACCATAAGATAGATTTCTGTCAGATGCCTGTCAAGTCGAATCTGACAGGAATCTTATGTGTGCCACACACTAGGAACATATTTTCAATAAATTTCAGAATTAAATCTATAGGAAATCGATCTAAATGCATTATTGGAGCATTAGATCCAATGCAACTCTATGGGCCATCAATCTGCTTCCAGCAGCAGATCGACCTAGATTTTCCATCCTGTCAGATCAAATTGATCAAAATCAGCCGCAAATCGCTAGATTTAATAGAATCGATTTCTGATCATTCAATCGATTCCATAGAATTGATTGATGGCTGAAATCGACCAGTGTATGGGCCCCCTTAAGGTAGCCATACACTGGTCGATTTGCCATCAGATTCAACCAACATACAGATCCCTATCTGATCGAATCTGATCAGAGAGGGATCGTATGGCTACCTTTACTGCAAACAGATTGTGAACCGATTTCAGCCTGAAACCGATCACAATCTGTTGTGGTGGTGCTGCCGCCGCTCCCCCCGCACGCATACATTACCTGCTCCGCTAGTGCGACTGCCCCGGGTCACCGCTCTTCTTCTCCGTCTCCGCTCTGGTCTGCTCTGGTCTCCGGCATGCTTCCCTTCTTCCTGTCTGGGGGAAGTTTAAACAGTAGAGCGCCCTCTACTGTTTAAACTTCCTGCCGGGACAGGAAGAAGGGAAGCATGCCGCAGACCAGAGCGGAGACGGAGAAGAGCGGAGACCCGGGAGTCGGGCCGGCGGAGCAGGTAATGTATGCGGCTCTATTGCGTCGGTCGTCGGGCACTCGAACGCCGCTAGCGATGCGCTCTTTACCTGCGGGCGATCGACGGTTATTTTCCGCACGACGGGATCGGACGGAATGGATCGAAATTCGGCGTGTAGCGTGAACGATTGGCAGCAGATTCGATCCCAGTGATCAAATCTGCTGTCGAAACGGGCGCAAATCGGGCCAGTGTATGGCCACCTTTACAGTTACTGGTTAAACTGCCTTTGCTGCATAGCACAGTGATTCAGGTGACAATATTTATTAACCTTTCCTACATCAGCTGTGTGCTTATCCTAGCTGGGTAAAGAATCAGTAGTGTAACTATGATGATTTGCGGTCCAAGAAGCAGGAAGATGACACAGGAAGCTGAGAACCAAACAGAAATGTCACTTCTAGATGTTTATGTGATGTAGCAGTAGCAGCCTACCTCAAGAGACTGGCTGGAGACAATTGTAAAACATTTTCACATGTACACTAACATGGTACTTAGCTGTTTGCGACTTCAAATTACAGCTTCCTGGCATTGTGACATTAAACTTAATTTACAGAGGATATCAATTCTTAAACTGAAATGAACATCTGATCCTGCACCATTCAATAAATGAATAGTAGTCTGAAAAATACTCCAAATACAGCCACCATAACAGGACTGAAAACATGAGATTCACACATCACAATCTCAACTGTAGCAAAAGTAGGGCCCGTTTCCACTATCGCGAATCCGCATGCGTTGCCCGCATGCGGATTCGCACAGTCAGTACAAGTGGATGGGACTGTTTCCACTTGTGCGTTTCCCCGCACGTTTTTCTGTGCAGAAAAAATCTGCAGGGTAGGGCCCTCAGAATTCGCCTGCGTGTGGAATGCAGGCGAATCGCACGCAATGTATTTAATAGGGAAATCGCATGCGGTTTCCCCATGCGTTTTTTGCCGCGATTTCGCATAGGTATTAATGTTAATTTACACAGGCAGTGACATGGTTAAATTCGCATACAGCCTTACCTATGCGAAATCGCATGCGAAATCGCGGCAAAAAACGCATGCGGAATCGCACCCGCATGCGATTTGCCTGCGGTGATTCGCCGGCGATTCCGCAACGCTATAGTGGAAACGGGCCCTAATTCTTGGCATACACGGGTCGATCCGGCAGCCGATTAGCTGCCCGATAGACTCCCGCCGCGTCACCGCGTGCGCCCACATCGATTCCCACTGGTCCCTGCCGACGCTTCATATCTTGCACTCGATTCGCCGCTATTGTCCGCCCGCGGGTATCAAGCGCGGAATCGATCCCCGCGGTCATCGGACACATTGAATATTATCAATCGAGCCATCAGCGGCTCGATTGATAAGCCTGCGTCGAGCCATGTATGCCCAGCATAACCCGTTAAATATTTGTCTGTTCATCTATTTCCCTCCCCTACCTAGGGATAAGCTTACACTGGTGGTTTGAAGGAAACCCTTACTGCCCTCTGAAAGTGGGAAGGCAAGTGCACAGTGCATGACAAAGTGACCAACAATAGCAGAGGTAAGGAGAAGGAACAATAGCTTCAGCATTGGCGCCTCCACACAAATACTAGGTTCTCTGCAACGTGTGTATGGTGGCCCCAATGCCTTAGCTTTAGACCTAATTCACTGTCATTCCCAGTTAGGGTAAAAGCTGTGAAGATAAAGACATGAGGGGTTTAACAGCAGCATTCACATTAACGTCTAATGTCAACATTCGGCTGATGCTGCTTAGCGCATATTTTGGATGTGTCAGGGGCAATCCAGAAAAGACAACGCACGAAATGTAAGGAAACACTGTGCAGTGATGACAATACTGCATCCATTACTGACATTTGTGAATTCCAGTGTTAATCTAGCCTACAGCTTACCCAGACCACATTGACATATTTCTGCTGTGTGCAGTCCATTCTGTCACAGATTAGTGTATGTACAGTAAACTGACAGAACTAATTCATCCACACTAATCATCCAGAGGGAGCCACAAAGCAGATGATTCAAGAAGCACACAGGAACTCACATAATAAAAAAAAGACTCACATGAGATCTGAGAAAAACAACCTGACAGCACAGAAACGGGGGTTTCCCAAAGTAAAACAAATGCCTTTCCTTAGCCATGATGGTTTACTTTGGGGTAGACTGAGGGTAAAATACTAGAAGACTAGATCATACGTATAGTAAATGGGAGATTTTAAACCGGTGTCCTGCTTAGCTGAGAAACTGCGTGCAAAGTTAAGTTTCCTGATGAGCCTCTGAGGAATTGGTTAGGGTTGTTAAACATGCGTCAGGCAACGGTTTATGTAACGCACTTTGATTGTGTTGTGTTGGCAATGTTTTAGAACGTTAATGTAAAATTTTTATGTTTTATATAGAAGAATGTGCAATATAACTGTTAAAGGTCCACTACTGCAAAATCATTTAAAGGGACTCCGAGCAGTGCAGAAACTATGGAAAGATGCATATCATTTTAAAGCTCTCTTTCTCCTCTTTCCGATGATATATAAACCGCTGCCCTACGCCTTTTAGTTTTCGATATTTTTGCGATTGAAATTGCCGCGGCCGCGATTTCAATCGCGAAAATAAAGAAAACTAAAAGGCGTAGGGCAACGATTTAGGTGTCGCCAGAAAGAGGAGAAAGAGAGCTTTAAAATGATATCCATCAAGCCATAGTTATATTGTATTACACAGGACGACTTTTTCTGCTGAATGGAGCTGCTGACACTGGGGAAAGTGTCGGCCTGTGTAATACAATATAACTATGGCTTGATGGATATCATTTTAAAGCTCTCTTTCTCCTCTTTCTGGCGACACCTAAATCGTCACTCTACGCCTTTTAGTTTTCTTTATTTTCGCGATTGAAATCGTGGCCGCGGCAATTTCAATCGCGAAAATAGCGAAAACTAAAAGGCGTAGGGTGGTGATTTATATATCATTGGAAAGAGGAGAAAAAGAGCTTTAAAATGATATGCATCTTTCCATAGTTTTTGCACTGCTCGGAGTCCCTTTAAGTACACATGAATCTAAGATGTTCATTTGTTCACAAGTAAATGCACTATAAATTACTTTTCCCCTATGTTGCTGTCCATTATAGTATGTGTAGAAATCTGACAGGTTTTGGACTAGTCTATCTCCTCACAGGGATTCTCAGCATTTTCTTTATTTTTCACCAAAGCACTCCCTGGAAAGGATCTAAATAAAGATTCCAGACAGCCTTCCTACTCGCTTGGACGCCATCTTAGCAGTGGGTCTGAGCAACTGCTGTTCCGTAGATGCTTTTGAAAATAAAGAACACCCTGAGAATCCCCCACAAGGAGATCGATTCATTCAAAATCTATCAGAACTGTTGGATTTTGACTACCTACTGTGACAGCAGCATAGGAAAAAAATAAATGTAATAAATTTAAATTAAGCATTTTGCTATGGGAGAAATGTACATTTTATTTTGTATGTATGCACATGTATTTTCAATTTTACAATTTGTCACGATAGGGGTCCTTTAAGGATAAGATCCACCAATAGTTATTTCCACCAATAATACCAATTAGTTTGTGTGGATCTTAAAAGGAACCAAAGGTGAGAGACATGAAAGCTGCCATATTTATTTCCTTTTAAATAATACAAGTTGCTTGGCAGTCCTGCTGCTTTTTTGGGTTAGTGTGTCTGAATCGCATACCTGAAACAAACATGCAGCAAATCTCGTCATATTTCTCAGAAACATCTGATCTGCATGCTTGCTCAGGGCCTATGACAAAGTCATTTGTGCATTATTGAAAAGGAAATAAATGTTTGCGTTTGCCAGATATGTTCAGAATGACCCTGCCCTGGAACGATGGGCACCAGGACGATCCGGGATGGATTAACAAATAACAATGTGAATAACACTTTAGCCTTGTAGCGTTGTGTCCTCGGTTCAAACCAGAGCCAGGAAACTATATTCACGGGCTTTGTTTCTTCCAGGTGTCCCAGTATCCTCTCAAATCCCCCAAAAATACTTACAAGTCAAATGGTCCACCCAAAAAAATTACTTTAGCTTACTACAGGAACATATGACAATGACTGACTATGGTTGGAATTAGACTGTGAGCTCCACCGGGGGACAGTTAGTGACATGACTTTATACCAGGGCTGTGGAGTCGGAGTCGTGGAGTCGGAGTCGTGGAGTCGGGCAATTTTGGGTGCCTGGAGTCGGAGTCGGAGTCGGGAAAAAATGCACCGACTCCGACTCCTAATGAATTTGTAACTGTAATTAAAATAGAAAATATGATAAAATGTTCTATTTCGGAGATAATAGTCATTAAAAATAATGTATATATACACAGTATATATACAGTAATAGCTGTGCTTAGTCCACAACAATGAAATAAACCAATCAAAATTAGTTACTTGTACTGCTTCAATAAAGCAGTCCCCGTATTTTTAAGGTCAGATATACACATCTGATTGTGACTGTATATATGATGTGTGCACAGGAATCTCTTATATATACTAAATAACATCTATGCTGTAAGAATAAAGCCTGATGTGTAGCTGTGTCACTAATAAGAGATGGTCAACGAGATGGAAATAATTCTGCATTGATGCTGATTTATGCAAATGTATGCACTCCCTTTGCTGATGAAATCAAATTATTTGATATGTTGTTAAAATTTGGTTTGGTGACTACAAATTAAAGGGTAACTGAGACGGATGAAAAGTAAAGTTTTATACATACCTGGGGCTTATTCCAGCCCCCTTCAGGCTAATCATTCCCTCGCTGTCCTCCACCACCCGGATCTTCTGCTATGAGTCCTGGTAATTCAGCCAGTCAGCGCTGTCCGGCCGCATGCCGCTCCCACAGCCAGGAACATTCTGCACCTGCGCAATAGTGCTGCACAGGTGTAGTATGCTCCTGGCGGCGGAGTGTGTGCATGCGCACTACGCCCGACTGGCTCAAGTACCTGGACTCATAGCAGAAGATCCAGGTGGTGGAGGAGGACAACGAGGGACTGATTATCCTGAAGGCGGCTGGAGAAAGCCCCAAGTATGTATAAAACTTTAATTTCATCTGTCTCAGGTTTACTTTGTTACACAGTAGTACTATACTCTACATATGCACTCTCCACAGAGCTGCAGGGAATCCACTGAGAATGCTGTGCACATTGAATACAGAGGTGTTGTCTGTTTACAATCTCCTTATTCCCCTGCAGAGTACCTGCACATCATTCTTACATGTACCCACACTTACATTGCCTAGGGCCTGATAGATGTTCTTTGTTCCGGTTTGTACCTTTTACAAGTACTCTTACCAAGGACTAGTTTTAGTCTAAAGGGAATAAATATAGTAGTCTACATATCCTTCTCACTTCAGTTGTCTTGTAAAATTCCTAAGCGTTGGCAGTTAAGAGACGAATTTTATGTTACATACTTTTAATCAACAAAATTGTAATATGCAAATTAGAGGAGTCGGAGTCGAGGAGTCGGAGGAATCCTAAACTGAGGAGTCGGAGTCGGTGGATTTTTGGACCGACTCCACAGCCCTGCTTTATACACTATATAAAAGAGCTGCAGAAAGCATTAGTGCTATATAAACAGAAAATGATAAAATAGAAGAGATTAATGTTAACTAGTCCACAGAAAATGACTGCAGTCTTTGACCCATCTATTTTCAGTGTGCTGTCTGGTACATTATAATAGCTCAGTAAATAAGATAACATATCATTACAAGACTGGTCATTCTGTAAGGGCCAGTTTCCACTTGTGCCGTGTGTCCGGCTGCGATACACTCGGCGGCACTTCCTAGTCTGCGGGTACACAGACGAATCCCATCAGCCATGCCACAGCTATGGGATTCGCAGCCTCCGGCCCGGAAAGAGATGGCAATGCCGGCAGAATCGCTATGGCAAGTGATTCGGCCGGCGGCGCCATTGTCTTCTATGGCAGAGTTCTGCGGATTCGACACAGAAACGGGCCCTAAAGGAATACAGTTCTCAACCCTACACTACCTCTCAAGCCCGCTGTCTGGGTGTCACCCTGGACTCCGCACTCTCCTTCACTCCACACATCCAAAACCTCACAAAGTCCTGCAACTTCCACCTTCGTAACATCTGTAAGATTCGCCCTTTCCTGACCTCTGCCACCACCAAACTCCTCATCCATGCCCTCATAATTTCCCGCCTTGACAACTGCAATGCCCTTCTGTCTGGTCTCCCTATGACCCAAACAGCCCCACTGCGGTCCATCATGAATGCGGCAGCCAGAATTATCCACTGCTCCCATCGCTCCACCACGGCGGATGCCCTCTTCGAATCCCTCCACTGGCTTCCTATCCAGTCCAGAATCAGATTCAAGATCTGACCTACAAATCTGTCCACAAAACCTGTCCAACCTACATTTCTGATCTTACTCAGAGGTACACACCTAGCTGCTCACTCCGCTCTTCCAATGAACTTCGCCTAACCACCCCCGCATCACCCAGTCCCATGCATGCCTCCAGGACTTTTCAAGAGCTGCTCCAACACTATGGAACTCCCTACCTCCACCCATTAGGGCAGCCCCCCCAACATCTTTAAGAAAGCCCTCAAAACTCACCTTTTCACTCTGGCCTACCACCCCTCACAAGTGCTCTAAACCCACAGCTGAACTCTAGTCCCCCTACCTTTCGTGTCCTTACCTCTCCCTCTAGATTGTAAGCCTTTGGGCAGGGTCCTCCTCCTTTTGTGTCCTACCTGATCATGCACCTCCATTACTGTGAACTCATGCTATGCATCTGAGTGAACCTAACTTGCCTAATCTCCATGCTCCCCTCCAGTGACTGACTAAGCATTACCTGGTACTCATACTGTGCTGCATGATCTGGTCTTTCTTGTATTCAGGTATTGTCATTTTGCTGTGTCACCCCTAAACATTGTCTGTAACCTAAACTAATGTCCAGCGCTGCGTAATATGTTGGCGCTTTATATACACAATAAATAAACTGCAATAAGTATTTTAGGAAGCTTGATGAAAACCATAGCAACACTATAAAGTTCTTTGTTAAAGATAGCCAGAATTCTCCTGTTTATCTCATGGATTCATTCATCTTCACAAAGCAAAAAGGTATTTTCCTTTTACACCCCTACAGCTAGTCTGGTTTACTGCAAAGATACATTCATTCCATAGAATCATTACATCCATAGGAGTGCTAGCATGTGGACCTAGTTGGCAGTAATCATCGCCATCTCAGCAACAGGGGACACAGTACAAGAAAGCTTACCGATGATTGACTATGAAGAGCATGGGAAGTAGGGTAGAAAGAAGAGCGAGAGAGAAAGAGGCATCTAGGAAGACACCCAAGTATCACAGGTATTCAAGTGTAATGGAGCTTGTTGAAATACTGTACTTAAAATACACAGTCAACTTTTTTTTCAGGGGGTAAATCAAGTACAGTAGAATCTCGTTCTAGTAAACTCTGATACAGTAGAGTAAACCTCTGGAATGGATATTGTAAACTCCAGTCCTCAGGTCCCAGCAAATGCTTTTGTATAAATATATAATGTATGACCAACTCTGATATAGTAAAAGTACTTTTCCTGGTGCTTTGGAGTTTACTATAAAGGGAGTCTACTGTATTCTTTAAATATGTCCCACTTCTGACACGCACGGTGTTACAAACGCTACCATTGCTGCTCAAAGGGGCTTGGGTGGTCAACAGACTGGAGGCTGAAAGGCTCAACTAGCATGCAGTTCAGCCTTCCATGTGAAGGAGGCATAAGTCAGGGTTCACACAACAGAAGTGTGTGCCTTTTCCCTACATAAGAATTTGCAGCCCATGTAAATGGCCTCATTCAAATGTAATGCAATTTCTGCAAGCAGGGAAAAAAATACAAAAAACTGAAAAACCTTACAGCAGTGCAGCATTTTTTTCCACACACCTCATTGTAACAGAGACAAATGCACGTGTCACATGCATGCGAAAATACGCTTTCTGCACATAGAACTGTGGACTCTCTCTAACAGAAAGTGGTAGTTTTCTTTTCAGGTCGACAAACACTATACAATTAGTGGTAGATTAGGTAAGCCATCAATATCCTTCTGATATTACAGGAAGTTTAGAATCAGGATGCTACTCTTCTGACATTGATCATGCACTTGTCTAACCACTCTGCACAACTAGATATCAGGACAAGGTTTCAGCAATACAAAGCTATGCAAAATATCACTTGTCTACCACTGCTGCCCCTGACCCACCCTTCTACCCAGATGAAACATATGCCCAAGAAACAATCGATTGACAATGCAATAAGGAAGACAATATGTGAACGTTTATAAAACATTTTCATTAGAACTAATTCTGCAGCCCATCACTGGATGCTAGGATCCCCTGGAAGCTTGTGGCCGCCCTCCTATACGTTAACAAACAGAGCTGCACAGGATGGTTATGCCAGCACAGTAGGAAGGAGCAGCTGCTCAGGCATTTGGCTCCATACTGCTGCGCAGTCCCGAGCCATCTGAACCTGCTGAGTGTGGCCGAGCTTCTCTGACAAGCCCTTGTCAACAAGTTTTGGGGGGTCCTAGTGGCTAGTGCTGAAATGGCAAGGTGGAAAGGGACAAGGGAAGCCTCTAGATTATGCAGAGTTTTCCCTCTATCGATGCAAGTATCCAAATTAGGCACTTTTTCCCATCAGTTTTCCTTTAAAACTGTCTGGGATTTAGTTCTGCAGAGAGAATAGGAGGGTGACAGCACTGCAACTTGCTGTGAACTGGAGGGCCGTTCACCACTATTGTGTTATGAGGAAGAGATCAAGAAACATTTTATGCTGGGCATACTCTGATTTACAGCAGAAACATCAACAAAGAGTTGTCTGAAAACACATTAATAGGTTTTGGCTGCTTAAAATTGGGACTTTAATTCTGTTCACATAATTTAAGACTCATAAAACGTCTGCAAGTAGCTTGCATCTCCTAATTTGTAAAGATCATTATGTGGTGCTAGCCTGTAACCACTTCTTTTTCTGAGGCTAAGATAAAAAAAACTCCATATAAGTCACTGATGTACTTATTTATATCTTGGCGTCTTAAAGTTTTCAATTATACTAGCTGCAGCTCACATTTGAAGATGTCCCAAGGGGAGGGAGTATATCTGAAAGGAACCTGAACAAAGAAGTCCAGCTCATCAAGGCAGTGCTAAATACCTCACTGAGGTAGCAAAAGCTCAGCTACTAATTCAAGAATGACGTTTTATTTTACCACACCACAAAGAGAAAGCAAAGTGAAAACAGGCCCTGTGCGCCTTTCACATCCCTGAAAAGTATTGTGCTGCAAATGAACTATGACTGCAGTGAGCGAACAGTTTAATTAATGTCCGCTGCCGATATGTGATGTGCTGGCTCATCAATGGATGCAGGTACAGGAACTGTTGAGTTTGAACTGTAGTCTAGGCAGGCAGCCAGATGACTTCTATGCTGGTCATTTTCAACTTAAAAGCACATTCATCACGTTCTGTATGGCTTTACACTCAACGCTGTACACCACATAACTAAACCAGGTGATACAGTCAAAGTGCATGGACAGTTTTCCAAAGCTTTTCCACCTCTTCTCTTTACTCAATGAATGAGATATAGAATATATCTATCTATACACACACATACACAGTAGAATCTCATTATAGTAAGCTTTGATATAGTAAACCTCTGGGTATAGTAAAGTCAGTCCTCAGGTCCCTGCAAATGCACCTCTATAAATATACAGTATAAGACCAATTCTGACCACGCACGCACACACCTAAAGAACAAAAAAACTTTCCAGATGTATTTATTTGTGAAACTAGATTGCTGCTATGTTATCATCAGCAAAACTTCTGCCTGGCACTCTTTAAAGAGACTCCGTAACAAAAATTGCATCCTGTTTTTTATCATCCTACAAGTTCAAAAAGCTATTCTAATGTGTTCTGGCTTACTGCAGCACTTTATACTATCACTGTCTCTGTAATAAATCAATGTATCTTTCCCTTGTCAGACTTGTCAGCCTGTGTCTGGAAGGCTGCCAAGTTCTTCAGTGTTGTGGTTCTGCTATGAACTCCCCCTTCCAGGCCCCTCTATGCACACTGCCTGTGTGTTATTTAGGATTAGAGCAGCTTCTCTCTTCTCTCTTAGGGCTGGAACCCACAAAAGCGTTTTTTCGAGCATTTTGGCAGCGCTGCGATACGCTAGCGTTTTGCCAAAACGCTCAGCTGATGTTAATGGATGGGGCAACTTCCACAGGAGCGTTTGCGTTTCCCAGAAACGCAAACGCAGGACCTGCAGCATTTTGGGAGCGTTAGCGCTTCAATGTAAAGTATTGAAACGCTAGCAGAAACGCTCAGCAAAACCTAAACTGAACGGTTTTGCTAGCGTTTTGCGGTTCAGCACACTGTAACAAAATTAAAAATAATTCACAGGACCAATCAGGATAAAAACGCGAAACGCAAAACGCTACACAACCGCTGAGCAAAAAAAAAAATACACTGTTGCAAAATGCGACCGGTTGAACTCGATGGACGTATGTCTTTTTTCAACCAAAATAACTATGTAACTATGTAACCCGCATGAATCCGCTTGCAAACCGCTCAGACAAAACCCTAGCGGTTGCGTTTTGCGTTTGCGGATTTCAGTGGGTTCCAGGCCTTAGGGCTCTTTCACACTAGAGGCTGCGGTAGAAAAGGCTGAAAGTCAGCCTTTTGCTTAACGCCAATACATAGCGTTTTCAAAACATTTTCAAAGAGTTTTACAGCTCATATGAAAACGTCCTTTTTTTTTTTCTTCTATAAAAATAAGTGAACAAGTTAGCTGTAAAACGTTTTGAAAACGCTGAAGTTGGCGGTTTCCATTGACTATCATTGAAACGCCAACAGCCAACTTCGGCTGTAAACAGCCCTAAATAAGCTCCTGGGAGCGTTGAAACGCAACGCTCCAAAACGCCGAGTTAGATGTGAAAGGTAAAATGAAAGTCTATGGACTTTCTTTTACCTAGCAAAACGCCAACCTCGGCCGTGGTGTTAAAACGCCGAAACATCCCTCTGGTGTGAAAGGGCCCTTATCTTTTACAAGCTGGATAAATCGTCCTCTGAGCTGCCTGGGCTTTCACATACTGAAGAATTACAGACAAGGGCAAAGCTGTTTGCAGGAAGAAACAAGCAGCCTGAAACTTCAGTGCATGAGAACAGGGGGAAAGAAACACACAAATGATCTCTTGAGATTCAAAAGGAAGGCTGTATACAGCCTACTTGTGTATGGATGTATTTTCTATGTGTGGACATACTGTACATCAACCTACTTCCTGTTTTGGTGGCCATTTTGTTTGTTTATAAACAAATTTTTTAAAACTGTTTTTAACCACTTTTAATGCGGCGAGGAGCGGCGAAATTGTGTCAGAGGGTAATAGAAGATGTCCCCTAACGCACTGGTATGTTTACTTTTGTGCGATTTTAACAATACAGATTCTCTTTAAAGGAGTTCTGTGGGGGTTGCGGAGGAGAAAAACAGACACTTACCTGGGGCTTCTATCGGCCCTGTGCAGCGGTAATGTCCCATGCCGTCCTCCTCCCATCTGCCGTTCTTCGCCGCTGGCCCCGGTCTAAGCGGCATGGGATCCAACTGCGGCTGTGCTACAGTGGCCGCGCACCCGCTCGCTTCCGCCTGCGTCATCTGAAGCTTACTGCGCAAGCGCAGTACAAGACACCGTTGTACTGCGCCTGCGCAGTAAGCCTCAGGTGACGCGAGCGGAGGCGCGGTAGCGCGCATTATTCGTCTGTGTGTCAGATGAATAATAGCCCAGTGCCGGCTGCAGGGAACGGCAGATGGGAGCAGGACAGCGTGGGACATTACCGCTGCAGGGGGCTGATAGAAGCCCCAGGTAAGTGGCAGTTTTTCTCCTCAGAAACCCCCACAGAACCATGTCAAACTCCAGCCCACGGGCCAAATATGGCCCTCGGAGCCATTGAATTTGGCCCTCGAGTGGTTTCCCCACTTTGCATTATGTTTGGCTGACTCTACACCACCAGGGAAGCTATACTGGAGGTGAAGCCTTAGAACACCAGGGAAGCCATATGGGGAGGTAGGGGAAAAACACTAGACACTAGGGAAAGTGTATAGGTGAGGGAGGACCACTAGACACCAAGGAACTGTATAGGGGTTGGAGGGGAGCAATAAGACACATTGGAACTGTATAAGGGAGGAAGGTGGCTAGTAGACAGAGGTTGGCCCGCGACTGAAGTCCCAGTGTACAATTTCGGCCCACTTTGTATTTGAGTTTGACACCCCTGCTCTATATTTATATTTGTCCCCATACTAACTACTTTCAGTTGGTCTATATTATAAAATCACCAGGTAGTGCTTAGCAGTGGCATAGCAACCCCCCAAAAAAGACTGGTTTGAGGCCCCCTCCTTGAGATAAAGATGTGCACACACACACACCTACCTTTGCCCTCAGCACCCACTCCCCACCTTGAAGAGTAGCGCTGCAGAGTAGAACAATAATTACCTGCTCCAGCATTGCAACGGTTCGCCACTTTCCTTCCCACAGCCACCAGCTCTATGGCCTAGTGCACACCAGAGCGGTTCTGCTGCGGTTTGCGATCCGCTTGCGGGTGCGGATCCGCTAGGGTAATGTATTTCAATGGGCTGGTGCACACCAGAGCGGGAGGCGTTTTGCAGAAACGCATACTCCCGGGCTGCTGCAGATTTTGGATTGCGGAGGCGTTTCTGCCTCAATGTTAAGTATAGGAAAAACGCAAACCGCTCTGAAAAACGGCACTTCAGAGCGGTTTGCCAGGCGTTTTTTGTTACAGTAGCTGTTCAGTAAGCTTTACTGTAACAATACATGAAATCTACTACACCAAAACCGCTATACAAAACCGCAAAACGCTAGCTGAAACGCAGCAGAAAAATAAGAAAAGGCGTTTCAAAATCTGCTAGCATTTTGCGGATCTGCTAGCGGTTTTTGGTGTGCACCAGGCCTATGTTTGCATTCAGCCAGCTTCCAATCACATGATAGTTACTTTTGGCACCTTCAGCAATTTAAGTGTTCTGCAGCCTCAATGCAAGCCATTAGGCCATGTACTGCTGCTTTTTCAGTTACAATAATTTACTCCATTTAAGAGAATGGGTTGTATACAGCAAAAAAGGGCACCAGGGAAATTTGGGCGCCGGGTGAAGCCACTAGAAGAATATCAGCAATGTGGCCTGTATTCTTCTATTGGGTACTGGCTAATAATATTGTAACAGACTATCACTAATTTTACCAATATTCTATTATTGCTTTACCAAACCTTCCTCTCACACCAACCCTCCCTGTATCTATTCCCAACACTAACCTACCACTATGTATGTCTAACACTTAACACACCACACACACGCACGCGCTCGCTATCTAAGCCACTTAACACTATTTAAGCCTAACGCTATCTTCCACCTACCCACTCCTAATGCTGAGGATACACGGTACGTTTCTGTACCGTGTTTCGACCAGCTGATCCAGCCAGCTGATAATATTCAGCTGGCCCGACCATGCCGCTCGACCTGCGCCCGCTCGATTCCCCCGGTGGACAATGGCAGGTAATCGAGCGGTGATAAGGAAGCGCCGGCGTGGACGAACGGCAATCAATCCGCGCGGACGAGCGGAGACGCGTCAGGGGTCGATCGAGCGGCTAATCGGCCGCCGGATCGACCCATGTATGCCCAGCATAACACTGACCCAGTAACTTACCCCACCACTATCTAAGACACAATCTCCCCACTTTTGGTCCCTTGGGCCTTGTCACCTCCCATTCCCAAATTGTCCACTGGGAACTGCTAAAGCTGCAACTAGTATTAGTAAAGCTGCAACTAGTAGGCACCCACATTTCCATTAGAATGGGGGGGTTCATTTCCGTTAGCCGGGCGCATCCACTAGGTGGCGATAACTCCACCAGAGTTACATCTTTCCCTACTATCTACGGCAGCCTGGAGGGGGAATAGTAATTAACGCCACCTATTGGTTGCGCCCGGCTAACGAAATAGTACTGAATGGGGTTTTCGAGTGGAACTATAATTACAGTAAAAGATTAGCATCTCGATCACTTCCATGTAAAATCACTGATTATAAAAAGTGAAGAAACTGATCTGTTAGCCAATTCGTTATGAGTATGTCCCTTAAGGCATGTACACATGTTCCGTTAGTGATGCCCAACAGGAATGGCCTTGATCATGCGGCAGCACCATGGGGTTCAAGCACTGTACAGATGAATCATTGCTATGGGACAGGGAGATGGGATGACAGCACACACATTGCAAGATAAAAAAACCTCCCAGGTTAAAGTAAGGACCTGGTTGAGAAGGTGGATATTGCAGCCCTTTAACACAAAGCCGCTCAGGCATTGCTCTATCTCCTATTCAATAAACACATTTACCATTCCTCACAACAATCCTAAATGCCAGCTAAAAAGCTACACAAAGATACAATAAATTGCTAATCGTTATTTTCATGAAAACACTACTCGTTTCACTCCACAAAGGTTTCGTCAGGAGAAATCATCAAATCGTAAAAATGATTCGATACAAAAACAGTTTTCCGCATTGGATCAACAAATATGTTGAGGGATCCTTTGTCATGCTTAGAATCCATTCATACATGCCCACTTACAATGGATCCACTGTCTCCATTGCGGTGAGCAGAATGCAGTCTTGTGCGGTGCACAATGCAGACATTGGACAAAATTTAGATATGTCATATATAGACATGCTATATATGACATTTCCAATGGAACGGAGACACTGACACAGTGTTTGTGCCTTGGACGGAAACAGTGCATCCGCTGTCACTGCGCATGACACAAATCCAATATAGTGTGGACAATGGTGCTTGAGCATGACTTTTTTCTTCTATGCACAAGCACCTTTGTCCTACTGAGCCTGTGCGAAACATACTTAGGCATGCACAGTATTGGCCATGCCTATCCATGGCCACACTCGCACACAGAAGAAAACAGAGGGATGCAGCACTGTAACAGTACTATGTAAGAAGATATGGAAAGCCTCTGGACTATCCAGAGGGCTCCTACTACCAAATATTGCTTTATAAACTTTTTCCCTAGCACTTTAGGAACTATTTTTTCTGACAGTTATTAGTTCCATATAAGCTTTCTCTAATTCCAGTGATTGTAAAGAACTATAAAAAAAAGAAAGATTCTATTTCACAAAACAATTAAGTTAATTAACAAGTTTTTTCCTTCTTCAAAACCTGGAATTAGTGGGAGCTGGAGCAGATCTTTGCACAGGGCTCATCAAACTGCAGCTTAACTTATTTATATAGCGCCAACAAATTACACAGCGCTGTACAGAGTATTTTGTCTTGTCACTAACTGTCACTCAATGGGGCTCACAATCTAGTCCCTGCCATAGTCATATGCCTATGTATGTATCTATTGTGTAGTGCATATATCATAGTCTAGGGCCAATTTAGGGGGAAGCCAATTAACTTGGTATGTGAGAGGAAACCGGAGTACCCGGAAGAAACCCACACATTATAAACATTGTTTTGCAATAAGATAGAAACACAACGTTAATAAAAGGTTGCATCACAATGCATATAGTACATAGAAGTACGCCCTACACATACAGCATGCTGCGCATTATTTATACGGAAACCAATGCACCTCAGTGCTGATGCACCAATGTGAAGGTACTGTCGGAACTGACAAAATGCAACAAATGCAGTGCAAAAGAAGCTTAATGGCTTGCTTTTTTGACAGGCAGTAGACCAATACAACAGATCCCTACTTTCACACAAACCTGTTAACACGCAT
Organism: Hyperolius riggenbachi; assembly: GCF_040937935.1. Lineage (NCBI taxonomy): Eukaryota > Metazoa > Chordata > Amphibia > Anura > Hyperoliidae > Hyperolius > Hyperolius riggenbachi. Next base: position 437,879,511 of record NC_090646.1, read on the forward strand.
TTGTTGCGAATGTGGTTCCACTGCATTAGAATGCAGCACTACACTTTTTTCCCAGGCAAAAGAGGTGTTGCCATTCGTTTAAGGAATGGCGCGCATCTGCTCCTAGCCAACAGCAGAGTGTACTGCTGGAGATAGATTAGGGTTGCTCATTTGTGAACCGGCTCTGAGGCTAGGTTCACACTTTGCCAGGTCCCCAATGCAAGTGGTCACATCAGATGCAATATATGATTTGCTGTGCCTGTCCATGATTTAGTGGTGTCGTAACAGACACGTCAATAGATACTAAGCCATCTATGACATGTCCATGTTCAGTGCGATAACCGGAAAGCCATGTAAGACGGGCCACTACGTTTCACTAACGCAACAGAAATACGATTTGGCCTTCTGTGTTAATTTTCCTATCATTTATCCACAAGCCGCACCAGTGGGTGATATTAGCAAAATAATTTGTAAAAATAATAAAAAGATAATTAATTTCTCCTGAATCCCACTGAAAGCTGTACTTCACTATCCCACTTGTGTGACTACAGATATAAGACAACATACAGCTAACAAGCATACAGAGTTGTTATCTTTATTTTCAGTATTCCAGCCAGCCTGGGGACGGGGGTAGCGCTGCCCAGTACTCACCGAGCCCCCATCTTTCATGAGGATTTTCTTCACGAACATAATCCGGTTGCCGCTCTTCTTCTTCTTGTCCTGGCTCATCTTGGCGTCATCATCCTGGCAGGCGCCTGCAGTCAGCACGGTAGCTCGGGTCACTAGCAGGGGACCTTCTGCAGGCAGCTCGGCCGGGTCCAGCTGCCCACCCGGAGGGCTGCTGATGTCTATGGTGGCCACCAGTACGGCGCTGCAGGGGGGAGCAGGGTGCGGGCACACCGGGTACAGGCTGCTGCACGTCTCTATGGAAGGCTCCAGCAGCACAGGGTAGCAGGTACGGTGCCAGCTAGCGGAGGAGGGAGGCTCGGGCTGCTGAGCTCCGGTGCCCTCTCCCGGACTCCTCTTGTCCCCTGGGGGATCCAGACTCCAAGCCCGGTCCGGCTGGACCTGCCCGCTTACACACTCACACACCGGCAGCTGCGGCCTCTACCTTCCCCTCTCCTGAAACAACGGCAGCCGCGCACTCCCCCGCTCTCACCGGATGCGCGTCACCATACCGCCCAGACTGCCTGACACTTGCCGGGAGCGCGTCACTCACTGCACGGCGCACTGCTGGCTGTCGGCGCCAGGGGGCGCCCGTACCATCAGCACAGATGGACACCTGCTGGAGTGAGCGACTGACTGACTGTCGCTATTAATCACTGTGCACGTTTGTCATGTCTTCTCTCTCTGGCCTAGGATTGGAGTGATGCACTTGGATGTATTTGAGCAGTCATGTAAAAGTTTAGAATAATCACAAAAATATTAAAGAGGTGGTTTCCTCAGTAGCTCCTGGCGGAGAAAAAATTGCCACATAAATATGTGTGCACAATTTTGTAAAATTGTTTTAAAAACATTTCATCTTAAAAAGCTATTACCACAAAAATGTATAATACGTATAAAAGAGTAAAATGCACTTTAAATTAATATTTCCAATGTTTCCGTCTCTTTAAATAAACAGTAAAAACAGATCTGACATATTTTGGACTAGTTCATCTCTTCATGTGGGCTTCTCAGTATAAGGCTAGTTACACACCGGGACGTTGCGTTATAGTGGACGTTATGGTCGCATAACGTCCCCTAACGCAACGCTTGCCGGTGTTGGTAGAGGACGTTGAGTGAACCGCGTTATGCGGCTCTTTCCGCATTAGGGCAGTGAGAGTGGCGCTGATTGGCCGGCGAGACCACGTGATGCGGAGTGAAACACTCCGCATCACGTGGTACCGCCAGCCAATCAGCGGCCACCAATGCAGTGCATATTGAGTAGCCATGTGCGCTGCTACGTAGCGGCCTCTCCCCGCCTCCTCTCCGCCCTAACACTGAGCATGTGCAAACAGTCTAACGCGGCTTAAGCCGCTGGAACGCTATAGTATGCTGCACGTTCTGAAGAACGTGCAGCATTACATGTAACGCAATGTGGGCAGTGTGAACAGCCCCATTGACTTTGTATTGCTGTGAGTTGGGGAGCGTTACTGGTTGCACAAACGTGCGCCTGTAACGTCCCTGTGTGGAAGCAGCCTTAAAGCAGCTAATTTTGGCGCACTGCTGCACAGGGGCGTAACTAGACATCACTGGGCCCCCCTGCGAAACTTTGGATGGGGCCCCCCACCACTGCAAAACTTTGGATGGGGCCCCCCACCCTTCTCGCTTTCTGCACAGGAAAACTGAGGACCAATGTGTTTTTCCCATGCAGATAAAAACACTTATACTTAGGCCTGGTTCACATTAGCGTTCCCTGTCCGGATCCGCCTGATCGGATCCGGACCTTATACTGTACAAACGGAACGTACGTTCCGCATAGCAATGCAAAGGCTATGCGGACGTTCACACGCGTACGTTCCGTACACTCCGGAGCCGATTCGGATCCGGACTCCGGAGGCTTTTCCAACATGCGCTATTTTTAGGGTCCGGCTCATCCGGCCCACGCACCCGGAACGGATCCTGACTGCACCATGCGGATGTGGAAACCTATGGGGAACGGAAAGCACAGAACACACAGGATGCAAACACCTGACGTTCTACCCCACTTCCTATGCGCATTTTAGCGGCCATTTCGGATGGGGACACATGGGCAGCAGTGGAACAGCCAGGGGAGGACTGGCCAGGGGGGAAGGGGGGAGATTTCCCCCCAGGCTGCCTCTCATTTAATGATTTAGGGCTGGCACTGTGCCTGGTGAATTCAGATTTATGTATAAGGCAATGTGAAACACTAGGCTGAATAAGGGAAATAAATGCCCAATTACAGAGCAATTTCAGGGCGGCCAAGCTAGTAAATATACACAGCATGATACAGAGCAGAGGCTTGCCTGCATTGTCCGTGGGAAAAAATCAGTCTGGTCTCTCACCATTGTTAACTGCATGTGCACAGCTACATAAGATATTGTCTAGGTTGAAAAGTTTTCGACAGTCCCTAGACTCCAGAAGGGCTGCTTGCAGACAGTCCCTAGACTCCAGAAGGACTACTTGCAGGACTTGTGTAAGAGATAGAAACCCCAACCGTTGTAACTCAAAATGTATTATGTGCCCCCCGGTGCCAGTGCATTTATACTTTAGCTGTCACGCTGTCCCTTGAGTGTCCTTGCTGTATTTCCCACGTGACTACCGGCATATAGCACGTGGGACACTTGTGTGATGTCATTTGGGCTGGGGCTGCCGTGAAAACGGGCCTCTAGTTTGTTTTTCCCCCCAGGCCAAAAGGTCCCAGTCCTCCCCTGGGAACAGCAGTAACTTACATGCTGGAGCGTGCTGGAGCTGTTTGGCAGTATTTTGGAGGTGGAGGTGCGGCCTACAGCGGAGGACCTGATTCTACAGGTTCACCAGGTGCACCTTCTGCAGACCCCAACAAGTTTAGGTACTTTTGTTATTTTTTTTTTTCCCCGGATCCGCATGGCAGCCGCGTTCACACCGCAAGAAATACGCATGCAAACGGACCGGATCCGCATCGCATGCGGATAGGTGCCATACGGCTCCCATGCGTATCAGGTCCGGCTCCGATGCGGATACGGTCCGTTTGCGTGACAGAACGCAAGTGTGAATGGGGCCTTAAGGAATACTATCGATTCACATATTTTTTTCAATTAACCACCCTAGCGTTCTGGACGAGCTGAGCTCGTCCAAGAAAAAGTTGCTGTTAGTGTTTAGGACGAGCTCAGCTCGTCCAGCGCTGTCCCCACTCACCAGCGTGCACAGCGTGATCTCCGCCGCCTCCTCTGTGCTGCTGCGGCTGCTGCGGGGCTCCCTCTCCCTCCTGCTGGCTCTGATCGCCGGCGCCAGGCTCCTCCGATCCTCCGGTCCCCGCTCCCCAGGCTCCCCCGATCCTCCGGTCGCCGCTCCCCTCCTCTCCGCAAGCCTACGGAGATCTGGCAGTCAGGGAAGATGGCGTAGCCCAGCCACTTCCTCTGACGCCGGCTCCTGCGCCCCCTAGTGTCCGTCGCGGCGACAGCATCATTGGATTACATAGGTACACAAACTCTATGTAATCCAATCATGCTACTGTATTTCAAAAAGTTGTTTGCACAAACACAAACACCTGTCAGCTCTCAATAAAAGCCCTGAACAGTTACTGGCTCTCCCTCTTTCAGAGTCCTCAGCGTCCAGTGTTAGTCTGTTTACAGCTATCATCTGTGATTTCTGTGCGATTTCTGTGCGATTACTGCTTTTTTCCAGCCTTAGCTTCGTTCATATTACTGTCAGATTGCGTATTGCTTTCCGTCTTTTTCAAGACGCTGTGATCCCTGTGCGTTTGCTTTTGCTGGTTTTTTTTGTTTGTTTTTTTTGTCGCTGCTCGTGACCCCGTACCCTGCTTGGGGTCATGGCCTCGTCCTCCCGGAGGCGTGTGCGTGACGAGGAGTTGTTGGATGTCCTCGAGGCAAGCGACAGCGAAGACGAGCTCCTAGAGGAATCGACAGACAGCGATGTTCCCGGTAACCTGTCTTCGGAGACGGAGACCAGTGATGAGGAAGCCGAGGAGCCAGTGACGGTCGCACGCACCTGGTGTGAGCTGGGGAGCCCCACTCAAGCTCCGCCACCCAGGTTCCCCTTCACAGGGGCACCCGGGCAGAAGATCGCGTGCGACGAGAGTCCGCTGTCCTTTCTGGAGCTCTTCCTGACTGATGACGTCATCCGCAAGATTGTTGAGGAGACGAATCGCTATGCAGCGCAACATCAGCAGGGATCTTCTCTACCCAGGTTCTCGCGGAGCAGGAAGTGGGAACCTGTGACCAGCAACGACATCTGGGTGTTCCTGGGGCTCGTCATCCTCCAGGGAGTTGTTGGTAAGCCGCTGCAGAAGTGGTACTGGACCACTAATAAGATCCTCAGTACGCCCTTCTTTGGATCTGTTATGTCCGAGCCACGGTATACCCTCATCATGAAGTATTTGCACTTCGGAAACAACGAGGAGTTTGATGAGGCCACCCATCCCGCACCCAAGCTGAAAAAAATTTGGGACATATACCAGATGATTGTTGCGAACTTCAAGGCTGTGTATGTTCCAGATCGCGACATCACGGTTGACGAAAGCCTCATGGCATATAAGGGGAGACTGAGCTGGGTGCAATTTATTGCCTCAAAAAGGGCACGCTTTGGGGTGAAGTCGTATATGCTCTGTGAGGCCAACTCCGGGTACATCTGGAACTCTGTAATTTACACGGGCAAAGGCACCAAATTTGCCCCTCAGTTCAGCCAGTTTGGGTGTGCCACCTCCTCTGTCCTAACCCTAATTGAGCCATTGCTGGATCAGGGGTACTGCCTGACGACAGACAATTTCTACAGCTCCCCTGAACTTTTTGATTACCTGGTCCAGCATAAAACCGATGCCTATGGTACCTTGAGGGCTAACCGTCGGAATCTGCCGCCGGCCTTTTCTGCCAGGAAGCTGAAAAAGGGGGAGGTCGTTGCCTGGCAGAAAGGCAAAATGATGGCTCTAAGGTGGAAGGACAAACGTGATGTCTGTGTCCTCAGCACTATTCATAATGCCGAGACTGTCCGCACCACCAACAGGAGTAAACAGGAGGTGGATAAACCCAAAGCCATACTGGATTATAACAACACTATGGGGGGTGTGGACAGGGCTGATGGAGCCATGACTTTCTATCCGGCTGTCCGCAAGCAGCAGCGGAAATATTATAAAAAAAATTTCCGCCACTTACTTGAGCAGTGCTTGTGGAATGGCTATGTGCTCTACAAGAAAAGGTGTGTAAGGCCTGTACCCCACCATGACTTTGTCTGGCAGCTGACGGAAGCAATCTGCACGAAGTACCCCCCACCAGAGTCAACATCTAGACCGGGGCGCAGGGCATCATATGTCGTGAATCCGGCACGGCTTTCAGGGAGACACTTTGTGGAGTACTTGCCACCGACCCCACAGAAAGCAAACCCTACAAGAAGGTGCGTTGTTTGCTGCAATAAGAAGGACAAGGATGGCAAAAAGATGCGGAAGGAGACCCGCACTTACTGCCCAGATTGTGACGTGGCACTTTGCGCATTACCATGCTTCAAGATCTACCACACTAAAGAAGTGTTCTAAGGTACACTTGTAGCCTGTATAATTTTGTTTCTGCCTTCATTTATTTATTTCTGCATTGATTTATTTATTTCTGCATTTTCTTTATATTTCTGCATTGAGGAAAAATGCAAGGTATTTCAGTTAGTTATTCATAAATTTTATTTTATTTTTGACAAGAATTAGTGTTTGACACTTTTATTATACTCAGAATGTATACTAAACTCTTGCTTGGCTCATTTTGGTAAGTTACAGGAAAAAAGGTGCTGAAAATTAAATGTACCGCTTTTTGCACAGAAATCCTTGGGAATCAGAACGCCGAGGTGGTTAACACAGGAATTGTTTGGGAAGTGCTGCTAAGTACTGGTGTATACATTTTAGTAGCAACTTCTTTGTTTACTGTTAGCAAAATACATTGAGGCAGGGGTCACACTTGTCTTTCAGTTTCTACACTTTTCAGAAAACTGAAAGACAAATGTGACCTCTACCTTACAACAGCTAATGTAATTTATAGAGAAAACTGACAAATTGCGCAAGATGTCAGTTTTTTTTCTGCGCGCGAAATCTACATACAAGTGTGACCTAGCTCATTGATTAACATGAGTTCTCAGTTGAAAACAGTTTTTCTGTGCAGAAAACGCGCACGAAAGCCGACAAGTGTGTTCCCTGCCTCAAAGTTTACTGACGCCAAAACTGACGGCTGACTGAGCCATGAGGAGAGGAGAAATTCCCCTCACACTTGATCAGCTAACTCTATGTGTAACTCTGTGTGTGACAGAGAGAGACAGGACACAGGAGCTGCAGCTGTTGGGAGCTCTGTTTCTGACTGAAGTGTCTGAAGAGAGCAGAGGAAATGTAACTGTTTTTGCTTTCAGAGTTTGATGTTTGATAATTGCTTTCTGTAGTCTGATATGCAACTCTGGCTGTGCATTGAAGCAGACACCCCTTCTGCAATTGATTTGTCCCAATATAGCTAAATCCTACCCTCAATAAATTACAGCTTTTGCCTCTGATATTTACCATGAAAAGTAGGAAAATGTTTACACAGCTACTTAGACATTATTTGCACACTGTCATTTTAGAACACTTGGGTATCGATAGTATTCCTTTAAAGGAAATGTCAGGCAATCTATGCTACCCCCAGATCTTCTTACCCGGGGCTTCCTCCAGGCCTTTGCAGCTGATAAGTCCCTTGTTGCAGCTCTGCTCCCAGTACATACATTCACACACAGCTTTATTATTTTACTACATGAGAGCACATGCTATATGGAGGAACAACAATGAGATGCTAAACATAAGATATAGTATTCACTGTAATGCTGGGTTTACACCGTGACCATACAATTTTCTGTTAGATTTACCTGCCAGATAGATAAAGTTCAACATGTTGGAAATGTATCTATCTTACAATATATCTGCAGAGCAATTAGGCAGTGTTCTACTCAGCAGGAGATAAACAGAAGACAATGCACCAAAGATAATGACCATTCCCTACCGAAAATAATCTAATTATGCATTCTAACAGAAAATCTAACAGAAAAATCTAACAGAAGAATGTAACAGAAAATTGTATGGTGTAAACCGAGCATAACTTTGGCAAAACATTCAGAATGTCACTGATTGATACTGTTATTACAAGATCTTGGACCATGAGACAACAAGCTCTCAATGAAGCAGCAACAGTAAAGACATTAATCTCCACTCCATTGTGTTGTAAAAGTAATCCGAGGCCATAAGGTCAGCATGTGTGATAAGAATCTAGGAATCCTTTCAGAGTGAAAGCAAGGAGTTTAAGGGAAAGTGTACAACTTTTTTTCAAAATGTGACTCGTTTGGTTTTAAGGTTGTACTTGAAGTCATCAGAACTTTGTAGCAGTGAGAGACAGATGTTTTTTACGAACCCTAGGGAGCAGGGACAGTGTACAAATTCCAAAGTGTGTACGAGTCCTTATCTGTGTGGTGGACACATGCAGTCAATATAACAATGGTGTGAGAGCAGAATACATTTTTTTCTCCATGCCCTTAGCTGTCAGTCTCTCAAACATTTCCCCCCCCCCCCCCACGGCCCCTGTAGCTTCTGGGCCCCCCTGTGGAGGCATTTCTTGCAGGGTCTATTGTTACACCCCTGCCGCTGCACCAATCGTTTTAAAGAGAATCTGTATTGTTAAAATCGCTCAAAAGTAAACATACCAGTGCGTTAGGGGACATCTCCTATTACCCTCTGTCACAATTTCGCCGCTCCTCGCCGCATTAAAAGTGGTTAAAAACAGTTTTTAAAAGTTTGTTAGTAAACAAACAAAATGGCCACCAAAACAGGAAGTAAGTTGATGTACAGTATGTCCACACAGAAAAATACATCCATACACAAGCAGGCTGTATACAGCATTCCTTTTGAATCTCAAGAGATCATTTGTGTGTTTCTTTCCCCCATGCACTGAAGTTTCAGGCTGCTCTTTTCTTCCTGCAAACAGCTTTGCCCTTGTTTGTAATTCCTCAGTATGTGAAAGCCCAGCCAGCTCAGAGGACGATTTATCCAGCTTGTAAAAGATAAGAGAGAAGAGAGAAGCTGCTCTAATCCTAAATAACACACAGGCAGTGTGCATAGAGGGGCCAGAAAGGGTGAGTTCATAGCAGAACCACAACACTGAAGAACTTGGCAGCCTTCCAGACACAGGCCGACAAGTCTGACAGGGGAAAGATACATTGATTTATTACAGAGACAGTGATAGTATAAAGTGCTGCAGTTAGCCAGAACACATTAGAATAGCTTTTGGAACTTGTAGGATGATAAAAAACAGGATGCTATTTTTGTTACGGAGTCTCTTTAAGTGTCACTGTAGGTCACAATGAGAAATATGGCTATTGTAGCGATCAGTGACTAACTTGGCTGCCACTGATTACCGGAGATCAAATTAGAAGAAAGATGAGGTAGTTCTGCTGTCGGTAATAGCTGGTACACAAATGTACATGTACATGTTCCTCTTCACACCCTCCCTGAGTTGCAACAACTCGGATGGGAAATAATATTTAACACGCCCCGAGTTTCAGCAGCAGCAGAGTGCACATCTTTTGCCCTCAGACAAATTTGCCCACAGCTATTTTAAAGTGAACCAGAGGTGAGAGTTATAGGTAGGCTGCCATATTGATTTGCTTTTAAAGAAAATCTGTAATGAAAAAAACTCCCCTGGGGGTACTCACCTCGGGTGGGGGAAGCCTCCGGATCCTATTGAGGCTTCCCCCGTCCTCCTCGGTCCCACAGCGGCGGCGAAAATCCTCCTGGACCGGCGGCGATGTAAATATTTACCTCTTGGCTCTAGTGCAGGCGCAGTACCCGCTCTTCCCACGGAGATAGGTGAAAATAGCCAATCTTTCCGTCGGGCCACTCTACTGCACAGGAGCAAGTCTCCTGCACCTGCACGGTAGAGCGGACCCGACTGAGATAGGCTATTTCCACCTATCTCCGTCAGAAGAGCCGCAACAGCGCCCCCGCTGGAGCCAGAAAAGGTAAATATTGCACAGCGTGACAAATTGTCGCCTGTGCGTTCCGGGGGCTGCAGCGAGACCGCCGTGGGACACAGGAGGACGGGGGAAGACTCGATAGGGTCCAGAGGCTTCCCCCTACTGAGGTGAGTACTCCCCAGGGGAACTTTTTTCAGTACAGGTTTTCATTAAGCAATACCAGTTGCCTGACTATACTGCTGATCCTCTGTCTCTAATACTTTTAACCATAGACCAGGGGAGGACCTTTTGGCCTGGGGGAAACACAAACCAGATGCCCGTTATCATGGAAGCCCCAGACCAAATGACATCACACACGCACCCCACGTCGTATATGCCAGTAGTGGAGCGCCAAAGCGGAAATACAGGTAACAGGTGCACATAATACATTTTGAGGGACAACGGCCGGGGTTAACGTCGTGTCTAACATTCGTGGTTATCGCATGCCGTGATTATCGCACCTGACAATCACATTGGCCCGAGATTTGCCAACATCTCAGATTGATACATTCAACCAATTTCCACCCAAAATTTTTATCCGATTCGATAATATCAAAACGGTTGGACAATCGGCTGTCGAGTCAACAGATATATGGCCACTTTAATTCCCCAAAGCTCATTCCTCACCCCCCCCCCCCCCCCCCCCCCCCCCACACACACACACACACACACACACACACATACACTTATGTCCTCCCCTGTGTCACTATCTCTACTAATCCCTCAAATATGCCCCTCCTCCACCTCGGATATTCCCTCCTCCATTATCAGACACATCCTTACTGACCTCCCTCCTGGCACCATGATCCCTGCCTCGTTAATGCTAATTTCCCAAGTTTTGATACCCCTCCTTCCATCACTGTTTTCACTCTCCCCCCCCCCCCCCCCCAACATCCATGCCTTGCTTACCTGCTTTTTATTGGTGGTCAGTGGCAGTGAATCACTGCCTGCCCACGACCCACTTCCCTATAGTATGAAATCCTATAGGCCACATCCATTTTCAGTACTGACAGGTGGAAAAGACATTACGATTCGATCATAGCGAAAGAATCTGTCTGTAACAATTGATGCATGTATGGCCAGCTTTAGATTATGGTTTCGAATAACAAAATTGGAGAGAGGAGAGAGAAGGCAAAGCAGGTGGTTTTGGTGCAAGGCGCCAGGGCTGTGGAGTCGGTATAAAAATCTTCAGACTCCAACTCCGACTCCTCAGTTTATGAAACCACAGACTCCGACTCCAGGTACCCAAAATGGCTCCGATTCCGACACCTGGACTCCGACTCCTTAGTCTAATACTTACTAGGGCTGTGGATTTTGTACAAAAATCATCTGACTACTGACTCCGACTCCTCAATTTATAAAATCTCAGACTCCGGGTACCCAAAATGGCTCCGACTCCTCGACTCTGACTCCTACTCCGACTCCACAGCCCTGCACCGGTTGCCCAAACCAGGAGCACCATAGCAGCAATAATAAACTGAACGGGGAGCGTATAGGTAATTTGGGGCTCAGGTGATCGCCGTACCCCAAATTACACCTCCCTCTGAGTTGCAACGACTCGGAGAGGGAATAGTATTTAACACTGCCAGGGAGTTTAGTGGCAGCAGGAAGAGCCGTCATTTGGTGCTCCTGGTGCCCAACTGACCCACAGCGTACAAATACTAAGGGATCAGACACACTATAAGTGATTTTCTGAGCTCTTTTAGCCATCAGAGCTTTCTGAGAGCTTTTTAAAAGGGCTCCCATTGACTTGCATTAAAATCATGGTAAAATCGTGATAACAGTAAAATCGCTCAGAAAAGTGCTTATAGTGTGTCTGAGACCTTATGTGTTATGCAGAGAAGGGGAGAAACAGTGAGGAGAGAAGGGCCTGATTCACAAAGCGGTGATAACTCAATTATCACGCCTAAAAGACTTTAGGCATGATAACCTTTGCACTGCGTAGTTTTGTGCTCTTTATCGCACGCAAAGTCCTGCGCGCAAAGTTTTGCAACTCCGCGCGCAGCGCCGATAGGGTTTAATGGGCGCATCGCGCGCACTGCACCGCTCAGCATCGCGCTCACTGCACAGTTTGCGCGAGTTTCATTCTATCACGCCTAACCTGAGTTTAGGCGTGATAAAGGGCTTTTCACAGGCGTGCAAATACTTTGCACCGCTTTGTGAATCAGGCCCAATATGTTCTGTAAAGCGCTGCGGAAGATGGTGGCACTATATAAATACTAAATAATAATAACAATAATTTGCCTCACCATGATTGCACTTTCATTTAGCTTTCCTGTATAAGAAGAGGACACAGCCAGCCAGCACTAGGGGAAGAGGGAAACAAAGGTGAATGAGGGAGGTCTGGTGCACACCAAGAGGGCGTCTGAGCGTTTTTCAAATCGACAGAAATTTGAAAAGCGATTGGCTAATGTTACCCTATGACGGTGTTCTCACAGCAGCGTTGTGATTTTTTTCAAAATCGCAAACACGTTGCATGTAGCAATTTTTGAAGCGAGTCATTAAAAAATCGCTCTGAAAATCGTTTCACAAAACCGCACTCGCAAATTGCTAGCAATTGCTATTGTTATTTTGACGTTCACTAGCCCAGAGAGAGGAGGAGTGGAGAGAGACTGAGAATAGCCTGAGATGGGTGATATTTTAGTTGGGAATGTGTCTTTTTCTATATATGGAAGAAAGACTAAAAAACCTTCCAGTCCTTTTTGATGTGATCCACTTCACTTCAAATCATTCACTGTATTGATAGAAAGGACTACAGCATAAATATAAAGCACAAAAGCCTTTGCTATACTTGATTTTTGAAATTCCTATGATTATTTATGCAAGTGAGGAGCATCCTGCAGAGACCTCCCTTTTTTAAAGGATTTTTTGTGTCAATAAAGATTTTTGATAATTTTATACCTCAAGATTTGGAAGACTTTGTGCTTTATATTTATGCTGTAGTCCTTTCTATCAATACAGTGAATAGCCTGAGATGGAGCAGAGCTGTATTGCAGTCTCACATCACACAGAGGCTACTTGCCTATAATATGACTCCTGTCCCTGCCAGTCTCTCACACAAATCAGAAAGCAACCCTCCTGGAGTCTAGGGACTGTCAAAAACTTTTCAACTTGTTTAACGCCTTATTCACACATGCAGTCATTATAACAAAGGGGAGAGACCAGACAGATGTTTGTCCACTGACCCTCCAGGCAAGCTCTGCATCATGCTGTGTATATTTACCAGCTTGCCTGCCCTCTAATTGCACTTTTATCAGCTAGCCTAGCATTTCACATTGCCTTACAACAACAAACCTGAATACACCAGGAGTTTCACATTGCCTTACAACAACAAACCTGAATACACCAGGCACTGGACCGTCTCTAAATCACTGAATGAAAGGTGGCCTGGGGGGAGATTGCCCCCCTTCCCCCTTGCCCAGTCCGCCCCTGCCATAGACCCTGAACAAGCATGCAGCAGATCAGGCGTTTCTGACAATATTGTCAGATCTGACAAGATTAGCTGGATGCTTGTTTCTGGTGTACTTCAGACAGTACTGCAGCCACATAGATTAGCAGGGCTGCCAGGCAACAGGTATTGTTTAAAAGGAAACAAATATGGCAGCCTCTGTATCCCTCTCACCTCGGGTTCACTTTAAAGGGAGCCTGAGGGGAGAGAGGGATATGAGGCTTGACATATTTATTTGCTTTGAATCAATGACAGTTGCCTGCCAGTCCTCCTGATCCTGTGTCTTTAATACTTTTAGCCACAGACCCTGAACAAGCATGCAACAGATCAGGTACTCTGACTTGGCTTAGGTTTTATTGGATTAGCCATATGCTTTTTGCAGGGTTTTGATTCAGACACTACTTATGCCAGAAGATCCACAATGCTGCCAGGCAGGCAACTGGCATTGTTTATAAGGAAATATATATGGCAGCCTCCATATCCCTCTCACCTTGGGTTCCCTTTAAATGTATGCTCTTAGCAAATGTATGCCTTTATTCTTTACAAAAGCATCCCTGGCCTGGACCTGTCTGCATTTGGACTGAGTGAGACCTTGTTCACATTATAAATCCCCAGCGCAATCGCAAGTGCTGGCGATTTATGGAGTGATTCTGAAAGCACTTTTACAAACGCTTTCAAAGCATTTTCCGCTTAAAAAAGTGCTTTCATAAGCTATTTTCTAAGCGCTTTTGTGGAGCAATATCAGTCAGAAACGTCACGTCAGTCAGGAAGTGAACTCTTTAACCCGGAAATGAACAAATACAATGTATTTATTCATCAACGTGCTCAGGAAATCGATATACAAAGCACTTTTTCAAGCTCTTTGCGATTTCCCTATACCTTCCATTGAGCAAAAACGCTCGGAAAATGGTCCATGTAGTAAGTTTATAATTTTAATAAAATCGAAACTTTCACATGTGAACACTGTCATAAGAAATCATTGCACAAGCACTTTTACATTGATTTCTAAAATCGACAGCGCTTAAAAAAAAATAAAAAATGCTCATAGTGTGAACAAGCCCTTAAAGAGACACTGAAGCGAAAAAAAAAATATGATATTATGATTTGTATGTGTAGCACAGCTAAGAAATAAAACATTAATCAGATACATCAGTGTAATTGTTTCCAGTACAGGAAGAGTTAAGAAACTCCATTTGTTATTTCTATGCAAAAAAGCCATTAATCTCTACGTCTTTCAAAGTCGTGGAGAGGGCTGTCTTCTGACTTTTATTATCTCAACTGTAAGTGAACAGTTTTCTTTTTATCTGCCAGAGGAGAGGTCATTAGTTCACAGACTGCTCTGAAAGAATCATTTTGAATGCAGAGTGTTGTGTAATCTGCACATATTAGAGAATGATGCAATGTTAGAAAACACACTATATACCTGAAAATAAAAATATGAGAATATTTTCTCTGCTGCTAATCTTCTACTAATTATTCATAGTACACAACCAATTCATTATATCATATTTTTTTTTTCGCTTCAGTGTCTCTTTAATGCTATTATAGTAAGTGCTTTTGTATAAATACTTGAGAAACTCCATGAGGAGATGGACTAGTCCAAAATCTGTCAGATCTATCAGATTTTTACTCCAATTTCTAGCGAAAATCGTTTGACCGATCAGAAATTCTGATCAGACGAAATATCGTTCACTGCACCATCAATGAACCAATCTTTGCTTTCTACCGTATCTATCACAACCAACAAGAAAATCCAAATTTTGGTTTGACAAAAATCCAATCGGACGGCTGTTTTTATAATCGTTTGTAATTTATTGTGCCCATCAACTGAGATTATTTACAACCAATCCGATCAGAATTTCTGATCGCTCGAACGATTTTTTGCTAGAAATTGGACCGTTAGTGGCCACCTTTACAGAAGCTGTTCAGTAACAGCTTTACTGTAACAATATATGATATCTGCTACACAAAAACGCTCCAAAAAACCCTAGGCATGTGTAATGATCTGCTCTGCTGTCTGCACAGGCAGGCAGCTTTTTGACCATTTTTCAGGTCTGTACGCTGCAGGTCCCTGGAAAGGAGACCTGTCTTCACTCTGCAAGTTTCAGAGTTGCTGTTCTGGTGAGAGATTTGCATTCACTTATCCGACTATTGATAGCTCTGCCTCTCTTGAAGGCTTGCAGTATAAATACCATTTCCTCCCAGAATTCCCTGCTGGTCATAAAGGTTTGGTTCTGCTGGACTTACCGTGAGTTTCAGCCCCTCTGCTATTGTTTGCTAAATATTGTCTTAGAGTAGTTCCTTGGGAGTGCACTAGCATTCCTTCTAGCGCAGTCAGGTTGTTTATTATCTGTATTGCCTAGATCTGTCTTGGAGTGTAAGCCAGAGCAACGGTTGCTACTGGTTACTCCTTCTGTCTGTCTGTTTGGATCGCATCCGCCCTAGCTGTAGAGGCGGTGGTTCCTTCTGTACTCTGTCTTGGAGTGTAAGCCAGAGCTGCGGTTGCTACTGGTTACTCCTTCTGTCTTGTCTGGTCCGTGTGATGGTACTGTCGCCAGCGGTGGCTGACAGTGAATTGTTCTGTCCTTTTCCTAGATCGCATTCGCCCTAGCTTTAGAGGCGGTGGATCTCTCTTGTCTGAACCTTGGAGTTTAACCTTAGCTGTGGTTGCTACTGGTTACTCCTTCTGTCTGTCTTGTCTGGAACGAACGCTTGCTGTTGTCTGGGTGAGGCAATCGATTAGCAAGCGTTCGCGTTCTCTGTTTATTTTCATTTTTCCGTGTTTCATTTGTTAGTCAGGGTTGGTACATTTTGTCACTGTTGCGCTTAACGTGCGGCGACCGTGCCTTGAACGCGCTTTATCGCTATTGCGCTTAACGTGTGGTGACCGCGTTTAGCTAGTCCTGTCTGTTCCTTTGTGTTGGATTGCAGGTTGCTAATTGGTTCTGTCTTTATTCATTCTATGTTCTGTCTTTACTCCATCTTGTGTCTCTGCTAGTAATCGTCATTCTTGCGATTGCTTTCTCACTTTGGTCTTCGCTGTTGTATGTCAACCGTCGCTGGGTGGCGACTAGATTGGTGGACATACATACATTCTGTCTTTGTGCTCACTCTCTCTCGAGTGTCTATCTTGCCCTGTTTTGCTTCACTTCGTACAATCTCCTTCTGGCATCTGTGGTTGTACAGAGACCGAGTTCCTCTGTACTCCACAGCTCCATCTGCCGGTTGGAATTCCTCTCTACAGGTGCATTTGCACCAAAACTGGGTTCCCTTATTCAAACGCTTGTGGAGGGTTTTCCGCAGTGTCAGCGCACATGTTGTGCGCTGACCACGGAGATATTTCCACAATTGTTACAGCATGTTTAGAAAACGTCTCTAAACAGAATTGCTTTGAAAATCTGCTTCAAAGACCTTGAGCGTTTTGCGGATCTGCTAGAGGTTTTTGGTGTGCACTGGCCCATAGAGACAGCAGAGCTCCATATCCCGCTCCTGCCCCCATGATTACTGTGAGCCACTCACAGTACAACAGAGTAACCAAGCAGCTCAGGATGACCCAAACCACTAGGATCACAAAAATCACATTGCTAAAACAGGGAAAAGAGTCCTGAAGGGGCCATCTGGTCCCAACGAAGCTAAGCTTTACAGTACTGCATCCATTTTGATGCACCACCACTCCAGAGATGAGACATGCTGTTCATCAAATGAATGGAAATGCAATCCGGTGTTCTTAAAAATGCTTGCAATAGGATTAATTTCACAACCAATGAAAATGGATTGGAGAAATGTGAGTTGGGCTATAGTACTACTGTCTGCATTGAAAATAAAAAAAATTACACACAGAGAATCCTTTCAAATGCTGTGTTATGCACTGTGTACTAAATTATAATTTACTTCAATTTTAGTTTAGGTAATTTCCCACTTTATCTTTGACAAGGTATTCTCCATTAACTGGCACCTAAGTGTAACGATTGTGGAATTATCTCCGTGGTCAGCGCACAACTTGCGTGCCGACACCACGGAAACCCTCAACAAACAATGCGGAGCAGGATAGTTTCTCTCGAGGGAGAGAGCACAGAGACAGAATGTATGTATGTCTACCAAACTAGTCACCGCCTGGTGACGGTCGACATACAACAGCGAAAACCAAAGTGTGAACGCAATCGCAAGAGTGGCGATTGCCAACAGTGACACAAGACAGAGTATAGGTTAAACACAGGAGCAGAGCGAAAGGCACAGCATATCATACAATGAGAATGTCAACGAAAATAATAAACGCAATACCTAAACGCGGTCACCGCACGTTAGGCGCAACAGCGACAAGCGCGTCTACGGCACGGTCTCCGCACTATAAGTGCAACAGAGACAAGCACGCCACCCTGACTAACGAATGAACACAAATAAACAAATAACAGGAATGCTTGCTAAACGGCTGCCTTACCTCAGGCAACCGCAAGCGTTTGCTCCAGACAGATAGACGAACGGAAAACAGGAATAGGTCAGATAAGATCCACCGCTCTTCCGCCAGAGCGAGTGTGATCCGGGTTCAGGGACAGGACAGGAAGGATCCACTGCTCTTTCCGCCAGAGCGAGTGTGAACCAAGTACAGAAACAGAGCTAGCAGGATCCACTGCTCTTTTCCACCAGAGCAAGTGTGAACCAAATAGAGAAACAGAGCTAGCAGGATCCACTGCTCTTTTCCACCAGAGCAAGTGTGATTCGAGTGCAGAAACAGAGCTAGCAAGATCCACTGCTCTTTCCACCAGAGCAAGTGTGATCCAAGTACAGAAACAGAGCTAGCAGGATCCACTGCTCTTTTCCACCAGAGCAAGTGTGATCCAAGTACAGAAACAGAGCTAGCAGGATCCACTTCTCTTTTCCACCAGAGCAAGTGTGATCCAAGTACAGAAACAGAGCTAGCAGGATCCACTGCTCTTTTCCACCAGAGCAAGTGTGATCCGAGTACAGGAATAGGCCTAGCAGGATCCACTGCTCTTTCCGCCAGAGCGAGTGCGATCCACACGGCAAGACACACAGAAGGAGTAACCAGCAGCAACCGCAGCTCTGGCCTACACTCCCAGACAGACAGAATGATTTCCTGTCAACCGCCGCTGGCGACAAGACAATCGAGGCAGAGAAACAGAACAAGGCAATACAAGTAATACAACCTGACTGCACTAGAGGGATGCCTAGTGCAGTCCCCAGGAATACTCTAAGATAATCTTTAGCAAACAATAGCAAGGCTGACACTCCAGGAGTGTTTTAGCAGTAACAAACCATCATGACCAGCAAAGGATCCTGGGAGAACATGGTATTTATACTGCAACCCTTCAAAGGAGGCGGCTAGGCAATTTGCATGACAAGTGTATGCAAATTCCTCAGTGACAGAGCAAGTCTGAAACTTGCAAAGTAAAGACAGGTCTCTTTTCCAGAGACCTGCATCCCTCAGACTTAAGGAATGGTCAAACAGCTGTCTGCCTGTGCAGACAGCTGAGCGGATCATTACAGTACCCCCCCCCTCTAGAGACGGCTTCCAGACATCTCTCAAAACTGATATTTGCAAAAAACTCTGACTGAAAACTTCTGAAGGTCGGGACAGCCCGACTAGGCCCAGTTCCAGAGTCAATCCTCCAGAAACCGACCTCGTCAGAAGCAGAAGCCACCGAAACATGCCCATCAGTACTACAAGTCTCAGCGTAACATCCATCAGAACTGTGAATGCCAGAGAAGACACCCTCCGAGCAATGCCCACCACCTTCCAGGGACCGTCCAAAAATACCAAACCTGCCACAATACCTATTTGAAGTGTCCCTTTCCACAGAGAAGCCATTGTTGATCTCATCCAGGGTACCAGGAAATATTTCTCCCAGAATCTCCCAGAACACTTTGAAGCTCCGCAGAGATCCCAAGAGGGCAGAACGATCACCAGGCTCACATGGAGAACTACCAAGAACCCCTATGGAACCAATGACAATTCCGGATTTAGGATTACCAGGACAAGCATCAAGATCAGGGCTTTCAGGGACCACTCTTGGGCATGCAAGCAGGCAGGCAATATCAGACCATGTCTCCACCGAGGAAGCATCTGGGCATGCTGGTAACCGAGACACACTTGGGCTTTCTGAGTCACAGAGCACATCGGGGTACTAGCACAAGAGAAACTTCAGGACATGTCGAGGAACTGCCAACCTCAGAGTCCGACACGACAAGACCAAAACCAGGACCGGGCAAAAAATCATCACGAGGAGTGGTCACAAGCATTGGACTTTCAAAAGCAGACTTGAATTCAGACTTAGAAGTCTCTATGACTGTACTGGTATCTAACCAACACTTAACATTGACTACGCATGACTGAAGCTCCACAAGAGCTGCAAAAGTAGTCAGTATAGCAGCGATGCCTACTGAAGTGGGCAATGCTTCAGACGGCCCTGCGGGACAGGAGGCACCTCCTAAAAGTTCTGCACCCTTTGGGAGGAACTGGGAGACCTCCAGAACATCAAACAAAAGCTCAGGAGCATTGTTTCCCAAGTTTTCTGACAAAGAAATCAAGGATTCTGAACTATCCATGTTACAGGGCAAAACATCAAATACATTTTGCGGACAGAGCAAATGTCCCAGGGATGGTTCTACAATCCGCTGAGACTGAATTTTATCTTCATGAACAGGATGCACAGGAATATTTACTGGAACACACACTGACTCCCTAACTCCAATCTCACTGCACGCAGAATTCTGCACAGCAGTCAAACTAGACTGAAATTTCAAAATAGCAGAAAAACAGGTGAGAATAGTAGCAATACCTAGACGAGCCTCTAGGGTCACTGCAGGAGATTTTATGCAAGGCAATATTGACTCATCCAGAGTACAGGGTGGAGAGTCAGTACTTGCTTCTGAGCAAGAAAGGGCCTCACATATGTCAGTGCGAGTGGACATCATGGTTTTATTCATGGTACAGGGCAGGCTCACAGAGATCTTCTCTGGACAAGGCAAAGATTCACCAGTAACAGATTCGCAAAACCAAAGCGCTGTCTCACCCTTAGACTCGGCTAACCATGTAGAATCCGAGGAGTCAGAAGGCAAAATTTGCGAATCCAAGATCGCTTTAGGTTGCGAAACTGACGCTTCCAAAGCGCAAACCTCCGCAATCTGTGGACCAGACTGCAAGGTGTTCAGGACAGAAACACTGGAGCAACTGTCATCAGGCAACGGGCCTTTACAGGTGTGAACAGAGTGAGACATAGATTAATTTGCAGAAGAAGTTGCGACAACAACAGGAGAAACTTTATTAGACATATTAATATTACTTTTGATGCTGCATAGTTTAGGAATTTTCCCCATAGCAGGATCATAGATGGAAGGTATTAAAGAATTACTGAGAGAAAAAGATCTGTTTTTAATTGACAAGGGATCCCACATATCTTTGACAAAACTGACACATTTATGTTGCTCACAATCTACCGAAACGCCTGAGATACGGGCGTTAGATCGCACAGATTCACATTCCACCGAAACAGGAGAGAATCTTTCAGAATTCACACAGGTGTCCACCACCGTATTACACCCATTCATTTCAGATCGCACAGTGTCTAAACTCACTTGCGTTACCCCAGAAAGACAGAAACAATCATCAGACAACGGTGTCACTTTATTGGAGTCAATTGGTTGGTGTGTGTGCAATTCATCCAAAATCGTCTACCACACACAAATCAGCGGATCCACAAAACATTCGGCACACTCATCAGATCCAATCAAAGCGTACACCGACTCAACACAAGCATTAAGAATCACCTCGCTTTTTGCGATGTAAAAATCGCAAAACGCCTTCCAATCAAACTCAAACTCTTCCATCAAAGCCCCAACCTTCCACGGAGTAAATGGAGGGTCAGACAACTATGTATCAAAGAAACACTCACAGGGTTTGGGATCAGAAACAAGCATAGATTTTCTTACACCTTTAATATACCAAATAATTCTGCCTATCATAGGCTCCACATATGCTTTAGCCTGGGACAACAAAACCTGAGACTGAGAAGTCTCTCTGAATTCATCACACTCAAGTGTTTTACAAATTTCAGACTTTACAGAAATAACATCTTTATTTGTAGTTGCTATGGGCAACGGATTTTTCCGATGGGAAGCTTTTCTAGATTTTCTCTTTTTAGTTTCAGCCGCTACAAGTGGCTGCTGTCTAGATACCAGGGAGCTGTTACTGCATTTATTATCACACTGAATGGTTTTGCATGAAAGGGATAGAACAGCTATGGGAAAAAATCAATGTAAGAAACTGATAAAGATTATCCTCCCAGGAATTGCTTTTCAATATCTCATAAGCCCACACAAACAGATCTCCTTGTAATAGCGTATAAGCGAATTGGAGAGCTGACGTGGTCGGATCAGTAATTTGAAAGGTAGGATTCAGCAAAAATCTTACACATTCAGCAAGGAAGTCTTCCTTGGTTTCAGAGTCTAGTCTCTTGAAGCTCTTAAAGATATAAGAACCTAACTCGACAAAAACGTACAAATCGGAAATTCCCTCTACACTGGGAATTTCGGTTTGGCTGGTCATACTGTAACGATTGTGGAATTATCTCCGTGGTCAGCGCACAACCTGCGCGCCGACACCACGGAAATCCTCCACAAACGTTTGGATAAGAGAACCCAGCTAAGGTGCGGATGCACTCGTAGAGAGGAATACCAACCGGCAGATGGAGCTGTGGAGTGCAGAGGAACAGATCCTCTGCACAGCCACAGATGCCAGATAAGGATTGTACGTATTGGGGCAATGCGGAGCAGGATAGTTTCTCTTGAGGGAGAGAGCACAGAGACAGAATGTATGTATGTCTACCAATCTAGTCACCGCCCGGTGACGGTCGACATACAACAGCGAAAACCAAAGTGTGAACGCAATCGCAAGAGTGGCGATTGCCAACAGTGACACAAGACAGAGTAAAGGTTAAACACAGGAGCAGAGCGAAAGGCACAGCATATCATACAATGAGAATGTTAACGAAAATAACAAACGCAATACCTAAACGCGGTCACTGCGCGTTAGGCGCAACAGCGACAAGCGCGTTTATGGCGCGGTCTCCGCACTATAAGTGCAACAGAGACAAGCACGCCACCCTGACTAACGAATGAACACAAATGAACAAATAACAGGAACGCTTGCTAAACGACTGCTTTACCTCAGGCAACCGCAAGCATTTGCTCCAGACAGACAGACGAACGGAAAACAGGAATAGGTCAGATAAGATCCACCGCTCTTCTGCCAGAGCGAGTGCGATCCGGGTTCAGGGACAGGACAGGAAGGATCCACTGCTCTTTCTGCCATAGCGAGTGTGAACCAAGTACCGAAACAGAGCTAGCAGGATCCACTGCTCTTTTCCACCAGAGCAAGTGTGAACCAAGTAGAGAAACAGAGCTAGCAGGATCCACTGCTCTTTTCCACCAGAGCAAGTGTGATCCGAGTGCAGAAACAGAGCTAGCAAGATCCACTGCTCTTTCCACCAGAGCAAGTGTGATCCAAGTACAGAAACAGAGCTAGCAGGATCCACTGCTCTTTTCCACCAGAGCAAGTGTGATCCAAGTACAGAAACAGAGCTAGCAGGATCCACTGCTCTTTTCCACCAGAGCAAGTGTGATCCAAGTACAGAAACAGAGCTAGAAGGATACACTGCTCTTTTCCACCAGAGCAAGTGTGATCCGAGTACAGGAATAGGCCTAGCAGGATCCACTGCTCTTTCCGCCAGAGCGAGTGCGATCCACACGGCAAGACAGACAGAAGGAGTAACCAGCAGCAACCGCAGCTCTGGCCTACACTCCCAGACAGACAGAACGATTTCCTGTCGACCGCCGCTGGCGACAAGACAATCGAGGCAGAGAAACAGAACAAGGCAATACAAGTAATACAACCTGACTGCACTAGAGGGATGCCTAGTGCAGTCCACAGGAATACTCTAAGATAATCTTTAGCAAACAATAGCAAGGCTGACACTCCAGGAGTGTTTTAGCAGTAACAAACCATCATGACCAGCAAAGGATCCTGGGAGAACATGGTATTTATACTGCAAGCCTTCAAAGGAGGTGGCTAGGCAATCTGCATGACAAGTGTATGCAAATTCCTCAGTGACAGAGCAAGTCTGAAACTTGCAAAGTAAAGACAGGTCTCTTTTCCAGAGACCTGCATCCCTCAGACTTAAGGAATGGTCAAACAGCTGTCTGCCTGTGCAGACAGCTGAGCGGATCATTACACTAAGCTAAAGTCTTGTACACACAGTAGATAGTTCTTGGCCAAGGCAGCCTTTCAGGGCCACCACTGCCAAGAATCTAGCATGTGTATGGTGACCCCTGATCCACGTTGATGCATCAGTAATAGATCTGGACTACAGGATCATCTCATCCAAGCACCAGCCAAGTCTATTCTCCCTCCTTTCCTCTTCTGCTCTGTACACTTAGGGCCCTTTTACACATAATGCGTTTTAATGTGTTGCTGTGCATTGCGTTTTAATGCGCTTTTTTTCTCCATAGCAGTGCACTGTGAAAAAAATTTAGTTTTTCAGTGTATAGTGTTAAAGAGGCCATTATAACACTGGACTGCACATCAGTTGTCCTTTCAGTTACAACTGACAGCAACTGATATAGTGTAAAAGGACCTTTAAAAGATGCCTTAGCCAATAAAGAAACTTTAAAAGGAGGGGAGCAGACATGTGTAGTGGGCTCTCCTCATGACCACCGCTCCAACCTCCGATGCCCTCCGTTTCTGTGAAATGTCACCCCAAACCTACTTACAGGTCAGGAGGGTCAGGGAACACTGCACAGGCACTACCTGGTGACACGCACGGCCACGGGAATGCGGTCAAGGATGTGCGTCGCCGCGCAGTATTTCCCGACCCAGAAGTAGGTCCGGGGTACATTGCACACATGAGGAGAGGACACTACACTTGCCTGCTCCCCCCATTTTAAATTTCTTTATGGGCTAAGGTATCCTTTAGAGAGAACCTGAGAAGGGGCATTTAAAAAAAATATACATACTTGGGGCTTCCTCCAGCTTACTCCAGGCTGATCGCTTCCATGCTATCCTCCTGCGCTGCCCAGACCCTCCGCAACAGCCCTGAAAATCCTTTGGTCTGGTGCGTACTTCGCATGCGCGGCCCGGCTGCGTGTGCGCTCCCACTCTGCGTCCTGAGCCTGCAGGTGCAGAATGCTGTCGGTCATGGGAGCACGATAGGGGAGTGCACGTGTCTGTACTGCCCCTGCACTGACTGGCCCTGACTGAAGGAATTGCGGGACAAATTGCGGAGTTCCAGATGGCGCAGGAGGACAGCAAGGGAGCATTCAGACTGGAGGGGGCTGGAGGAAGGCCCAGGTATGCACCATTTTTTTAAATCCCCCCATCTCAGGATCCCTTCAAGGGTCCTTTTACACTTTATCAGTTGTAACTGAAAGGACAACTGATGTGCAGTCCAGTGTGTAATGCTCATCATGCGTCCCCTCCCCATGCTTTGTACAGTGGCTCAGAAACAAGGTCTTGTCAACACTTAAATGATTTGACACAGACTAACTGTATTTATACTATATTTATCAACATGCACATTTTCATGCAAAACTGTTTCCCAAAAGCCGTAGGGCTCTGCATTTTCAATAGCTGTCATCAATTTCAGTGGCTGTGAAGGTCAGGGCCTGTAATTTTAAGGGTTGCAACTAGTAAGGTATCAGGTCAGGCTTAAGCTCAACACACACCATACAATCTTGGTTGTACAGATTTACCAAATCTATGTAGTATAAGGGCCAACAGATTGAAATTACCTTGAAAGATTGATTGGATAAGCTCTTATACTACATGAAAGTGGTAAGATTGAACAACCAAGATTGTATGGTGTGTGTTGACCCTCACTGTAAGGTTATCAGTTAGAATTCAAGTTGAGTAGAGAATCTCTGCTCACCTGGGATATGGAAGCTGCATTAGCAAATTACATTTAGCTGGCGGCTGATTAAAAAACACAGCTGCCAGATAAAGCTTTGTACTCACACTAGATGGTTCTTGGCTGAGTTGGCCAGTCAGGGCCACATCTCCCGAGAATCTAGCGTTTGTACAGTGGCCTCTAAACTCTCTGCATGCCTCTGCCGACGATTAGTCTGACGGATCAACTGGTCGAGGGCATTATTCTCTCCACTCAATCCGCCAGCAATGTGAAGATTTTTATGCGCCACTCCGTCAACTCTCAGCCACTCCCCTCCATAGCAGCAGAACACATTGCTAGCTTGGAGGCAAGTAACACATCTGTACAGCATTGGGGCCCAAACTGTCACCTATTTGCTGGCGATCACTTGTGCCATTGCCTACAGCATAAAGCTCTGTAGCAGTTTACAGGATTTACATAGATATTATTACATAGAGATTATTGCTGAACAGGTAGCACTGGCAAGTCACGCCAATACACCACTGAAGCCAAAAGATGAGCACGGAAACTGCTATTTTTTAAAGAATAGCAGGAATATTTCTCCTACTAATTTTATAATATGGAGATAATTTTAAGTCTTGTCTTACGCTGTAGTTCATTTATTATGGTATTTTCAGAGTTGTTTCAGTTAAACTGCAATTCTCTTAGAGTCATATTGTGCAACAGTCTTTACAGCTCTGTTTCTAGGTACACATCCCAGCAAGGTGATCTGATCTCCTGGACTTACTGAAGCAAACAGTATAACATATCAGCATTACCTGTCATGTGCTCTTCTCCTGATCCGGAAACAATTCATGTAAATTTCATACTTTACTGGATGCCTTTGTTTACTCTGAGCCATGGCAACAAGTGCCAAGTTAAATAAAACATCCATCTAAGCTGCAAGTTAAAGTCTTCAATCGATCTTGCTCTAGTTTTATGTCTATTTTAGCATTTATTTTCCCCCAAAAAAGAGGTAAAGGTGTATTATTACTTATCTAGCTACAGTCATACTTGGGCTATTGACAAAGTTATCTGCAAGTTTCAGGTAAGTAAATATAATGGTACAATGTACAAGCAGTTAACATGATGCATGAAAGTTATATGTAGCTATTGTTGTCATAGGTGTTTTACCAGGTAGTATAATATCACTTTCTTTTGTATTAGAATTTGAGCTTCCTTAGGTAGTATTTGTTTTCTCGTTCTTTATTTTCCCCCGTGATTTCACATTCCAGCTGGGTATAACAACAGTTGTAAATCTGATGATGTCTGCGCCTTGCTAGAGTGACACTAATGATTTGCAAAAATCCTGAAAATTGAATGTAGTGCTTGTATATGGTTTTATGAAATGCTTTAATGCACATCTGAAGTGAAAATATTGATAAACTTATGAAATAATGAATTCTATGTGTAGTACAGGTAATAAATAGAACATACGGTAAGTAGCAAAGAAAAGTCTCATATTTTTATTTTCTGCTATATACTGTTTATATACTGTATACTGCTTTATCTATAGCATTGCGTCAGACTATGACAGTTGCAGTTTAGAATCTACACTCTGTAATTTTACTTTCCAGCAGGAAAAACGTATCTCAAGCTGTCTCTTATTGTTTCTTGGCTGTTTAAGCTCTTCAGAAAACAGGACTGAGTTGGACCAAGTAGCTACTCATGTTTTTAACTCTTCCTGTTCTGGAAAACAAGGAGACTCTTTTCTTTGCTATGAATGTTCTATACATTATCCATATTACACATACAATAAGTTCGTTATTACATAAGTTTATTTTGCTTCAGATTTGCTTTAACCACCAGAGGACCATCTCATGCCAATTGGTGTGAATGCGGCGGCTCCCCCAGGACCGCCTAACGTCAATTGACGTCAAGTCCTAGGGGCGTGCGCAACTCCGCTTGAATGACAGAGCGATCGCCGCTAGGAGACTGTCAGGCGACGAGACCACCATCTATTTACACTGTACAGTGCTGCGATCCAGTGCACAGCTGTCCCCTGGGGAGGCACACGAGCGATCAGCTCTCATAGGCTGATGCCTATGACAGCCGATCGCTGTCATTGGCTGGCAGGAGGAGGGAGTGGAAGTTAAATAATAAAAATAGGCAGATGTATTTAAAAATATAATATATATATATATATATATATACCCAAACACTGCACGAGCGATCACAGCCCACCAACAGAAAGCTATGTTGGTGGGCAGAAAAGGGGGGGATTCATGTGTGCTGTGTCGTATGGCTCTGAAGCAAGCTCTTAAAACTGCAGAGCCCTAAATTGTAAAAAATAGCCTGGTCACTAGGGGGGTGTAAACCTGTGGTCCTGAAGAGGTTAAAGCCATTGTCGGTCATTTTGGGGTGGCTTAAGCAGACATTTAGCCACTATTAATGCACAACAGTTCCCCGGCCTGTACACACATATGCAGAATACATCTTGTCCAGAGGAGCACTATCAACAGAATGTTTAAGGTTTGAAACACATAAAAACATACATATACAATGTACATTTCTCCCTCAGTAAAATGCACTATAAATTACTTTTTTTAATGTTGCTGTTGCTTACAGTAAGCAGTAAAAATCTGACAGGTTTTGTACTAGGCCATCTCCTCATGGGGGATTTTCAGCATTTCAATTATTCTTTACTAAAGCATTTTCTCTAACGGATCTACACAAAGATACCGCCCAGCCTCTCTATTCGTTTGCACACTGTTTTTGCAGTTGGATTGAGCAAATGCCATTCAGTAACTAATATTTAAAATAAAGAAAACTCTGAGAACCCCCCATGAGGAGTTGGATTAGTCCAAAACTTGTCAGATCTGTCATATTTTATGTCATATTTTATCTATCTACCTGTAAGTGATGGGAACATAGGAAAATACATTTATATTGCATTTTATTCTGGATCAAATGTACATTTTATACATATGAATTTAAAATGTTACAGTTTTTTTGCGATAGTGGTACCCTAAATATGTCAGCATAAACTCAGCCAAGCTGAACACTTTTCCCCAGTCTTCTTCCCACACTGTCCCTTGTAGGCCTGATTTACAATGCTCTCCAGGGCAGCAAAACTGTAAAAAAGTTGAGCAATCCATCAAACTTGCTCTAGATTTTTTTTTAAATTGTTTGCTACTTAGCAGCAAAAATTTGCAGCCCTCATGTGAGTCAAAGCAGATCATAGCAAACCTGTTGCGTTATGAAGTATCACTTTATATAGTATCGCAATGCACCTGGTGTTCCATGTGTAGACAGTGCTTCTGGATGACAGACGTAACACCATAATGTGAACATGATCATTGTAAAACATGGGCAGTTCATTTACACGCGTTAGTACAGTGCAAGGCAGAATTCTCTAGCCTGAGAACATTAATATAACTTGGTTGAATCTCTTCACTGACATCATATATTTATGGGTTCCTTTAAAAAGCTGCTCCCACACATTCTTAGCAGTATTTTCCAGGAATGAAGTTCTGTGTGACTGGGAACAAAGAATGACACCAGATCTTCTCTACTGTTGTTGCATTAGCTCTGAGTTTGCTAGTCTGAACTGGAAAAGACACCATAGATTCTGGTTGCTACAGACGCAATTGTGTTACCGACATATTTTCCAGTTTTTATAAATCAGAATGTGTACATTGTAATTAGATTTATATAGGGGGCTGTTAAGGATACACAATGTAATTTTCTTCTTCCATTTGCAATGTGGTGAAACATATTTATTTTATATTGAGATTACAAATATGTTCACTTTCACTTCACACCGTATTGTATTGCTCTATTATCTCACAGACTGCTGTTTTACTGCAAACCTGTCTCCACAGACTCCAAAAGACTTTGCAGCACAATAGTGGCATTTTATTACCTTGTAAATAAAAAGCTATTTGTCTAGCAAAGTTCTGTGCTCTGCAGTTCTTATGCAATGCAAAATGCTGAAAACAGCATACACTGGCTTGTTTACCATCCACATGAACTTAGTGTAGGATACTGTGGAATCCAGTTGGCTACCAGTATCCTGTAAATGCCCTCTTTCTCCCATCCCTTCAACTTTATTATCTTAAACGTCACTTCCCAGCCCAGGTTATCATTCACACAATCCAAGTTACCCTCTGTCTTCTCTACGCAAACCCTCCCACTCTCTTATTACTGCTTAACCAGCACGGCCGGTCAAGTACCAGTGGTCCAGTGGAAAATAGATTTGGCCACCTTTGCCTGTGCCTGTAAGCGTACAGTGCTTAGTGCAAAATCTGGCCCTGGTCCTATGGCTTCTGTGAAACTATTTTGCATGAGCATTTGATGTTGTTTCTGTGCCACTATTACAAAACATTGTCTTTACTACAAACTGCAGAAATATGGCACTGGCAAGTGGTCACTGGATTGAAATGCAAGCTTCTGGAGATCCACCAAGACCTCGGTATGTGTTTTTATTTTGTGGTGGAATATTCTTGGTGTTATTATGAAGTCATGTATTGTATGGTGCTTAAAGTACCCTCTAAGGCTAGTTTCACACTTGGGCATTGCATTGGGCATCTTGTTAAAGAGAATCTGTATGCTAAAATTCTTACAATAAAAAGCATACCAATCTATTCATTATGTTCTCCTGGGCCCCTCTGTGCTGTTTCTGCCTCTCCCTGCTGCAATCCTGGCTTGTAATTGCCATTTTTATCCAGGGTTTACAAACAAAAGACATAGCAAGTGATACGCTGAGAAGAGCTGAGTGTGTGAGTCATACAGAGTGTGCAGGGGGCCTGGAGAGGGTGTGTATAGCTACTAGCCAATGACAAGCAGTACAGCACATTCCACACATTCCAGCCTCAGCCCGACAGAGCCGACAGAAGAGAGAAGATTAGATCATATAACAGAGATAATACAGCCACTGTGCAAATAGAAAAGGCTGCAGTTAGACAGAGCACATTAGAACAGGTATAGGAACTTATAGGATAGAAGAAATAAGGATGAAAATTTTGTTACAGAGTCTCTTTAAAGCAGAATCGCAATGTGAAAGTAGAAAGTGATACAATGAAACATACAGTACATGAAAAGTATACTTAGCTGCAACTGTAAACATGCACGTTATCCGGTACTGCACAGCTGTCACAAAAGTATCCTGTGGAATAGTAATGGAGCAACACCAGGAACTTCCTGTTTGCTGCTAATTGACCACTAAGGAAGCTAGGAACATCTGACCAGTTGCCTGAGCAATAAGGTACCCATACACGATACTATAAAAACGTCAGTTTTTCCCGTTTTTTTCGATTAAAACGATCTAATCAAATGAAAGTCGAATATAATCCTTTTTTTTATCAAGAAAAATTAATGATTATCCATTTTTTTTCTATAAAAATCCAATCAAACATGTTGGAAAAATCTTTATATTTGATCTAACGGAATAATCAAACTAAATTATCTAACCAAAAAAAAAATGAAAAATTGTACCATGTATGGGCACCTTTACAGAAACTCTGTAACCAGACTCCTGCTACTATCTTGCAAGGTTTATTGGGCCATATTCTCTAAATATTGATAGTGCAGGGAGTGCATTGTAAGGTACCACATGCTATGCAAGTAGCCAACAGTACTCGTGTTATCTAGGTAATGAGGGTTGTGCTAATTGCGCAATACGTGTTATGTAGTAGCTGTAAGAAGTTTGTTGTGCTCTCCCTAGGCACAGCAACTTTATATGGCCCATTTTTCTACTCTAATGAAACTTTTTTTTACTTTAATTATGTTCTTTATGTACTGCCTACAGGTGTCATTCTACTGTGTAATTATTTTGTTATTTTAATTTTTAACTTTTCGCTATAATGGTGTAATGATCCGCTCAGCTGCCTGCGCAGGCAGGCAGCTTTTTGACCACTGTTCAGGTCTGCATTCTGCAGGTCTCTGGAAAAGAGACCTTTTGTCAGTTTTGCAGCTTGCTGCTGCTGAGGAATTTGAATACGTTTGTCATGCAAATTGCCTAGCCACATCCTTTGTAGGCTGGCTCTATACATACTATATGATTCCACAGTACTTCGCTGGTCATAACGGTTTGTTAAATCACTCCTGGAGTGTCAGCCTTCCTGTTGGATTGTTATAGTTAGTTAGAGTAATTCTGGGGACTGCACTAGGCAGCTTCTCTAGTGCAGTTAGCCTGCTTATCTGTTTTGTCTGGATTGCCTCTCTGTTGCGATTGTCCTGTCGCCAACGGTGGTCGTCAGGAAATCCTTCTGTCTGTCTTGGAGTATAGCTGGAGCAGCGGTTGCTACCAGCTATCTCTTCTTTTTGTCTTGCTCAGATCACACTAGCCTCTAGTGGTAGCGGCTGTGGATCCTTCTGATCTGCTTCTTGGAGTATAGCTAGAGCAGCGGTTGCTACCAGCTATCTCATGACCCTGTTTCGATACTTGGATCGCACTCGCTCTGGCGGTAAGAGCAGTGGATCCTGCTAGCTCTGTTACTTTACCTGGATCGCACTCGCTCTGGCGGATAGAGCAGTGGATCTTTCCTATCCTGTTTCCCGTTCATCTATCTGTCTTGTCTGAGACGAACGCTTGCTGTAGCCTCGGTGAGGTAACCCTTAAGCAAGCGCTCGCGTTCTCTGTTTCATGTTTGGGTGGCGGGGGTTAGTTAGGCGTGCTTGTCTCTGTTGTGCTTAACACGCGGAGACCGCGCAGTAAACCGTGACAGTTAATAATGGCGCACAGCGCCAGGGGAATACAAAGGGCGCCCCATAGACTTACATTATATAACGCTATTTAGCGTTATAAGTGTTAAAAAATGGCGCAGGTAGTTTTCCTTACACTTATAACGCTAAATAGCGTTATAAGTGTTCAAAAATGCAGCGGGGGTCGGGGGAGGAGAGAGTCAGCGGGACACTGGAGGGCATAGGCAGCGGGGAGGATGTGTGCAGAAGCATACGTTACCTTGTCCCGGGCCGCCGATCGCTCCTTCCCTCCGCTCCTTCACTTCTTCCATTCGTTTACTGTAGTCCTGCAGCCGGCCAATCACCATGTGGCTTCAGTCTCCGCATGCTGATTGGCCGGCTGCGGGACTACAGCAAACGAATGGAAGGAGCAGAGGGAAGGAGCGATCGCTGGCCCAGGATAAGGTAACGTATGCTTCTGCATACATCTGCTGCCTATACCCTCTAGTCTCCCGCTGCCTCTCTCCCCCAGCCCCCGCTGCCTATGCTAGCCCGCATGTTTATCATGGCGCACCGCTCTGCAATCATTAATGTAGCATAAAACGAAATTTACCGTTTTATTGTATTTACATTAAAACGGTAAATATCGTTTTATGATACATTTATCGGCAGAACGGTGCGCCATTTTTCTCCCTGCGCCATTTTCAGATGTACCCCAGTAAACGCGTTCGCTGTTGCGAATGAGTGCGGTGTACGCGTTTAGTTAACGTTTGTTATTTTCCTTATCTTCTCATTGTATGATTTGCTGTGCCTTTGCTACTCTCGTCCCCTGTCTTGCTTAAGCCTTGTGTCACCTCTGGCAATCGCCTCTCTCGCGTTTGCGTTCCTACTTTGTTTCTGCTGTTGTGTGTCCACCGTCGCAGGTTGGCGGCTAGATTGGTGGACATACATACATTCCGCATCTGTACTTATTCAGTCTTGTGTCGCTGTTAGCAATCGCCATCTCTTGCGATTGCCTTCTCACCTGATCTTCATGGTTGTGTGTTCATCGTCGCAGGGTGGCGACTAGATTGGTGGACACACATACCCTCTGTCGCTTTGATCTCTCTCTTTCAGGGCTATCTTGCCCTGCGTTTCTTCCCTTCGTACAATTCCTGTCTGGCGTCTGTGGCAGGGCAGAGGAGCTGTTCCTCTGTACTCCACAGCTCCACCTGCCGACAGGAATTTCCCTCTACAGGTGCGTTGCATCTTTTGCTGGGTTCCCTCAAATTATACGCTTGTGGAGGATTTCCGCAGTGTCAGCGCATGTCCTGTGCGCTGATCACATAGAGAAAATTCCACAATCGTTACAAATGGCCATTTAATAATAAATTAAGCCAATTGTATAGGAAAAGGAATTAGAGCACATTCAAACAGTGGCTACAGCATCTAAGCTAGTTTTATGTACCTTTAGGCTATCCCTATTACTTGGGCTCAGGGCCGGGCCGAGGCAGAAGCGAGAGAGTCTCCAGCCTCAGGGCGCAGTGTAGAAGGGGGCGCACAACTCACTCAGCTATCATTCCCCTATTCTGTTTGAAGCACTGAGAAGTAAGAAGAGTGGATGCATTGCAGTAACTGCAAGCCAGATAACTAGAGAGTAAAGTGTTGGGGGCCCTGGGTGCCTCTTAGTCTAATAGCAATCAGTGTGTGACGGCTGGGGTAGGAGGGATAGAGGGGAGCACTTTGGTGTCTCAGCCTTGGGTGCTGAAGGACCATGTCCCAGCTCTGCTTGGGCTTATCCTCAACCTGTCACGATGGGGTTCATTTGTAGTAGTAGTAGTAGTAGTAGTAGTAGTAGTAGTAGTAGTAGTAGTAGTAGTAGTAGCAGCAACAGAAAATGTACATAAGGTATGCATGCATAGCTGTGACCTATATTGAAATTAAATATACAGTATTACAGTTTTCCTTTGTTTCATACGTTTGGGCAGGGCCAGATTTACATCTTGGGTGCCTGTACACACTGAAGTTCTGGTCCTCTAAATCTCACCCTCTGCCAAACCCACAAATCCTGATGTAAATGCATTGTAGGTTTGTTCATTAGACCGCACCACAAATGTGCTGACTGCCCTGTTATTTGGCTGGCCTAGCTGTCACCCTCACCCTGGAGCTGCACTGACATCACCACCCCCTGACCATAGCGATCTGAATAGGTACTATAGGCTGGGTGGGACTGAATGGGTAGGTTGGGTGGGACTGCCCACCATGTGATGCATCGCAAAACACAGACATAGTGGGAAATGGCCCTCAGCCTAGAACCAGAAGTATTTCTCTGGTTTAGTTACATGATGTTACAGACTTGGAGCATCATCAGGAAACCTGAGCTACATAATAACCGGAGAGTTCAGCAAGCTTATATGTCACTCTGTGTATGCATATGTCATGTCCTACGCTGTATGTTCAGGCCTGGTTATACAGTATCATGTTATGTAAACATCCCCACCCTGTCATTGTAAATGGACTGCTGTGAATTAAGAAACTCCTTATTAAATGGAGAGCATTGATTTCCCAATTTCAATGCAGTTGAGAAGCAGTGATTGCCTTGGTAGGAGATCCAAAGAACTGATTTCCCAGGTAGCAATGTAAAGGTGCCCACTAATGATTGTACAATCTTACTAAATGTATGTGTGTATAAGAGTATATTTGTAAATATACATGAGTGGATACTTTAGGTAGTCCCTTATATTACACTTGCCCATGCCTCCCCCCCCCCCCCACACACACACACACACACACACAAATAGTTAGCAGAGCAGGCACTGTCACAAAGTTCTTGCTATGCCTGGGAGCGCTGCAACTGACCTCGCCTCACTTTCTGGTGTGTTCACTTCCAGGACATGCATTTTGCACAATCTTGCATTTAGATAACATTTTAAAAGGTAAGGAAACTATCCTTTGGGAGGGCAACTTGGATGGTCTTCCCTGGGCATTGACCACATCCGGAGGGTGTGCGGTCTGTGTTTCTTTGTCGCCTCCCATCCATCTAGCAAGAAGCACATAGCATTGGTTGGACAGTAGGGAGCTGAAATGGGATGTGATAGCTAAAATAAAGCAAGACAATGTATATACATCCTGAAATGGTGTGTCCTTTGTTAGTGACTTCTTACTGTTACCATTTTTTAAATATATGGCTGTTTTCTGTTTATTTTGTGTATAATATCGGATTGACTTTCTGCTATCCACTATACAGGCATGGGCATGCTCTGACACTTGCAGGCAATATTGCTTTTATTTTTGGAGGATCTTCCATTAGCAGCAATTTGGTGAGTGAATAACTGTATAACAACTGCATTCCTTATTACAATTTTGTATTATATGCTGTTTTTAACTTTTAGGCTTTTATTGAGCTCAAAAAGCAGTACAAAATATAAGCATGACGTATAACAAGAAAAGGTGCTTTAGCATAACAGAGAGAATACAGTTTACATTATCTGTAGGGTATAGAATTGCACATATGTAGATTAATAATATAGGCGGATCAAAGAGTACTATAGTCAGAGAGATAATTGAGCCTAATTTCCATATGCGTGTATATCATCAGAAGTAACTCTATAAAGATAAGGGCATGAACCTACATGGTTCAAGGAATTGAAAAAACATTTTTACACTCTGGGGTATCTCTAAAATCGTACCATAAAGCCCATGTTTTAAAATATTGATCAGATCTGTCCTGGGCTGTTATATGCTGTTTTTAATGTGTATTTGTAATATGGGGAAATCTGAATTCCTTTAAAGTAGAGATAAAGGGAAACAAAAAGCCACCTAGCATGGATCGATGTCATGGTAGTATCAATATTTGAGGTATTACAAAAAAACAGTGTTATAAACTGAGAGGTCACTAGTGCCTGTACATGTTGTCCTTGTTCATACAGTGCATTTTACTTAGGGTTATGTTCCACGCTCTACACAGTCTTAGCAGAATAAAGACAAGAAACAATAAATGGGTCCAGTGTATCTTTCAGTATAAACTATAACTTTTACTTATACAAGATACAAAGATAGCTGTACAATCCCATGTGAGAAAAAGATTAGGACAATATTAAACCAATTACTATTCTTATACAGCTCACATGAAAACAATAGGGTCAATGTATATTTCATCAAATGCTTTTTATGGGACATAAACTGGTAAAAAAAAAAAAAAAAAGTTGGATGTGAGATTTAATGTGAGACTGTGAGAAAGCGCGGAAAGGCAGCCGCTTACTCTCAGAGCAGAGCGGCTGCTTCCGCGTTTGGCATGGCGGCGCAGCATGGAGAAGCCGCCGCATGTCACGTGAACTGTGCTGAAAGCGGAAAAGCCGCCGCGTGCAGTGCGATGGCTCCCGCAGCTGGCAGGGACAGCGCTGGTGTGGCTGGGACTCATAGTCCCTCTAGGTTTAGAGTGACGCGCGCGCACTCAGGCAGGGATTTTATGACAATCAGAAGTGAGTCAGCTGACCAGGCTGGTCAGCTGACTCTGGCTTCATTCCTTATTGGTCCAGCACTTAGGGAGGTGCTGGAGAGAAGTCTGGGTATATATACTGCCGGCTGTTCAGTTGCTGGTTGTCTGGCATTGCGAACACAACGTGGGAGCACTCAGACCCTTAGTCAGATCCTTAAGTGTGCCAGGACCAGCTGGAGCTGTAATCCTACACTTAGCTAGATTTTGTTGATAGCTTAAAGTACTAGTTTGATTGTGATTTCCTGTTATGACCCTTTGCCTGCCTGACTATCCTCCTGAACTCTGATCTTGTACCTTGCCATTCTGTCACTCTGTTGCCGAACTCTGGCTCGTCCTTAGACTCTGCTTCTGTATCCTGATCTTGTACCTCGATATATCTGATACCCTGTTGCCGAACTCAGCCTGTACCTTAGACCCGGCTTCTGCCTTGTGAATCTGTACCTTATCTGTCCGTGTGTTTACGACCTGGCTTGTCCGACCTCGAGAACCGACCTTACTATTGAAGGCGGTTCCCCGTCCTGTTAGTGACACTTCCTCCAGAGTGTCACTTTCAGACCATCCTTCCTACTCTGAGCCTGACTCCTCCCGTCTTGGAGAGTTCAGGTCTTCGGAAGGAATCCGTGCAGTACTCCTTACTGCGCTGAGGCCTAGTCCTCTAAGTGTTACTGTTGCACCTAACACTACACTCTACTCAGGTGAACAGAGGTTAGCTGGTATATCGGATTATTGGTGATACTGCAGATCACTTATAATCTGGTATATATCTGTATTCCCAGTGATACTGCAGATCACCGGTAATCAGATCCTCTCTGTGCTTCACCGATCGTTACAGAACGCCAGACCAAAAGACCGATGGACGCACGCGCTGACCCTCTGGGTGTGCTTGCCACTTCGGTGGATAACATCCATCAAGCACTGGGCCATCACAAAGCTTTAATTGATGCCCTATCAGGGTCTGTACAAACCCTTCAGACGTCAGTTGATGAGGTGCAATCCCCTCTCAGTAGTGATATCCGTATGCCCGTACCTGAAAAATTTTCCGGCCACAAATCTGACTTCCGGAATTTTAAGAGTAGAGTGTTACCTTATTTCGAGTTGAGACCCCGATCCTCGGGAACTGAGACCCAACGGGTCATCTTTATTAGAACTTTGTTAACTGGTGACTCCCAGACCTGGGCGTACAATTTGCCCGCCGGTGACTTAGCCCTTACCTCGGTAGAGAAATTCTTTAAAGCCATGGCAGTAATCTACGACGACCCAGAACTTGCTGCGACCTCTGAGCGGAAGCTTAAGCTCTTACGGCAAGGCAAGGGTCCAGTCGAAGATTATGCTGCCGAATTTCGTAGGTGGTCAGTTACGGCCAGATATGACACCTATGCCCTGTTGGATTATTTCCTGTCTGGATTGTCGGATGAGGTCTCCGACCTAATGTTAAGTCAACCCGAGCCCAAAACAGTCGATGAGGCCATCTCATCGGCCATTCGAATCGACCGAAGGCTACGCCATCAGAGACAGACAAGGGGCAGTCATCGTGTCAGGTTGACTTCTTATGCAGCACCTCCCGCTGCACCCCTAGTAACTCCATCTCCTTCTGTCTCATCCTCTCCGGTCTTGCCTCCACCTGAGCCGATGCAGATCGGTCGGTCTAAACTGACCCAAGTAGAGAGAAGACGGAGAATGTCTGAACAATTATGTTTGTACTGTGGTGTTGGGGGGCATAGGGTACGAGACTGTCCTATTAAGCCAAATAAGCCGGGAAACGCTACCGCCTAGGAGTTGTAAGGGGTAACACCCTAGGCGCCCAACTCATACCCCTAAAAGAAAAACGTTTGCTCCTTCCTTGTACGATTATGTGGGGGGACAAATCTGAAGCCACGGAGGCCTTTGTTGATTCAGGTTCCGCGGCTAATTTTATGTGTTCTGAGTTTGCAGAGAAGTTGGGCATTCCACTCACCCCAGTAAGACCACCTATCCAGGTTACTGCTGTGGACGACTCCCCGCTACAAAGGGACCGTCCGCTGTCTCAGACACCAGAGGTGGAAGTCACTATTGGGGTTCTGCATAAAAAAAGTTTACGTTTTTTTGTATTACATATGACTACCTCCACAATTGTTTTAGGTATGCCCTGGCTGCAGCTCTATTCGCGACAGATTAATTGGGCTGCAGGACAATTAACTAGTTGGTCAAACTTCTGTTCCCAGCAGTGTCTAGGGAAAGTGACATTAGGTCAGACCAAGTTTCATGTGGAGGGTGTTCCTGAGCAATACTCCGAATTCTCGGATGTATTCTGTCCCAAGGCTGCTGACAAGTTACCTCCTCATCGCCCTTTCGATTGCCCCATCGATCTCTGTGCCGGTTGTATGCCCCCTAGGGGTCACCTGTATAATTTGTCTGGACCAGAGAAAATAGCGATGCAGGAGTATATTTGGGACAATCTAGCCAAAGGGTTCATTCGCCCCTCCCGGTCACCTGCGGGGGCCGGTTTCTTTTTTGTTAAGAAAAAATACGGGGGGCTTCGACCTTGCATCGACTACCGTGGCCTGAATAAAATCACAGTGAAGAATCGTTATCCGTTACCATTGATAGACGATTTGTTCACGCAGGTCACAAACGCTAAGATCTTTTCAAAGTTAGATCTGAGGGGTGCATACAACCTGATCCGCATTAGAAAGGGCGATGAGTGGAAGACGGCCTTCAACACACCCGACGGGCATTACGAGTACTTAGTGATGCCCTTCGGGTTGTGCAATGCGCCAGCCGTCTTCCAAGAATTAATCAACGAGGTATTCAGGGAGGTGTTGGGTAGATTTGTGCTGGTATACCTCGACAATATACTAATCTATTCCAACAACCTCTCCGAGCACAGGGTTCATGTTAAATTTGTGTTGGACAAATTGAGGCAAAATAAGCTTTATGCCAAGGTGGAGAAGTGTATTTTCGAGGTGACCACTGTCACGTTTTTAGGGTATGTGATTTCCACCTCAGGCCTGTCAATGAATCCTGCCAAGGTCACAGCCGTCCTGGAATGGCCACAGCCAGTGGGGTTGAAGCCCCTGCAGAGATTTTTGGGTTTTGCGAACTACTATAGGAGGTTCATAAAGGGGTACTCCACAATAATTGCCCCCCTTACCAGTCTCACAAAAAAGGGGGCAGATACCAACCACTGGTCCCCTGAGGCTGTGGCAGCCTTTTCTCACTTGAAAAAATTGTTTTGCTCAGCGCCTATTTTGAGACATGTAGACACGTCCTTTCCCTTTATTGTGGAGGTTGACGCCTCGGAGGTTGGGGTGGGGGCAGTGCTGTCTTAGCGGTCAGGGTTGCAGGGCAGATTACATCCATGCGCTTATTTTTCCCGTAGGTTTTCACCGGCAGAGAAAAACTACGACATAGGCAACCGGGAACTTCTGGCCATTAAATTGGCATTTGAGGAATGGCGCCATTGGTTAGAAGGGGCAGAACATACGATCACGGTTTACACTGATCACAAGAATTTGGAATACATCGAGGGGGCTAAGAGACTGAGTCCCCGTCAGGCCGTTGGTCTTTATTTTTTACGAGGTTCAGATTCATTATCACGTACACTCCAGGCAGCAAAAACATCAAGGCAGATGCCCTGTCCAGATGTCTCGAATTAGAGACAGCACAGCCCCCCGCTCCTGAGTCCATCATCCCGCAGAGGTTAGTGTTAGCAGCCACAGAGACCTGGGAGGATTGGACAAAGGTTCTGGGTCCCTTTCAGCAGGATGTCCCTGAGGGAAAACCTGAGGGGGTTTTGTTTATCCCACTGCCTTTTTGTCTACAGGTTTTACAAATGTTTCACGCCCATAAGAATGCGGGTCACCCTGGTGCTGCCAGAACGCAGGATCTGATTGCCAGGTTTGCTTGGTGGCCTTCCTTGGCCACAGACTGCAAGGAATTTGTTAGGGAATGTGCGGTATGTGCTAAAAGTAAACCCTCCCGGCTGGCACCTGTGGGAAGGTTACAGCCTTTGCCCACCCCGAGCGAGCCATGGACCCATCTGTCCATGGATTTTGTGGGGGAATTGTCCAGGTCTGAAGGCATGTCGGTCATTTGGGTGGTAGTCGACCGCTTTAGCAAAATGGCCCATTTTGTGCCCCTGAAAGGACTCCCCTCGGCTCAGGAACTGGCCGAATTGTTCATCGTTCACGTCTTCCGGTTGCATGGCATTCCGGAGAACATTGTGTCAGATAGGGGAGTCCAATTTGTGTCTGGATTTTGGAGGGCATTTTGTCATCAAATGGGCATGGAGCTGTCATTCTCGTCAGGCTACCACCCACAGACCAATGGGCAAACGGAGAGGGTCAATCAGGCTTTGGAACAATTTTTGAGGTGTTATGTTGCTGAGGCACAGAACGATCGAGTCAAGTTCCTGCCTTTCGCGGAGTTTGCACACAATAACTTGAAAAGTTCCTCCTCGGGGTTCTCTCCATTCCAGATAGTAAACGGGAGGTTGCCTAAGTTCTCCCCATTGCCAGTGGCCTCCACTCCGTTTCCAGCACTGGAGGATTGGCAGAGGTCACTCAGGGACAATTGGGGAATGGTTAAAGAGAATTTGCAGAAAGCATTTCAAAATCAAAAGGGTCAAGTGGACAAGAAACGTTCCTTGGAATGGAAGTTTCAGCCAGGGGATTTAGTCTGGGTGTCCACACGTCACTTGACCATGAAACAGCCATCTGCCAAACTGGGCCCCAGGTTTGTGGGTCCATTTTCTGTGACTAAAAAAATCAACAACGTTACTTATGCCGTTGATCTTCCCGCCAGCATGCGTGGGGTGAGATCATTTCACGTGTCCCTGCTCAAACCGGCAGTTCATGTGGGCCCTACTCCTCCTCCTCCTGTGATGATAGATGACCAACCTGAGTACGAGGTGGAAAAGATATTAGATTCACGCATTGTACAAAACTCAGTACAATATCTGGTGCATTGGAAAGGGTATGGCATTGAGGAGAGACAATGGGTGCCTGGGAGTCGCATGCATGAATGCGGACAAATTAAGGAAGGAGTTTCATGCCTTACATCCCGAGAAACCTGGTAGGAGTTGTCCGGAGTCCACTCCTCGGGGGGGGTACTTTGAGAAAGTGCGGAAAGGCAGCCGCTTACTCTCAGAGCAGAGCGGCTGCTTCCGCGTTCGGCATGGTGGCGCAGCATGGAGAAGCCGCCGCATGCCGCGTGAACTGTGCTGAAAGCGGAGAAGCCGCCGCGTGCAGTGCGACGGCTCCCGCAGCTGGCAGGGACAGCGCTGGTGTGGCTGGGACTCATAGTCCCTCTAGGTTTAGAGTGACGCGCGCGCACTCAGGCAGGGATTTTATGACAATCAGAAGTGAGTAAGCTGACCAGGCTGGTCAGCTGACTCTGGCTCCATTCCTTATTGGTCCAGCACTTAGGGAGGTGCTGGAGAGATGTCTGGGTATATATACTGCCGGCTGTTCAGTTGCTGGTTGTCTGGCGTTGCGAACACAACGTGGGAGCACTCAGACCCTTAGTCAGATCCTGAAGTGTGCCAGGACCAGCTGGAGCTGTAATCCTACACTTAGCTAGATTTTGTTGATAGCTTAAAGTACTAGTTTGATTGTGATTTCCTGTTATGACCCTTTTCCTGCCTGACTATCCTCCTGAACTCTGATCTTGTACCTTGCCATTCTGTCACTCTGTTGCCGAACCCTGGCTCGTCCTTAGACTCTGCTTCTGTATCCTGATCTTGTACCTCGATATATCTGATACCCTGTTGCCGAACTCAGCCTGTACCTAAGACTCCGCTTCTGCCTTGTGAATCTGTACCTTATCTGTCCGTGTGTTTACGACCTGGCTTGTCCGATCTCGAGAACCGACCTTACTATTGAAGGCGGTTCCCCGTCCTGTTAGTGACACTTCCTCCAGAGTGTCACTTTCAGACCATCCTTCCTACTCTGAGCCTGACTCCTCCCGTCTTGGAGAGTTCAGGTCTTTGGAAGGAATCCGTGCAGTACTCCTTACTGCGCTGAGGCCTAGTCCTCTAAGTGTTACTGTTGCACCTAACACTACACTCTACTCAGGTGAACAGAGGTTAGCTGGTATATCGGATTATCGGTGATACTGCAGATCACTTATAATCTGGTATATATCTGTATTCCCAGTGATACTGCAGATCACCGGTAATCAGATCCTCTCTGTGCTTCACCGATCGTTACAGAGAATCCTGGTGGTTGGTCATTTCTGATGGGAACAGAATTTAGCAGCATAAAGTTTATTCTAGGGTGAAGATGAGTATACTGAATGGAGCTAATGAAAGGTGTGTGTGTGTGTGTGGGGGGGGGGGGGGGGGGATAGGGGTAACTGTATCACCTGTGGGAAATCAGCTAGGTTTAGATGGTACAACTTTTGATGTTAGACAATAGGGATGATCACAGATGTGCTCCGAGTTGATGCAATATCTGCAAATTTGTATGCAAATGTATGCAGCTTTAAAATGGACCAATCAATTTAAACATGGTTTAAACGGATTGGTCCATTTTCAAACTGCATACATTTGCATAAGAATTTGCATAATTTTGGAACAATTTGCATCTCATTGATCATCCCTATTACACAACTCACGAAATATACGGAGTAGCAAACAGTCAGAACTAAATTAACAGGGAAGAATATATATAGGCAACATGCTAAAGGGTGCCTGAAGTGAAAAGTGAC
The DNA here is from genome assembly GCF_040937935.1 of Hyperolius riggenbachi. NCBI lineage: Eukaryota > Metazoa > Chordata > Amphibia > Anura > Hyperoliidae > Hyperolius > Hyperolius riggenbachi. Next base: position 437,922,322 of record NC_090646.1, read on the forward strand.
ATTAGGAGATAAACATGCAAATGTACATTCCTTATACTATTTAGAAATAGGTTGTGTTTTTTCTCACTCTAAGGGTAAAGAATTCAGGGCTTTAAATGCCAATTTCTCTGCAGTCAGAATGTATTTAGACTGAAGCATGACTCTCTCTCTCTCTAATTAGAAGTTGTAAATCTCGCTGTGGCTAAGAAACACATTTTGCTGTATCAGGTACAAAATAAGACTATGGGATTCCACTTCTAATGTGCTTTCCTGTTACAGTACATTATTTTCTGCTCATTGTTTGCATTTTTATATTTGAATATATTATTAGTGGCTTCGTCCGTGCGCATATTGTTGGGTATGAGCATGCATGGTCTGTGTGCCAAAACCTGCAAAAAATGCTTTAAGGAGCATGGTTTTCTTACTACCATATAAGAATACTGGTCATGTAATATACTTTGAAAATGATTCAGTAAATCTCAAAGACAACTTTCTTCTCTCATAGGATGAGAATCCATTGTACTTCAATGACTTTTACATGCTGACAAGTAAGATTTTGTTTATCTAGGTTTTTTGTTTGTTTGTTTGTTTCATTTTTTGTTGGGGCAATTTTGCCATTCACAGGCAAAAAGTGTGATTCTTGTAACATGATGATGTCATGTTTGTAAGGTGCCTGCAGATAGCAGTTTGTCAGGGGCCTTGTTTTGAAAGACACAGGGCCATATGCAATTCACTTTTTCTCCTGAGTTTTCTCCCAAGTGATATTTTCATAACTTGTCATAAAATGCCTTTAAAGCCACCAGCAAGCAAAAAAATACTCAAAATAAATTTGATAGTGCTTTTTTACCAACTTTTGGGTACTTTTTCAATTCTAAAATGCTGAAAAGTTAGTTTAAATAGAAGATGAAAATCATCTCCTAGGAGATAACTCAGGTGAAAAAGTTAATTGCATATGGGCCACAGTACCGTATTTTCCGCCGTATAAGACGCATTTTTCTCCCCAAAAAATGGGGAGAAAAAGTCCCTGCGTCTTATACGGACGCCCGCCGCTACGAACCGCCGACCCGACGCCATCGGGGATTCCCTGCCTTGCCTGTGTCCCGCTGTGAGTCCCCCCCCTCACTTGTCTCCATCCCCTACTGTGTCGCCGGGTCCCGTCCCCGTGAGAAGCGGCAGAAGCTTACCTCCTCCATCTTGCCCATAGCAATTGAAGACATCCGGCTTCTGTGGGCGACTTCCTCTAGTGCCGGCTTCTAATGACGCATCATCAATTACGCATCATTAGAAGCTGTCACTAGAGGAAGCCACCCACAGAAGCCGGATGTCTTCAATCGTCGCGGGCAAGATGGAGGAGGTAAGCTTCTGCCGCTTCTGCTTTTCACGGGGGGGCCTGGCGACACAGGGGGGGACCCGGCGACAGGGGCGGTAGAGACAAGTGGGGGGGGGACTCACAGCGGGATACAGAGTGGAGAGGACACTTGGGGGGACAGGAGGACACTTGGGGGGGACAGGATGACACTTGGGGGGACACTTGGGGGGGGACAGGAGGACACTTGGGGGGGACAGGATGACACTTGGGGGGACACTTGGGGGGGACAGGAGGACACTTGGGGTGACAGGAGGACACTTGGAGAGAAAGGAGGACACTTGGGGGGTACAACACTGACACCTGGGGGTGACAGGAGGACACCTGGGGTGACAGGACACCTGGGGTGACAGGAGGGCACCATTTGGGGGAGGTCATGTACAAGACGCTCCTGAAATATGGACGCACCAGGTTTAATTTATATTTTTTTCCCCTGGTTTTTGTCCTCTTAACCTAGGTGCGTCTTATATTCCGGAGCATCTTATACGGCGCGAAATACAGTAAGTAATCATTAGAGCCTTTTTAGGGCTCTGAATCCACTAGCGTCCGCTACATTACATTTGCTTCATTAATAAGCATGTACAGTACTCTCTTACCTCACTCACTGAGACAAGATACCAATAAGCACATGCTTACACTGATATGAAAAATCAACGGTTTCCAGGTCAATGGTTCTTAAAGCGGAATATAACCCTGCATTTCAACTTTGCTCTAAAACATTATTTACAGCATATTATATGCAACCAGCATTTTTTTTTTACTAGACCAGAGGTTTAAAGTTCCGTGGAGAGATATGCAGAAGTTCAGATATATACATTTAACTAAATAGAATGTAACAAGTGATAAATGTTACACACTCTTTGGCTGTCCTCCAGCTCCTTCTCAGTCAGAGAGAGTGAGTCACATTCAACACTTAGATACATTTATGTAAACAAAATGTATCTATGTAAGCTTCGGATGCATCTGCAGTTCTCTCCAGGAACTTTAAAGCTCTGTGTAACCCTTCCAATGCTGGTCTAGTAAAAAAAAAATGCTGGTTGCATATAATATACTGTAAATAATGTTTTAGAGCAAAGTTGAAATGCCGGGTTATATTCCGCTTTAAACCATTAAAAACAGTATCACTAATAAACCACAACAAATTTCATCAAGTAAAGGTTTATAAAAATACTGTATATCATCAAATATGCCAGAAAAATGCTACTTACACCCAAACCAAAGCATGTAATTTAGACGCACAGCGTGATTATCAGTAAATTAAGCGCTGGCATAGACCTCAATGTAATTTGCAGCTATGGTGGTGCCGGCTGAATAATTTGGGTGCCCGGGTATAAAATAGCCAAACTCTGGCTACTGGCAGATGGCTTTAGAGGTCTGTGAGCGGCATCTGGAGTTCAACTATCATGCAGCCAAACTCCAGATACCAGCAGTAGGGGTTAGTAAACTGCACCTGGAGTTCAACTATCATGTAGCCAAACTCCAGATACCAGCAGTAGGGGTTAGTAAGCTGCACCTGGAGTTCAACTATCATGTAGCCAAATGCCAGTTGTCAGCAGTAGGGGTTAGTAAGTGGCGCCTGGCATTCAGCTGTCATGTAGCCAAACTCTGGACACCGATGGAGATAGCTGCTGGGGTGAGTAAGCTGCACCCAGGGTTTCTTAGGCATCAGAATTCTGCTAGCATATAGCCAAACTCCAGCTACTGGTTCAGGCAGCAACAGAACTGAGTAAACGGTGCCCAGAGTTTAGCTATTATGTAGCCGAGCTCCAGATAGCGGTGGAGCTATAAGCTTGGTTAGTAGATGTAGGTTGGGGGGGGTTAGTGTTAGTTGTAGGTAGAAGGGCTATTGTTATGCGTAGATAGGGAAAAGTTTAGTGCTAGGCATAAGTGTGGGGAAGGAGTTAGTTTTAGGAGTAGGTAAGGGAGGTTAGTTTTAGGTGTGGGTAGGTGAGCATTAGTATGAGGTATAGGTAAGGGAAGTCAATAGTTGAATATTGGTAACTTTACCAACATTCTAACTACAGTATTGGAAATAGTTTACCACATGATCTGGCACCCAAATCGCAGAGTACGTCTTTTCCATGTACACCACAAAAACTGCCTAAAATTGTGGTTGACCATGTTTTGGGAAAGCTGGAAAAAATAGGGTTATATCAAAAGATGCCAGATTGGTGATTTGGTGAGTGATTTGCGGTGCATTAATCATTGCTCCATGCTGTATTTGACTGGGAGGTTTGTTGAAATGTGGTATCAGACCATTCTCTGTTAGTAAATAACTGGCAGGTAAAATCATATTATTTTGTGGATAGTTACCACATATCCATCACTCACTAATCATATTTGTAGATGCTAATTTGCGTACAGAATTTCCCATGTTTGCTTTCTTATATTATAATGTAGATTGAGTAACCTGAGAATGTGAAGCAACTGACTTCGGTGCTGGGGAATTTACACCACTGTTTATAGGCACTTACACGCTTTACAGTTACTGTTTAAGCCATTTAGTGAAAATGAAAAACTTTTTACCCATCTATTTTTTATTTTATCAGTTCTGCCCAATGACTTAACATGGGAATTAATCCCCCAGACCGGACAGGTCCCGGCACCCAGAGAAGGCCACAGCATGGTGTAAGTATTTTCACAACAAGATGGTGTTACAAATATATACAATATAAATGTATCATTTGCATCGTCAGCATCCCTTGTCCAATCTATTTCATTTCATTGAATTATTATGGGTATACAGTAAGGCCCATAAATATTTGGACAAAGGCAACATTTTTCTAATTGTGGTTCTATAGTACATTAATTTTTAATGACAGTTTTCAGATGCAGTTGAAGTGCAGACTTTCAGCTTTAATTCAGTGGGGTGAACAAAACGACTGAATAAAAATGTGAGGCAACTAAAACATTTTTTAACACAATCCCTTCATTTCAGGGGACAAATTAAATAACTGGAAATAAAATGTTCATTTATAATACTTGTTTGAAAACCCTTTGCTGGCAATGACAGCCTTAATTCTTGAACTCATGGACATCACCAGATGCTGGGTTTGCTCCTTTTTAATGCTCCACCAGGCCTTTACTGCAGTGACTTTCAGTTGCTGTTTGTTTGTTTTTAGTTTTAAAGGATACCTGAAGTGACATGTGACATGATGAGATAGACATGTGTATGCACAGTGCCTAGTGCACAAATAACTATGCTGTGTTCCTTTTTTTTCTTTCTTCACCTGAAAGAGTTAAATATCTGGATGTAAATGGCTGACTCAGTTCTGACTCAGACAGGAAGTGACTACAGTGTGACCCTCACTGATAAGAAATTCCTACTATAAAACACTTTCCTAGCAGAAAATGGCTTCTGAGACCAAGAAAGAGATGAAAAGAGGAATTTCTTATCAGTGAGGGTCACACTGTAGTCACTTCCTGTCTGAGTCAGGACTGAGTCAGCCACTTACATACCTGATATTTAACTCTTTCAGGCAGCGAAAGAAAAAAAGCAACACAGCATAGTTATTTGTGTGCTAGGCACTGTACAAACACATGTCTATCTCATCATGTCACATGTCACTTTGGGTATCCTTTAAACAAGTGAAATGCATGCTCAGTTGGGTGAAGACATGTGACATGATGAGATAGACATGTGTATGCACAGTGCCTAGTGCACACATAACTATGCTGTGTTCCTTTTTTTCTTTCTTCACCTGAAAGAGTTAAATATCTGGATGTAAATGGCTGACTCAGTCCTGACTCAGACAGGAAGTGACTACAGTGTGACCCTCACTGATAAGAAATTCCTACTATAAAACACTGTCCTAGCAGAAAATGGCTTCTGAGACCAAGAAAGAGATGAAACGAGGAATTTCTTATCAGTGAGGGTCACACTGTAGTCACTTCCTGTCTGAGTCAGGACTGAGTCAGCCACTTACATACCTGATATTTAACTCTTTCAGGCAGCGAAAGAAAAAAAAGCAACACAGCATAGTTATTTGTGTGCTAGGCACTGTACATACACATGTCTATCTCATCATGTCACATGTCACTTCGGGTATCCTTTAAACAAGTGAAATGCATGCTCAGTTGGGTGCAGACAGGTGAATGACTTGGCCATTAAAGAATTATATAGATAGAAAGTTAAGATGGGTCAGGGGCAACTGTACACATGCTAGATTCTCAGCCAAGGTGGCCCCCACCATTGTATATGTGTATGCAGCTTTAGTGTAGAGTAGGAGAAAATGCCTAGTCAAATTTAATATCGTATCTCAAGGCATACGTGAAATAAGAGCACCAAGGAAAATTGAGCGCAGGAAAACTGCCGATATTCAACTGTTTGAAGTGTTAATTTTTGATAGTAAAATAGTGTTAAATGTTACCGATATTTTACTATAGCTAAAACTAACCCTACTCTAACAATAAACCCTCCCCCCTGACACCTAACTCTAAATGCCCCACCTGCACAAACACCCTTCCCGATGCATAACCTGAACCGCTGCCCCACCCCCCGAACAAACATCCTTTCTGATGCCAAACCCTATCTGCCCCCTCCTGAACAAACACCCTTCCTGATGCCTACCCCTAACTGCCACTGAACTGTGTGCTACCTACACACATACAACAAGTACTGTCATCCAGGGGGACTTGATCCCTTGAGTGACAGTTTGGGGCTGAGTGCTGTATAGACCAATTGCTAGCATCTTCTTCTATGGAGAGGGATGGAGGAATGATGCATGGCTCATAAGACAAGACAAGACAAGACAAATAACATTTATATTGCGCTTTTCTCCTTGCGGACTCAAAGCGCCAGAGCAGAGCAGCAGCCACTAGGGCGCGCTCTATTGGCAGTAGCAGTGTAAGGGAGACTTGCCAAAGGTCTCCTACTGAATTAGTGCTGGCTTACTGAACAGGCAGAGCCGAGATTCGAACCCTGGTCTCCTGTGTCAGAGGCAGAGCCCTTAACCATTACACCATCAGCCAACATAACGGAGAGGCTTCCAGCAGGGAGGGTGAAGAGGAAAGGTCAGGAGCCAGATTTTTTTTAGACGACATTGGGGGGTGAGGGGGGTAGTCTGACTCGTGTGCACACCATTGATTCTCAGCTGAGATGGTCCTTAACCTCCTTAGCAGTTACCCAAAGTCAGGCTAAGGTCAGAAAACCACAATCCAGAAATCCAGAGTAGAGTTGGGCCGAACTACCGATTTTAGGTTCGCGAACCTGGTTCGCGAACTTCCGCGGAAGGTTCGGTTCGCATTAAAGTTCGCGAACCGCAATAGACTTCAATGGGGATGCGAACTTTGAAAAAAAATAATAATTATGCTGGCCACAAAAGTGATGGAAAAGATGTTTCAAGGGGTCTAACACCTGGAGGGGGGCATGGCGGAGTGGGATACATGCCAAAAGTCCCGGGGAAAAATCTGGATTTGACGCAAAGCAGCGTTTTAAGGGCAGAAATCACATTGAATGCTAAATGACAGGCCTAAAGTGCTTTCAAACATCTTGCATGTGTATACATCAATCAGGTAGTGTAATTAAGGTACTGCTTCACACTGACACACCAAACTCACCGTGTAACGCACCGCAAACAGCTGTTTGTGTAGTGACGGCCGTGCTGGACTGGTGCGCACCATGGCGAGAGTGCAGGTTTTGGTGGCTTTACAGCCCATATGGTCGCCTGGCTGATGTAGCTGAATGACAGAACAGTGACTGTCCAGCTGATCAAATTTGGTCTGACCACAATGAGGCAACGACCTTATTATCATGGGTGTGCCCCCCGAGACACTCATCTAGGCGCCGGTCATTGCTTCATTGTGATACGCAAGCCCCTTCACCACGGCAAGGTAATGATCACGAAGGGGAATGGGCGCATGTACATGCCTTTTCTTTTGTTGTTGCAGCTGCCCGCAGTGCAGCCAGAAAAATTAGGCAGTCATGTACACGCACCAGAAAAATTATTACAGCGGCCGCTGCTAGCAGCGACCTAAAAAAATTCAGCAATCCGCCTGGAGTCCCGGACCCTGTTGGTGGTGGCGGAGAAGGTAGTCAAGCGGCCTGCAGGCAGACATGCTGTGTGGAGGGACTGGGAGCGACTTAGTCTTTTTGGCGCAGGCCAGGCAGCCAGTCACACGGCGTGCAGGCAAAGATGCTGTGTGTGCGGGGACTGACTTAGTCTTGGGGCGGGCAGCAGCCCTCCGGGATCCATGCCTCATTCATTTTGATAAAGGTGAGGTACTTAACACTTTTGTGACTTAGGCGACTTCTCTTCTCTGTGACAATACCTCCAGCTGCGCTGAAGGTCCTTTCTGACAGGACGCTTGCGGCAGGGCAGGAGAGAAGTTGGATGGCAAATTGGGACAGCTCTGGCCACAGGTCAAGCCTGCGCACCCAGTAGTTCAAGGGTTCCTCATCGCTGTTCACAGCAGTGTCTACATCCACACTTAAGGCCAGGTAGTCGGCTACCTGCCGTTCCAGGCGTTGGTGGAGGGTGGATCCGGAAGGGCTACGGCGAGGCGTTGGACTAAAGAACGTCCGCATGTCCGACATCACCATGAGATCGCTGGAGCGTCCTGTCTTTGACTGCGTGGACACGGGAGGAGGATTAGTGGCAGTGGTACCTTGCTGGCGTTGTGCCGTCACATCACCCTTAAAGGCATTGTAAAGCATAGTTGACAGCTGGTTCTGCATGTGCTGCATCCTTTCCACCTTCCGGTGAGTTGGTAACAGGTCCGCCACTTTGTGCCTGTACCGAGGGTCTAGTAGTGTGGCCACCCAGTACAGGTCATTCCCCTTGAGGTTTTTTATACGGGGGTCCCTCAACAGGCAGGACAGCATAAAAGACGACATCTGCACAAAGTCAGATCCAGTACCCTCCATCTCCTCTTGCTCTTCCTCAGTGACGTCAGGAAAGTCAACCTCCTCCCCCCAGCCGCGAACAATACCACGGGAAGGTTGAGCAGCACAAGCCCCTTGCGATGCCTGCTGAGGTTGTTCTCCTGCCGCTGTCCCCTCCTCCTCCTCCTCCTCCTCCTCCCCCAAAGAAACACCTTGCTCATCATCCTCTGAGTCTGACTCGTCTTCTGCACACGACTTCTCTTCTTCCTCCTCCTCCCCCCTCTGTGCTGCCGCAGGTGTTGAGGAAACAGCTGGGTCTGATGAAAATTGGTCCCATGCCTGTTCCTGCCGTAACGGTTCCTGGTCACGCTCATTCACAGCTTCATCCGCCACTCTACGCACAGCACGCTCCAAGAAGTAAGCGTAGGGAATTAAGTCGCTGATGGTGCCCTCACTGCGGCTCACCAGGTTGGTCACCTCCTCAAACGGCCGCATGAGCCTGCATGCATTTTCCATCAGTGTCCAGTTGTCGGGCCAGAACATCCCCATCTTCCCAGACTGTTTCATTCTACTGTAGTTGTAGAGGTAGTGGGTCACGGCTTTCTTCTGTTCTAGCAGGCGGGAGAACATGAGCAGGGTCGAGTTCCAGCGAGTCGGGCTATCGCAAATGAGGCGTCTCACCGGCATGTTGTTTTTGCGCTGAATTTCCGCAAAGCGTGCCATGGCTGTGTAAGACCGCCTCAAATGCCCACAGAACTTCCTGGCCTGCTTCAGGACATTCGCTAAGCCAGGGTACTTTGCCACAAATCTTTGAACCACTAGATTCATGACATGTGCCATGCAGGGTATGTGTGTCAGCTTCCCCATATGCAAAGCGGCAAGCAGATTGCTGCCGTTGTCGCACACCACGTTGCCTATCTCCAGGTGGTGCGGGGTCAGCCACTCATCCACCTGTTTCTTAAGAGCAGCCAGGAGAGCTGCTCCAGTGTGACTCTCCGCTTTGAGACAAGTCATGTCTAAGATGGCGTGACACCATCTTACCTGGCATGCAGCATAGGCCCTGCGGAGCTGGGGCTGTGTAGCTGGAGAGGAGAACTGCCACTCAGCCAAGGAGGAGGAGGACAGCGAAGAGCATGTAGCAGGAGGAGAGGAGGTGGCAGGAGGCCTGCCTGCAAGCCGTGGAGGTGTCACAATTTGGTCCGCTGCGCCCTGCTTGCCATCGTTCACCACCAGGTTCACCCAATGGGCTGTGTAGGTAATGTAGCGGCCCTGCCCGTGCTTGGCAGACCAGGCATCCGTGGTCAGGTGTACCCTTGACCCAACGCTCTTCGCAAGAGATGACACCACTTGCCTCTCAACTTCACGGTGCAGTTGGGGTATGGCCTTTCTCGAAAAATAAGTGCGGCCTGGCATCTTCCACTGCGGTGTTACGATGGCCACAAATTTACGGAAGGCCTCAGAGTCCACCAGCCGGTATGGTAACAGCTGCCGAGCTAACAGTTCCGCCACGCCAGCTGTCAGACGCCGGGCAAGGGGGTGACTGGCCGAAATTGGCTTCTTCCGCTCAAACATTTCCTTCACGGACACCTGACTGCTGCTGTGGGCAGAGGAGCAGGAACCGCTCAAGGGCAGAGGCGGAGTGGAGGAGGGTGCCTGTGAAGGTGGAAGGGAGAAAGCGGCAGAAGCAGATAATGCACCTGATGGAGGAGGAAGAGGAGAAGGAGGGTGGCTTTGCTTTTGTGTGCTGCTGCTGCTTTTGCTCAGGTGGCCATCCCATTGCTGTTTGTGCCTTTTCTCCAGGTGCCTTCGTAAGGCACTTGTCCCTACGTGAGTGTTGGCCTTTCCACGGCTCAATTTTTGTTGGCAGAGCGAACAGATGGCTTTGGTCCGATCTGAGGCACACACATTAAAAAATTTCCACACCGCTGAGCCACCCTGGGATGTGGGCACTATGGGGACCTCAGCAGCTGATGCTGAAGGGCAAGTTGCAGGGGCAAACGCAGGATTTTTAAGGGGGGGGGTTCCTGAAAGATCCAGAAGCACGTATGTCCCCGAGTGCTTCTGAATACAGGTGGCTCCATACTGCCCATGCACAAAAGTGCGCTGGCGTATTACGGAGCTGCCTATCTTTGGAAGTACTCAAGGACACGAGTGTTTCTGAGGGCTTCTGGTAGCAGCAAATGTGAATGGGGTACAGCGCTGGAACAACTCCCCAAGAGAGGAACAGGAGATAGACTTAGTTTGGACAATTCAGTGGAATATGCTACATAGTGTCACATAGCGCAAGCGATACCCATATGATGCAGGGATATATGCATCTGCGGAAGATGGCGGCGCTATATAAATACTAAATAATAATATTTTGCCTCACCAGGATTGCACTTTTATTTAGCTTTCCTGTATGACAAGAACACACAGTCAGCTCTAGGGGAAGAGGGAAACAAAGGTGAATGAAGGAGGCTGGTGCACACCAAGAGTGCTTCTGAGCGTTTTTCAAATCAACAGTGATTTGAAAAGCGCTTGGCTAATGTTACCCTATGAGGGTGTTCCCACAGCAGCGTTGTGATTTTTTCAAAATCGCAGGTATACTGCATGTAGCATGTTTTTGAGCAATTCATTCAAAAATCGCTCTGAAAATCACTTCACAAAATCACACTCACAAATTGCTAGCGATTGCTATTGTCATTTTGGCGTGCACTAGCCCAGAGAGAGGAGTGGAGAAATTGAGAATAGCCTGAGATGGAGCAGAGAACTTATCTGTATTGAAGTCCCACATCAGACAGGCTACTTGCCTGTAATCGGACTCCTGTCCCTGTCAGTCTCTCACACAAGTCAGAAAGAAGCCCTCCTGGAGTCTAGGGACTGTCAAAAACTTTTCAGCTTGTTAAACACCTTACCCACACATGCAGTCATTATAACAATGGGGAGAGACCAGACAGATGTTTGCCCACAGACCCTGAGTCCAGGCAAGCTCTGCATCATGCCGTGTATATTTACCAGCTTGCCTGTACTCTAATTTCATCATGTCTGACACTTCTGTGCTGTGGAGAGTCCAGGACTCCATAATCAACATTCTCTCACTGCAGGCTACATCTTCTTGTGAGGGAAGCTGGGCTGCCTCTCTCATTCCATTAGCTGGAGGGAAGCACCAGAAGTAAGAAGGGAGGGAGAATGAGGCTGTTTATATTATGCGGGCTTCCCTGGCTGAATACACAGCTCAGTGCAGGGGGGAGGTTCCAGACACCCGGAATAGCCCCCTCAGTTCGCCAGTGAGTTGGCTGGCTGTACATAGGTGGCGATACATGGTGCCGGACTCTGCCACCAGCTGTTTCTGACGAAGAGCTGCCCCAGCTTCTTTCAGCAACTTCTCTCCTCCTACTACTCTCTGACTCCCCCTCTGAACTGTCCCCCTCTTCATCTCCTCTATTGGGAACATACAGAGGATCCCTATCATCATCATCATCGTAATCATCCTGCCCAGCTTCGCTTGCCTCAGACAAATCCAAACATGCACCATCAGTAGGTCCTTCATCCTCCTTACACGTTACATCCATAGTGTTGCCGGGTAACTCAAATATATGAGCTGGTGAAAATTCATCTGGCTGTAACAACAATGGCTGTGCATCAGTGATTTCAACACTAAATAATTCTTGCGAAGTGTCAAATGCAGCGGAAGTGGTGCTAGTAGTAGCGCTGGTGGCTGAGCAAGATGAGGTGTTCTGTGTCGCTAAATACTCAACCACGTCCTGACAATCTTGGGAGGTGATGGGACGTGCCTTCTTTTCCGAGCACTGTACTGTGGGCCAGGTCCACACGAAATTACATTTACACGACCTCGCGCAGACCTGCCGGGTGGCCTTCCTCTGGCTCTGGCACTACCTCTTCCTCTACCTGTTTTGTCCATATCGGGTATGCACGGAGTGGTATATCACACTGCGTGCACTCACGTAGGTAGGTGGGTTCACTTAACTGCACAGGTATGCGCACTGATGCGGTGGGTTCACTGAACAGAACAGGTATACAGTGGCGGGTTCACAGAACAGGTATGCAGTGGCAGGTTCACTGAACACAACAGGTATGCAGTGGCAGGTTCACTGAACACAACAGGTATGCAGTGGCGGGTTCACTGAACAGGTATACAGTGGCGGGTTCACTGAACAGAACAGGTATGCAGTGGCGGGTTCACTAAACAGAACAGGTATACAGTGGCGGGTTCACTAAACAGAACAGGTATACAGTGGCGGGTTCACAGAACAGGTATGCAGTGGCAGGTTCACTGAACACAACAGGTATGCAGTGGCAGGTTCACTGAACACAACAGGTATGCAGTGGCGGGTTCACTGAACAGGTATACAGTGGCGGGTTCACTAAACAGAACAGGTATACAGTGGCGGGTTCACTAAACAGAACAGGTATACAGTGGCGGGTTCACAGAACAGGTATGCAGTGGCAGGTTCACTGAACACAACAGGTATGCAGTGGCGGGTTCACTGAACAGGTATACAGTGGCGGGTCCACTGAACAGAACAGGTATGCAGTGGCGGGTTCACTAAACAGAACAGGTATACAGTGGCGGGTTCACAGAACTGGTATGCAGTGGCAGGTTCACTGAACACAACAGGTATGCAGTGGCGGGTTCACTGAACAGGTATACAGTGGCGGGTCCACTGAACAGAACAGGTATGCAGTGGCGGGTTCACTGAACAGGTATACAGTGGCGGGTCCACTGAACAGAACAGGTATGCAGTGGCGGGTTCACTAAACAGAACAGGTATACAGTGGCGGGTTCACTAAACAGAACAGGTATACAGTGGCGGGTTCACAGAAGAGGTATGCAGTGGCAGGTTCACTGAACACAACAGGTATGCAGTGGCAGGTTCACTGAACACAACAGGTATGCAGTGGCGGGTTCACTGAACAGGTATACAGTGGCGGGTTCACTAAACAGAACAGGTATACAGTGGCGGGTTCACTAAACAGAACAGGTATACAGTGGCGGGTTCACAGAACAGGTATGCAGTGGCAGGTTCACTGAACACAACAGGTATGCAGTGGCGGGTTCACTGAACAGGTATACAGTGGCGGGTTCACTAAACAGAACAGGTATACAGTGGCGGGTTCACAGAACAGGTATGCAGTGGCAGGTTCACTGAACACAACAGGTATGCAGTGGTGGGTTCACAGAACAGGTATGCAGTGGTGGGTTCACAGCACAGGTATGCAGTGGTGGGTTCAATGAACAGGTATACAGTGGCGGGTCCACTGAACAGAACAGGTATGCAGTGGCAGGTTCACAGAACAGGTATGCAGTGGTGGGTTCACAGAACAGGTATGCAGTGGTGGGTTCCCAGAACAGGTATGCAGTGGTGGGTTCACAGCACAGGTATGCAGTGGTGGGTTCAATGAACAGGTATACAGTGGCGGGTCCACTGAACAGAACAGGTATGCAGTGGCAGGTTCACTGAACAGGTATGCAGTGGTGGGTTCACAGCACAGGTATGCAGTGGTGGGTTCACTGAACAGGTATGCAGTGGTGGGTTCACAGCACAGGTATGCAGTGGTGGGTTCACAGCACAGGTATGCAGTGGTGGGTTCACAGCACAGGTATGCAGTGGTGGGTTCACAGCACAGGTATGCAGTGGTGGGTTCACAGAACAGGTATGCAGCCAGACAGGAACAAGTTAAGCCTAACTAATCTTTCCCTGAGAGACAGTCTGCAGCAGCTCGCCCTACTCTCACTAACGCAGGCAGCACACGAGTGACCGTAATGGCCGCCGCTGCCTGCCTTATATAAGGGGGGGTGGGGCTCCAGGGGCTAGTGTAGCCTAATTGGCTACACTGGGCCTGCTGACTGTGATGTAGAGGGTCAAAGTTGACCCTCCATGTGCATTATGGGGCGAACCGAACTTCCGCAAAGGTTCGCCTGCGGGACGCGAACGCGAACCACTGAAGTTCGCATGGAACCGTTCGCAGGCGAACCGTTCGGCCCAACTCTAATCCAGAGTGGTAACCCCAAGCTGGATCCATGGGAGGTGTGGAATGTGCAGGGTTGCCACAGATCTATCTAGGGGTATCATTTTTATGGTCTAAAAGCTTGTGAAAAAATTGCACTGCATTTAGACACTAAAATTCAGAAGTAATCATACATACCGCTAGGGAGGTTAACAGCCCCTTACCCAAGTTTAGTCCAGAACGTGTACCTAGCTTTCGGGGGAATTATCAGCTTTTTTTCAGAGAAAGAAGTTAGAACATTCTCTTTCTGTGTTATACCGCCATAATTTCTATGGCTGACTACCGTAAATTGCTTATTTTTAATATGCTTATTTTATTGTTTTGTAGTAAAGTGAAAAGGAAATTATATTTATTTGGAGGATGCTGTGAAAAAGATGCAGAAGAATGTCTTCAAGGAACATATTCATTTGACTTAGGTAAGAGTCAAATAAAAAAAATAAAATAAAAAAGGCCCATGTAATTCACTTTTTCTTCTGAGTTTTCTCCTAGGTGATAATTTTCAAACTTATCAATAAAGTGCCTTTTAAACCACCAGCAAGCAAAGGAATACTCAAAATAATTTTAACAGTATTCTTCGCCTACTTTTTGGTACTTTTTCCATTGCAATGTGCTGAAAAGTTATTCTAGATCAAAGAAGAAAAATTATCTCCTAGGAGAAAACTCAGGAGAAAATATTAATTGCATATGGCCCAAAGAATCTAGAATAAAATATTATTTTAAAAAGTAATAAAAAAGCAAAGCACATTGTTTTGGCGCACATCGATGAAACTAGGTGCCCTATAGCAGTAATATTATCTACTTACTGCACCAGGTGCAGTATAATCACGTCCTGGGAAACTTCATTTGAAGGGTAAAGGAACAATTAGTCAATGGGAGCAGGCGGCCGCTGCACACTCCCGCACACGCGGCCACACGCGCTACCATTACCCCTGATTAGCGGGGACATGAATGAATAGGAACGCAGTTCCCATTCATTAATTTAAGTCCCTGATTCAATGAGCGCCAGCATCTATGAGATGCCTGCATTCATTTTATCTTCCTGTTGTTACACTGCACGCATTATTTCCGATTCACGTCCTTACGTACATGAATCGGAAATAATGACTAAGGACATCTTGTGGCCAAATAGTAAAACTGTTTTAAAAAACATTTTATTCAATAAAAATACCTACACTTACATCTAAAATTAACTATTTCCCTCTCACACTCCCCCATACTACCCAAACATTTTATTTAATGCCTAAGGGACTGAACTTTTTTAATAGGTATGTGAAGAGGGTATATAACTTTTATTTTTTAATTTGCGGGCTTATAATTAATGATGGTCGCAAAACTGAAAAAATGCACCTTTATTTCCAAATAAAATATTGGTGCTCTGGTCCTAAAGTGGTAAAAACCCTCAGTGTTCAAGTGGTTATACTGCGCGGGGTACGTAAGGGTAATTTGGGAATCTGGCAATGGCCGGACCCAGAATTACACCTTGCTCTGAGTTGCAACGATACGGAGGGGGGATAGTGTTTTACGCTGCCAGGAATTTGAGCAGCAGTCATGCGGCTCACCCTTCGTCCAGCTTACTGGCGTCGTACACATACGTATGCTAAAATGGGGGGGGGGGGAGGGGGGAATCACAATTTCTGTGTTTATGTTAATTTTGCAGCTTCACAACAGATGCCTTGGTGTCTACACCTGTCACAGTTTTCACAACTGCTTCTGTATATTTATAGTAGCAATCTTTGACAGACATCACATTGTGGCAAGTTGTGGCACGTTTTATAAGTTCTCGCAATGAAAATGAAGGAGCCAGAATGTGCATCACATTATTGTACATTATTTACTTAACCATAAAAGGGATATAAAAAAAAACATTCTGACAAAACTAAGCCTTATGAAATGAACTGAGATATGCAAGCCCCTGTGGGGTGTACATTTGGTATTGTCACTAAGATTTTTGGGCACATGGTATTATTGATTAATTATATTGACTACACTCTCCTATATTATATATTTACTTGGTGAAATTTGCCTTCTTAAAACACCGCTGGTGTATAGCAAGCCTATAGCTTTAAATTCTACGCAGTCACATCAACCCCATGGCTGTGTAATATTTGAAGCTATAGGCTTGCTATACACCAGCGGTTCTGGATGCTTGCCTGGCTTACAGGGGCGAAAAGAGATAATTTGCATATTCAGTAGTGGTGCATTGTGGGTAACCACAAATGTTCACTTATAGCTGAATCATTGCAAGTTTCCTTCGGTTTTAAGAAGGCAAATTTCACCAAGCATTGCTTATTAGTAGGAGGGCTTTTCGGTCTCTTTTATCCCCCTATACATTCCTAGTGGTTGGGGTCACCCTGAGCTGTGTGGTTACTCTATATTAACACTAACACACACACACACACCCCACCTTAGCACCTAATACTAACCTTCCTTTCCAAGCCTAACACTAACCTTTCTGTCTCCACCTATAACACTAACCTTCACCCCCTTCCTTCCCGACCAATCAACCTGCACCAAATGCTACTTCAGCCATCATCGCTGCCAAAATAAATGCATGTCAAAAACAGCTCTGTATGTATTTTACATGCAGATAAACACTGCTTCATAAGATCTCAGTAAATATTCAAACTTTGCATTTAGCATGCATTGGTCACAGTTCACTAAGCTTATCTCCTGTCTTTAAAGAGGACCTGAACTCAGAACATCCTCTCTGCTCAAAAAGATACGCAACAGCATAATAACCTTTAAAGCAAGTCTGAAGTGAATTTTAAAATAAAACAGATATTCACCTAAGGAGAGGGAAGGCTCTGGGTCCTATAGAGCCTTCCCATTCTCCTGCCAGTCTCCTCGTTCCCCTGCAGGCTGCTCCATTCCAATCTCCCGCCTTGGGAGACTTTGGCAATCTTCATAAGCACTCAGGCTCCCGAAGACTAGCGGCTCTGTACTGTACACCCTCCAGTGCAGCAGGGAGGGGGCTCGCACCTGCCCAGCGTGGAGCGACCCGTCTTCGGAAGCCCGAGTGCTTCTGAAGACTGCCGAAGTCTCCCCAACCCAGAAGAGAGCAGTCCACAACCAATGGTCGTGGGCTGCTAAAGGGGGAGCTTGTGGGGGAATGCGGAGACCGGCAGTAGAACAGAAAGTTCGCTTCAGACTCCCTTTAAACAAAAAACATATCTTTGGTGCAGCTGATACAAATCCTAAAATAAATCTACACTGCTTCTACTTCCTGATTCATGGAAGCAGACATATTGTTAACATCCTGTGCTTTCAAATTAGCTTATCTGCCATCTCTGCCATGGCAGTCATGTGACACAGGGGATAGCTCATGCAGAAGGGGACTCTGTATAGAGAGAATATACACTGCAGGAACAGAGAGGGAGGAAGAGAGATACATCAAGCTTATGTATACACACACACTCACTCACAGCCACACACACAAAAACAGGCACAGTCTCTCTCTCTCTCTATCTCCTTTCCTGGTTGCCATACACAGCACACGCAGGCTAACGGTAATCATGCTGACAGAGGAGGCAGCAGGAGGGGTGAAGCTACATTCTGCCTGTGTGTGCTCCTCCCCTCCCTATCTTCTGCATGTAAGAATAACTACAGAAGTGATTAGTTAAGGACTGGAGTGATAAGACAACGCACGCACTGTGGAAGCTTATCACTACATGTTAATAAGGCAAGCTTCTTTAGCAAATTAACACTTTAAATACAGATTGATGTGAGTTAAAGAGACACTGAAGCGAAAAAAATTATGATATTATGATTTGTATGTGTAGTACAGCTAAGAAATAAAACATTAAGATCAGATACATCAGTCTAATTGTTTGCAGTACAGGAAGAGTTAAGAAACTCCAGTTGTTATTTATCTCTATGCAAAAAAGCCATTAACCTCTACGACTTTCAAAGTCGTGGAGAGGGCTGTCTTCTGACTTTTATTATCTCAACTGTTAGTGAACAAATTTCTTTTTCTCTGCCAGAGGAGAGGTCATTAGTTCACAGACTGCTCTGAAAGAATCATTTTGAATGCTGAGTGTTGTGTAATCTGCACATATTATACAATGATGCAATGTTAGAAAAAAACACTATATACCTAAAAATAAAAATGAGAATATTTTCTTTGCTGCTAATCTTCTAGTAATTATTCATAGTACACAACCAATTCATTATATCATATTTTTTTTTTCGCTTCAGTGTCTCTTTAATGGTGATGAGTTTTCACTTGCCTTTTTATCACCAGCATGATCTTAATAATTTGTGGCCATAGCTTGATGTCATTGTAACATGGGTGTAACTACAGGTAACAGGTCAACTGCAGTTGCTAGTATACAGGGGCCTTTGTGTTTAGTCTACCCAAAGAAGCTAAAGCCTTGTATACATGTATTGGCACCCGATCCCTCAGGTGACATTACAGAGCTGACACTATACAGTTATATCACTAGCCTGCAGGCTAGCTATGTGCTATGCTGCTATACAGGGGGTGGAGGAGGGCCAAAGCAGCATGACATCATGCAGTGAACACTACATAGTCTGCATAAGTAACAGTACAATTGACATGTGCTTCTTGTGCACAGCAACTTTACCAAAGTTTAGTGAATATGGCTTAGTGCCTTTCATGCATGTGGAGCCAGTGACAGCCTTTGATGGGTATATATGGAGCAGATACTTATGCACACCTTCTCTCGTGTTGCCAAATGGCAGTGAGTGGAGTTCTCCTTTGTCAATACTTCAGTAGCTGTCTAAATTTCAAACAATTTGCTGTGGAAACTATCAGCTCATTTCTGTTTATTATTTATTTACTAAAGGCGCCTTGACATGGGAGAAACTTACAACAAATGGAACCGCCCCTCAAACTCTGAGCCACAGTGCAGCAGCTGTCGGGGGAAATATTTTTGTCTTTGGAGGTGTTTGTCATGGAAGAGCTGTAGATGATCTGCACATGTTTAATACAGGTACAGTATTCACCTTTGTCGCATCATTTCATGTATTGTTAAAAAGGTCATTTTTCAATATTTAATAGCATATGATTAACCTTTCATGGGCAGCCAACAACAGCCTCATTTGTAGCACAGAAGTGTCAATATATGGCAAATGAAACTAGAAGCATTCCTTTGAGCATGAGCAGGCATGAACAGGACCCGCACTATCACACTCGGATCGCACATTTCAATTGGCTAGCGACTGCACTTTTGCAGAACGAATATTTTTGGTATTGTTTTTTGTCAATTGTGCTTTGTGATTCTCGCTCAAACGAACCAGAATTGCATTGTGATCGCCACCAAAATGCTACATGTGGCGTGTTTGCGATTTATGGGAATCGCACACAGTGTGCAAAATTATGTTGCAGGCAGCATATTTTTTTTCCCACCTCCCGGATTAATGCTGAGTGTTGCAGTGCAGTTTTGGCTAACCTGTCTGCTAGTGCGCTCCTCCTATGACCCATGTCTTCTCTTCATTGACGCTGGTGGTGCCTGTATTCCCGTGACCCCACCACATGCACAGAAGTCAGGGACATGTGGTAGGGTCATGGGATACAGGCAGCCCTGGCAGCAATCAAGAAAGATGTGGAGGAAGAGCCGGGGGTACACATTATATGGGGGAGACCAGGGGGCCTGACAGACGGAGGTGGCTGCACAGATTTCCTATAGATTTCATGCTAAAATCTATTAATATATGTGCATCTGCACAGCAATAGATCCCTTTCTGATCAGATTCTGATAATAAAATCTGCTTCCCCATCTGTCAATATATGTTCACCTTTAACCAAATTATTGTACTTTGCAATCCATCAACTTAGTAAATCAGGCCCTTTTGTTCCTACTTGACTACTAGATAGATTGGCATCAGTGAAGGAACTGCTTAAAGGGGCACTATAGGGAAAAAAATTTAAAACTTAAAATATAAAGTTGAAGAGAAATCGAGAGCCCAATATGGTGTAGTATGTCAAAATTGATTGGATAAATGAAACAGTGAGATGGTAATACTCACAAACACGGGTTACCACCTAGGTAACCACTCATTAGGTTGGTGAGGAGGTGAAGTCGCTCTCTGTAGATAGGAAGAAAGGGGGTAGATCACCCCTCCACCTGGGGTGGACTCAAATATATTGGTAGGTGAACAGAGGCGCCAGAAGGATAAAAGTACATAAAATTTTTAAAAAAATTGCTGGGAGGAAGTGGTGGACTCGCCTCCGTTAAAGCAGACACCAAGGACTGTAAATATATAGATATACACATTTATTGAAAATACCCCAAATATGCAACACGTTTTACGGGCACAGCCCACTTCTTCAGGCAATAAGCAGGGGATAAACAACAGCAATTCAGTTATAGCAAGCAGAGCACCTCTGTGAAGGTGAGGTGCTCTGCTTGCTATAACTGAATTGCTGTTGTTTATCCCCTGCTTATTGCCTGAAGAAGTGGGCTGTGCCCGCGAAACGCGTTGCATCTTTGGGGTATTTTCAATAAATGTGTATATCTATATATTTACAGTCCTTGGTGTCTGCTTTAACGGAGGCGAGTCCACCACTTCCTCCCAGCAATTTTTTAAAAATTTTATGTACTTTTATCCTTCTGGCGCCTCTGTTCACCTACCAAAACTTAAAATATTTGCAAACATAGACAAATAAGAAGTACGTTTTTTTTCCAGAGTAAAATGAGCCATAAATTACTTTTTTTTTCTCCTATGCTGCTGTCACTTACAGTAGGTAGTAGAAATCTGACAAAACCGACGGGTTTTGGTCTAGTCCATCTCTTTATAAAGGATTCTCAGCAAGGCTTTTATTCTTTATAAAGATATTCCCTAAAAAAAGATTTAAACAATGATGCTGGCCAGCTTCCCTGCTCCCTACACATTTTTTTGGCAGTTGGACAGAGCATCCAATACAGATTGAGGACGGCACTTAATTGGCGATGATAAACTTGCGTTCATTCAATAGTAGCAGAACACAACTTTCTCAAGTGTCACCCCGAAAAATCTTGTGTTCTGCTACAATTGAATAAACGCAAGTTTATCATTGCCATTTGAGGGCCTGTTTCCACTACACGCAGATTCTGCATGCAGAAAACTGACTCCAATGAATGCCTATGGGCCTGTTTCCACTGAACGCGATTATTCTGATGCAGATTTCCCATAAGCATTCATTGGAGTCAGTTTTCTGCATGCAGAATCTGCGTGTAGTGGAAACAGGCCAAGTGCCGTCCTCAATCTGTATTGGATTATCGATTACAAGTGGATTGGTGGCAAACGGAGGATTTGTGCATCGGCGGACCAGGTGTTTGAAGCCTGGGTGGGTGAGTACTACGACACCTGACTGTTTGTAGTTGGACATAGCAACTGCCATTAACTAAGTGCTTTCGAAAATAAATAAAGCCCTGAGAATCCCTCATAAAGAGATGGACTAGTCCAAAACCTGTCACTTCTGTCAGACTTCTACTACCTACTGTAAGTGACAGCAACATAGGAGAAAAGTAGTTTATGGTTCATTTTACTCTGGAAAAAAACATACTTCTTATTTTTTGTATATATTTGCACATATTTTAAATTTTACAGTTTTTTGCCATAGTGCCCCTTTAACTCCAAGAATTGTAGCACAAACCTTTATCGGTTATATTTTCTTTGCTAGTTTCCTATAGCATTGAATATTTAGACATCACCTTGTATCTGATGTGTAAAGACCTTTTGTTTGTTGTTTGGGTTATTGTTCAGCAGTCTTTCTTTATCAGCATATACACAAAAGTTTTAGAATTAAGACTATATTGTAAGCTATATACGCTCCTGTAAGAGCCACTTCCACGTTTTATTACAAGTTTAAAAAACACAATAAAAACACGATGATTGCACTTATATTGCTTGCAAGACAGTAACGTTTGCATTTTTTTCTAATTCACTTTATATTACTGAGCTGTATAGTTCTAAGTATATAACATTTTGTAATCAGAGCTATTTGATTGTTTTTGCTTAGTATCTGAAACATGGGTACCAGTCAAAACGTCTGGCTCCATCCCTGAGGCAAGGTATAAATAAACATTCCTTGTACATTCCTTGTAACATGCACACACATATGATGCTTATCATTTCACTGGCATCAGCATTTTACTGTAAAATCAATTGTTTTTTTCTTTAGACTAGGACATGAACTTGCTGCTGTGGGATATCAGATATACTTGTTTGGAGGCAGCTCTGGGGAGGGCACATACTATACTGATGTTCATATGCTGGATTCAGGTAAAGTACAATATTAAAGCTGTTGTAAAGAGATATTAAAAAACATATTAAAAAATGTTGTAAGGAAATCATGCTGTTAGCTGTAGCTATGAGGTCAGAAACATGATCAGCTAAACACCCACTGGAAACAGTGGCAACAAGCAGAACCTTTATTTCAGAAAACATTAACCACTTAACGACCACCTAACGCCGATAGGCGTCGGCAGGTCGAAGTGGTGTTACCATGGAAACGGCCGTTCCATGTCAGTTCACGGAGGGTGTCTCCATGAACAGTCTGCGAGCTGCCGATCGCGGCTCGCAGGCTAAATGTAAACACGCGCGGAAGAAATCCCCTGTGTTTACATCATACAGCGCTGCTGCGCAGCAGTGCCGTAAAGGAGATCGGCGATCCCCGGCCTCTGATTGGCCGGGGATCCCTGGCATCTGATAGGCTGAAGCCTATCCTAGGCGGCGCAGGACGGTAGCCTGCTGGAGAGGGAGGTAAGGGCAGAGAGGGCGGAAATCGCTGCGGAGGGGGGCATTGAGGAGCCCCCGCCGCTAAGCAGAAATAGCCGGTGGCGATCAGACCCCCCAGCAGGACATCGCCCTAGTGGGGAAAAAAGGGGGGAAGTCTGGTCGCCCTGGCTCAATCCTGATCGATGCTGCGGGCTGGAGAGCCCACGCAGCACCGAGCATTAGAAAATCCCCTGGTCCTTAAGTGGTTAAAACTGTAAGGGCCCGTTTCCACTATAGCGTTGCGGAATCGCCGGCGAATCACTGCAGGCAAATCGCATGCGGGTGCGATTCCGCATGCGTTTTTGCCGCGATTTCGCATGCAATTTCGCATAGGTTAGGGTGATGCGATTTTAACCATGTCACTGCCTGTGTGAATTAACATGGTTACCTATGCGAAATCGCATGCGAATTCGTGGCAAAAAACGCATGGGGAAAACGCATGCGATTTCCCTATTAAATACACTGCGTGCGATTCGCCTGCATTCCACACGCAGGCGAATTCTGAGGGCTGTACCATGCAGAAAAATCCTGTACAGAAAAACGCACAGGAAAACTGACAAGTGGAAACAGGCCCATCCACTTGTATTGGCTGTGCGAATCTGCATGCGGGCAACGCATGCGGATTCGCGATAGTGGAAATGGGCCCTAAGTCAGCTGAAAAGGTGGCTTATCAGGGATTGAGGAAATAGGGAAATATCTTGGATGATCCTGTAGTTCCACAGAAAATCTTACAGGGGTTGGATAAGGTGAAAAATTGTATTATTTATGAGGTATAGAGGGAGTCCCATCTACAGTTTCTGCATCGGACTAAATATGCATTTGATATCAGGTATAGGAATCCACCAACACATAGCTGTGAACCTAAATGCTTCACTGTTTCACTGTGTGTGGGAATGTCCTGTAATATCCTCCTTCTGGGATTCTGTATCTACGCTACTTCAGTAAATGTGTGGGAAAACGATCTGTAAGGATCCACATCATTTCCTGTTAAACGACTATAATCCTGGTGATGACACTAATCCCAAGAACGTGGCGGGCAAATTGGTTCACACTGTACTCATAGCAGCTAGAAAAGTTATCTGTAATAGGTGGATATTCCAGTAACACCTAGGATTGGGGAAGTAAAAAAAGGACTGAGATTCCTTGTTGAAAGGGAAAAGTTTATAACGCTGGCGCACAGGAGCAAATACACTAAAAAGCTATTTACGAAATGGAAGAAACGTATTACATTTTCTACACCAAACCGGAAATAAACATAATGGAGCCATTTAAATTTACAGAATGGTTTTGTGTGGAACAATCACACAGCACATTAGGGAAACTCAAATGTTCAAATGATTAGATGGTAGTTTTTCCTATGGTGCTATATGAATCCTATGGGTAGACTGTGAGATTCTGATGGAGAGAGTGTGATTGAGGTGCGGGATTTCTGTACCTTATTTGTGATCAGCTCATTCTTACAGCCTAGTTTCAAAACATTAAGTTACATTTAGGTTATAGAGTTGGGGAGGGAGTTGGAGAAAAAAAAGGATTGGGATAGTTCAGGTCACTTTGTAATTTGATTGGCAAAATCTAAACTGGCATGTATTGACATCTCTGCTTCAGATGACATGTAATGTTATATATCTACCTTTTGTCTCAATAAAAATGTTTGTTTAAAAAAACAAAAACAAACCCTAAGTCAGCTGAGTTCAGTGAGGTCTGTTGGTTTGCTCTGTGCTGGGGAAGCAACTCCTATATCGCTGGCAACAAGGAGCTGCAAGAAACAGACAGCTAAGTATAGAAAGTACACCTAAACCAGAAAGAAGTATAAATATTTGCCATCCATCTCGGTACACAAGAACCACAAGTGCAAAATAAAGAGCTCGGACAAGTCAACAAATTGCTATTCAGTTGAAATATGTTGGGTGTTAAATACAAGGGATGTTTGTACACACACAAGACTGTTTGTAAAAATATAATAAAACCCTGAAAACACCAAACCGTTTACATTTTTGGCATCATTATGATAGGGGCAGCCCTGCTGGTTTTCTCTTACACTTGGTAATGCACAGTTCCCCAACATTATCCACAAGGCCCACCAACAGTGCATGTTTTGCAGGAAACCACAAACATGCATAGGTGAGGTAATTAGTGTCTAAGCAGAGCTGAGCAACTACCTCTGTGGATTTCCACAAAACATGCACTGTTGGTAAGCCTTAAAGGCCAGGGTTGGGGAACACTATGGTAATGCACACAATCCATGTACCTATGCTTCTCTACTCTGCATGTACAGTGTACTTGTTACACATGACATCATTCACCCACAATGCTCCTGCGAAGATGCTGACATTTTGCCTAGGGATAGTACTCAGTTAGAAGCTTCTGGGAAGCTTTTTACTGATGAAACATATTGTGCTAACAAAGAAATTCTTTTTTTATATAATGTAATATAAAAGCAATTTGTCTATGCGACTTAGAACCCAGGTGATAGGTTTGTGTTAAGTTTCAATGTGGTTCACTCACAAAGAATGCAAGGAATTTTAAAATGACAACCTTCTGCACACATTATGAAGTGACAACTGCGTAAGTTACTATAACAAATGTTATAACCAGAAACTTGAATAGTAATTTTTCTTTTATATGTATCTTTGGACACTTTTTAGCTTCTTTAACTTGGCAGTGTTGTGAGGTCAAAGGAGAGACTGCATGTGGAAGACAATTTCACTCCTTTACAGCTCATCATGACAAGGTACTGTATGTAGCAGGTATAGCACAGAACTCTGTTAGTTCACATATATTGATTTTCTCCAATAGCTGAATATTACAGTAGGTAGGGAAAACAGTAAAGTTGATTTGCAAAGTGGTAACCCCTAGAAACTAGATAACAGGTTATTGTTGTTAGATCAGATTTTCCACTGCTTCCTCGTCTTCACGTTTCATCGTTTGTACCACATTTTTAGATCTAGAGAAAGGCTTTAAAGTGGACCTGAACTCAGATCTTCCTCTCTGCTCTAAAAGATAAGAACCAGTATAATAACCTTTAAAGAAAAACATTTCTTAGTTATAGCTGATAGAAATCCTGCAATAAATCTGCAGTGTGTCTTCTTCCTGATTTTATGGAAGCAGACAAAGGGTTAACAGATCCTGTGTTTACAAATTAGCTGCTCTGCCAAGGCTGCTGAGATTCCTGAGCTGATCAAATTACAGCTGAGAGATCAAATTACACTTGTAAATTGTTACAGATGAGGGGGGGTGAGACAGGCTAAACTCTCTAAATGCATACAGGGTGGATTTCTCTATGTTTTCCTTCTGTCCTGTGCAAGAGTTCATGTCCACTTTAACTAAGGGAGCCAGATTTATTAAAGATGGCCATACACTGATCTATTTTGATATTCAATTGACCAATAGATGGATTATTTTATTAAACTGATTGAATCGATTAACATTTTGCAGGGTTTGATCAATGCAAACCAATCAATATCTCCTAGATTGTACAAGAATCATTTATATTTTAATCAAAACAAGATCGATTCAGTGTTTCTAAACTTGCTCATCAGCTTGAGGCAGGGGAGAATAGTCTGATTTTCTTTGAATGTCTTAACAGGATATTTATGTCTTTGGAGGTGTCAAAGAGTGTGAAAATGAGAACGAGATGCTTAACTCTGATATCATGAAATTAAGTCTTGGTAAGTACCATGTAATCTAACATGAGTTCATCAGATTGCCAAATGCAAAAATTGCTTTGTAGATTTGCTTTATGTGCACATTGGTTACATATTCTTGCTCCTCAAGCTGTGTGTGCCTTATGTACACCAGTGTTAGGTTTAGAATTTGTGTCTTTTACCTTAATCCATGCCTTTGGTTTCATTGCACTTAGGGTGATTTATGGAGTTACATGTTGACACATTGAGGTATATTCACTAAACAGCAGTAAACAGAATAACGTATAAAGTCTTACGATGATGATGATGATTATTATTGATTTATATAGCGCCAGCATCTTCCATGGCGCCATCTAATAGCATACAGGGTATAACAATACAATACAAAAAATACAACAGTTATGACAATGGTGGATTACCACTGAAGCAGTGAACAAATGAACTACATATTTTTACACAGGGGTGGGAGGTATGTACACACATTACACAGAATTGTGAGACAAAGGGGGAAGAGAGCCCTGGCCAAAAGGTCTTACAGGTGAGTTTTCAGATTGTGTCTAAAAAGAGTAAGTGTGGGTGAGTGGCGGATGTGTTGAGGGAGGGTGTTCCACAGGAGGGGAGAGTATCGAGAGAAATCTTATAAGCGGGAGTGAGAAGAGGTGACCAGAGAAGAAGACATGAGAATATTGTTAGTAGAGCAGAGATTGCCTGTAGAGCGTGATGCAATACATGCAATACATTACACGCAACTTAGTGGCTATACCCCATTGACCATTATTTAATTCACTTTTCTCTTAAGTTTTCTCCTAGGTGAGATGTTCAGAGTTTAACAGTAAAATGCCTTCTAAGCCACCATCAGGCAAGAAAATATTTAGAATAATTTTGAAAATACTTTTTCACCTACTTGTTGGTACCTTTTCAATTGCAGAGTGATGAAAATTATTTTGAAAACAGAAGATGAAAATGTATCTCCTACGAGAAAACTTAGGAGAATGGTTATGGTCTATATTCAATTCATTGCATTTTCTCTTATGATATAATTTGTCCATCTTCTGTTTAAAATGCACTCTGCAGTTAAAAAAGTACCAAAAAGTAGGTGAAAAAGTACAGTGAAAGGTATTTTCATTGATAAGGTGTGAAAATATTACCTAGGAAATAACTTAGGAGATAAACTTAATTTATTAAGGGCCATAGTCAGTTAAGGGTGATATAAGACATGTGTCCTTCAAGTACAACCTCTTGAGCCTCACTGCACCACATTCTAGAGGAAAGAAAAGCCACAAGGACAGACACCACCCCTGACTGGATCAAGGTATCATCTTCCTACAAATAGGCTCTACAAAATAAGTAAACATTCAAGCCCCTTTTAATTACAATGTAGAATTTGCAATAACTACCGGTACTTCCTGTGGTAACATCTTAACCCCCCCTTAGGGCTGGTTCACACTGAGGGCAATAGCATTGTGCTTGCCGATCGCCGACGATCAGCAAACCACTAGTGCAGTGGCATCCTATGAGGGTGTTACACAAACACATGAGGATGCACACCATATAAATAAGCAAAATTAGTTATACTAGCTATAATAATGCTGGGTGCTGTGTAAATTGATATAAACTATATACATATGAAAACACGCACACCTTGTGGTTTCAAATGCAAAAAAGGTGTATTAAAAGTCATAGATTGACAAAGTACAGTCAAAAACATGTAAAAAGGCACAAGAGTACATATATACACATACAGGTGTACCACAATAATCAGCAGACCTCATGAATGCAGCGTACAGGCAGTCAATTGAGTGTAATCAAAATGCACATTATAAGACATGAGTAAAGTGGCTAGATTGCTATGGCTACTGAGACAACAAGGTACTGGCTGATACTGACACCTGAGTCAAAATGGCAGGGAAAACCATATGTAACAATACACACAGAGTGAACAACGAGGTACAATACACCGCTGCATTACTCAGACGCAGCGTTTCGGAAAGTTCCTTTATCAATGGGGCAACCAGGAGAGCAGCTGAAGCAGAGCGGCAGAGCGGTGATGGAAAGGATACCAGTAATGTACTGAAGAACTTTGAGAATTTTACAGTAGAGAACAACTGGCTATTTGCAAACATTGACTCATTATATACCACAATACACATACAGTGTGTTTATACGTTTTCGAGATCTTCCTGTTTGGGACTTAACCTTTGCATGAAGAATAACAAAGTATTAATAATACAATTTATTTCACTCAACAATTACTTTCTTTTCAAAAGCCAGAAGTATTGACAAAATAGGGGAACCAGTATGGGGGTGTCCCGTGCCTAGGTATATGCTTGCCTTGACCTGGGAGCCAGGACAACTTAGGATATATACAACTTCCTCCATTTTTCATCACTGATGGCATTGTGGATGAGCTACATTGATGATGAGTTGGTATTTTGGAAGAGTATTTATCATCATTAGCTGGTAGTTGAACAGGAATGTGAACTGTACATCTTATATTCACTGTGCGTGAAATGACCCATACTTTATTGGACCTGGCAATGTGCTGTGCAAATGTACCTTTCCGAAAGGTAACTTCAGAAAACATGTATAAAATATTTATAGCATTAGTTAGGAACCTCAGTACTGATTATTACTGTACCATTGGAGGGTTCATCTAACTCATTGCCTGAAGACTGAATATTTGTTAGTCATCCACTTAATTAAAGGGTATTAAGTTGAGACTTGTGCTGTTTCTAATTCACCAAGTAATGCAACTTGCATTACTTGTGCAACAATTATTTTGAAAATTAGCATCCGGCATGGTTTGTATATGAATAGAGTATGTATTTTTTTATTTCAAAGGGAGCCACCACTCACTGCTTTTTATGTGCTCTGTATTTTTGTACACTGTGGTAAAATGAAATGTTTCTATCATGTTGATACCTACACTACGACACTACGATACAATGTAAAGTAGATCTTTCACCACTATACTTTTTGAACTTTTATCTTCATGGTCTGAGGTACATCTGTATTTATAATTCTAAATCCCTATCATTTTGTTATATTTGGGACCATAATTTTGATTTTGATTTTTAATAAATCCAAGCTAGGAGAAGGCCCAGAGGTACTACCCCTGACTGTGAAGCATGAGGTCATGAGTTTGACTTCTAGGTCATAGAAAAAAAGCTAGTTTTATCAGATCACATATATACTCGGATGACCTTCAGCTTGGGAGAACGGTAATAAAGCAGGATCTCCAGTGGGCTGATACTGCGCAAAGGTGTAAAGTACCACCCCTTCTTCTGTGATGTCATAACTAGTACAGATCTCTGTATCACAACTACAAACTAATGGGGAGAAAGAATGGAGTGTATGAACCATTGTTTCTCTGTCTCGATAAGAACACACAGAGTTTATACATGACCCAGAAATTACAGTATTTATGTTCAATGATTCTGTCATCTGTGGGATAAACATGGCTTTCCGGAGAAAAGTAAATTAGCTAATAATATAAAAGGAAGACTAGATGGCCTTTATGTGTCATGGGTATTTTATGAGCTTATCAGTACTTATTGTTCCTTGCTGCAGAAAATGACACTTGCTTCTATAACTGCATTGTCCAGTGATATGTAGAGATTAACCAGTGGATAATGGAGAATAATAGACCTACAATAAAGCAATATATTATGTCGCTAAAGAGTAAGTATGGAGCACAATGATAGAGATATTTGTTTTAGATATGAGAGTCCTGGCAAGAACACATTAAGTATTGATGCAGTGCTGTTTACTAAGATGTTGCTATAAACACAGCTCTAATCTGTCATAGGAGTGTTTAAACCCCACTGAACAGCCTGAATCAATGGAAGCTTTTATTACACAAGCCCATAGCATAGCTGTAATTGTCTCTGTGCATTTTATGCTGATAAATAATGCAGAATATAAGAGTAGGACAATGAGATGTTGCTGTTTTATTGCATTCCATATTATCCCAGTATACCATTTCCATCTCATCAAGCACCTCTGTAATTAGAAGCCTTATGAAGTATTTACAGAGCTATTATTATCAGTGATGAACATGTGGCTAGATGTATTTTGGTTGTTTATATGGATAAACAGACACATCCATGTCAGTTGCAAGTGCAGGGTAATACAGTGTTTACACAGGGGTATGCAAACAACTTTCACAGGGGACCAGGAGGTTTCACAAGATGAATGTGAGGGAATGCTAGGTTTTCACAGAGGGCACTGTACACAAACAAAACTGGTCAGGATGCCAAGAAAAGGAGGCTTATGATTAAGACTGTAAGAAACAAATGTAAAGTATTTTTAGCTGGCTAATAACAAATGACAATGTGGCTTTATGATCTCCGTCTTCACGCTTGTGGCAGCTTTGCAGACTGCCAGTGGGTTCACTATGGAATGTAAATAGAGACCAGGAAAACCTGTAGAAAATGGTCTAATGGTGCCCATACATGGTACAATTTTTTCTCGATTAGATAATTTTGTTCGATTATTCTGTTAGATTTTTCCAACATGTCCGATCAGATTTTTATAAAAAAAACTGGATAATCGTTTGTTTTTCTTGATCGAGAAAAAAAAAAAGATTCCCTTCGACTTTCATTCAATTTGATTGTTTTGGTTGAATAAATGGGAAAATCGAACATTTGTATTGTACCGTCTATGGGCACCATAAGCCATATTCAATAAACTCCAGTAAAGTTGCTGCATGCTGGTTTGCACACAACAATTTTTCTGTTACTTCTGCAGACTCTGTAACACACATTACGCAATTAACGCAGCCCAGGTTACCTGGTTAATGCTTCCATTGCCAGGGTAATGCTTGCTATGTTACTTGAATAGCCGAGTATTACTATCAGCTGTGAAGCATGGCTATACAGGTTAGTGTTAGACGTAAGTGGGGGGTTAGTGATAGACATAGGTAGGTGTGGATAGTGTAGATAATGAGGGTTAGTGAGAGGTATAGAAAATTACACAACTGGCTAAGGGATGACCCTTCAATGCAGAAATTTGGTTTAGTGATAGATGTTACTGAGAAAGAAAATAGGAGGAAATTTCCTTACAGAGGACAGAGACCAAATCTGGACAGAGAAATTATACAACTAGTATTAATTAATTTCTCCTACATAAATTCTCCTAATGGAGAAATTATGGAGAAACATGATTGATTTGTAAGTCTCTGATTAGCTGGTCATGATCATGTGATCATGTGCCACCTCTGCATCCTGCCCAGAAAGCAGACGTGATTCATGTCATGACCAGCCAATCAGGGAGTCACTAATGGATCAAATGCTTCCCCATAATTTTCCCAGCAAGAAAATGTGGAGTAATTGATCATAGGCAATTCCGTTTTTTCCAAATTTTAAGGAAAAAAAAAGCTTTTGCTTAGAGGCCTTCTTTTAATAAAATCATTATTTATCTCTAATGCAGCAAAGATGAAATGGAAAAAGCCACTTTATTTTGGGATTCCACCAGCATGTCGCTATAAGCATAAAGCCTTTGTTCTGCAGAGCCATGTAAGTACATGTATATACGCTGTCCTTAGAAAGTCAAGTACACCTGAGCTTTTAATCACTTACCGCATTGATTAACTTCTTGAGAAAAGCCTCCATTTTTAACATGCTGTTTATAAGATAATAAAGCACTTGCCATTCCACTGTATGTGTGTATCTCACAAAGGTGCACACACTTCTCACATTTTTGTTAATATTTTATTATATCTTGGGACAACACGGATGATATGACACTACGATACAATGTAAAGCAGTGGTGCTCAGCAGAGCTCGAATATTCGAGTAGCTCGAATATTCGAGCTCTTTTTCAGCTATTCGAGCTCGGTATTCGAGCTCCGAATAGCTGGAGCTATTCGAATGGGCTATTCGAGTGAACTCGAATAGCCCATTCACTATTCGCGCTATTCGAGCTAACAGCGCTATTCGAGCTCGAATACCGAGCTCGAATAGCGTCATAGCCCAGATTGATGTCCTTAGAGCCAATCAGAGGGCTCCCAGGCCCTCTGACGGCAGCCAATGACTGAGGGGGACCCTGGCCAGCCCCTACCCTATAAATAGCGGCCGCCATGTTCCGTTTCTCCGTCCTTGCCCGACTTTGCACAGAGAGAGATCTGCTCCTTTGTGCGTTGGCTTAGCAAGAGCTTTATTGTGGTCATTTACCTAGCGTTTTTGCTCACATACACCTCCTATATACACCTATATTGTTGTTAGTTAGATAGACATTGTAGACATTTTAGTTAGTAGCTTTTGTGTTACATAGAGAGAGACTCAGACAGCTGCTGCAGGCTTACAGCTTTAGGCCTCAGGGCCTTGCCTGTGTGGGCAGCTGTTCTCTCCTGTCCTCTGTTTATTTCTCATCTATACCAGTATTTCTGCTGTCCTTTAGTACTGATTGATTGTATTTTGTATTGTAGTTATATACTGTAACTGTACTAGGACACTCACTCAGTCACTGTTCATAGGCTACTAGCTCCTGCGTGTGCGTGCACTCACTGTCTGTGTACTGTACACACACTCTATTTCCTTCTGAATAGTTATATACTGTAACTGTACTAGGACACTCACTGACTGTCACTGTTCATAGGCTAGCTCCTGCGTGTGCGTGCACTCACTGTCTGTGTACTGTAGTGTACACACACTCTATTTCCTTCTGAATAGTTATATACTGTAACTGTACTAGGACACTCACTGTCACTGTTCATAGGCTACTAGCTCCTGCGTGTGCGTGCACTCACTGTCTGTGTACTGTACACACACTCTATTTCCTTCTGAATAGTTATATACTGTAACTGTACTAGGACACTCACTGTCACTGTTCATAGGCTACTAGCAACTGCGTGTGCGTGCACTCACTGTCTGTGTAGTGTACACACACTCTATTTCCTTCTGAATAGTTATATACTGTAACTGTACTAGGACACTCACTGTCACTGTTCATAGGCTACTAGCTCCTGCGTGTGCGTGCACTCACTGTCTGTGTACTGTACACACACTCTATTTCCTTCTGAATAGTTATATACTGTAACTGTACTAGGACACTCACTGTCACTGTTCATAGGCTACTAGCTCCTGCGTGTGCGTGCACTCACTGTCTGTGTACTGTACACACACTCTATTTCCTTCTGAATAGTTATATACTGTAACTGTACTAGGACACTCACTCACTGACACTGTTCATAGGCTACTAGCTCCTGCGTGTGCGTGCACTCACTGTCTGTGTACTGTAGTGTACACACACTCTATTTCCTTCTGAATAGTTATATACTGTAACTGTACTAGGACACTCACTGTCACTGTTCATAGGCTACTAGCTCCTGCGTGTGCGTGCACTCACTGTCTGTGTAGTGTACACACACTCTATTTCCTTCTGAATAGTTATATACTGTAACTGTACTAGGACACTCACTCACTGACACTGTTCATAGGCTACTAGCTCCTGCGTGTGCGTGCACTCACTGTCTGTGTACTGTAGTGTACACACACTCTATTTCCTTCTGAATAGTTATATACTGTAACTGTACTAGGACACTCACTGTCACTGTTCATAGGCTACTAGCTCCTGCGTGTGCGTGCACTCACTGTCTGTGTACTGTACACACACTCTATTTCCTTCTGATTACTGATTGATTATTGTAATTTCTGGTTGTACTTACTGTTACTACTTACTGTACTAGTAGGGACACTCAGTTACTGTTCATAGGCTAGCTCCTGCGTGTGCGTGCACTCACTCACTGTCTGTGTACACACACTCTATTTCCTTGTGATTATTACTACTGATTATTGTAACTTCTAGTTGTACTTACTGACTCTGTTACTACTTACTTACTGTACTAGACACTCACTCAGTCACCTCGCCCACCAACCCACTCCATTAAAGTACCCCACTTTTCACCCGCCCTTTTAAAAAACTTTGTGTTTACGCCTAAAACATCGAAGATGTCTGGAAGTGGCAGCCAGCGCGGTCTGGGCAAGGGGAAGTGCAGCAAGGGAATCAGGAGGAGAGGGAGCAGCATTGTGGCAAGCCGCGGGCGCGGCCGCGCCACCATGCACAGTTCCGCAGCAGCAGCGTCAGTGGCTAACATTCCTCCTATAGCCACTGGCCGTGGACGCCTTGGGCGCCGCCCAGCAGGAGCATCTGCAACTCACGCTGCAGAGACACAGCAGCAGCAGCGTGTAGCACCTGCTCCGATTTTCCTCCAGCCGGGTCGGAAACGTCCCATTGAGGAAAAGGATGCAGACACTGTGGTGCAACTGATGACGGAGGATGAGCAGCCCGCCATTAGCTCTGCATCCGAGGCCTCCACCCTCACCACCACCACCCCTGTTCGCAGCAGCCGCCCAGCAGGGCCTGGGGAGGAGGCCAGTTCACCGTCAGTCGCCGACCTGTCACTCAGCACTCTTTTGACCCCAGGCATGATGAGTCAATTGTCTGCTGTTGTTGGCGATTTGGAGGAGGAGATGCTGATGGGCACTTTGGGGGATGAGGGATTGGACAGCAAGACTGTGGCGACAGTCAAGCAGCCCATCCATGCATCAGGAGAGGAGTTTGGGGGGTCATCATCCCAGCAGGACATGTTTCAGGAGGGGGAGGATGATGATGACACGGTGAAAGACAGAGACTGGGTGCCACCAGCTCCAGGGGATGTCGTCATCAGCAGCTCTGAGGAGGAGGAGGAGGATGCGCTTGTGGGCCTTGCAAGGAGGCGCATCATTGCAAGCATTGGCAGCAGTAGGCAGGTCCCCCAGCCTGCTGGTGTCTCAGGCTCAGCAGCAACAGCAGCATCTGCCAGTACCACCACCAGCCGCACCCAAGCCCCCCCCCCCCAACCACCATAGGGAGACAGGCAGCAGCGGTTCCATGCCGTAGGGGGTTGTTTTTGTCACCAATCTGGCGCTTTTTCACCATGCCCACAGTGTACAGCAAGTACGCCACTTGCAACCACTGTCAGCGGAAGTTGAGCAGAGGTGCAGACCCCTTAAAGTTCAGCACCAGCTCGCTCATCAACCACCTTTCTGCGAAACATTTCCACCAGCATGAGGAGTTCCAGAGGCTGAAGGCATCTGGTGCTGTCAGTGGCACCACACCCATCACTGCACAGCCTTCAGCAGCAGCAGCAGCAACAGCAGCCACCCGCCCTCCTGCTCCTCCAGCAGCACCAGCAGGAGTGCGGAAACGCACTGCTCCTCCCCCCTCTGCAACTCCTGCCGCCGACACTGAGGCCTGTTCTGGCAGCCAGTCCTCAGTGGCCTCCTCTGCTGTGTCTGCTGATTCCCGTGCCAGCAAAAGGCCACGCCAGAGCCTTTTGAGCGAGTCCTTCCAGGGGGTGGTTAGGGTTCTGCCTCCCAGCAGCCGTCGCGTGCGGCAGCTGAACGGCTTGCTGGCACGGGCCATGTGCTCCCAACTCCTGCCGTACACGCTCGTGCAGGAGGGGAGCGACATTCGTGCGCTGCTTGCTTGCGCAGCCCCAGACTGGCAGCTCCCCAGCAGACACTTCTTCGCCCGCAAGGCCATTCCTGCACTGCACCGCTTTGTGATGGCCAATGTGGAGCGAGGGCTGGAGCACATGGTTGGTGAAAGGGTCCACGTCACCATGGACTCCTGGAGCAGCCGCTTCGGGACAGGCCGCTACCTGTCCTTCACTGTCCACTGGGTCAGCTTGGTGGAAGGGGGTGAGGATGGGAGAGCAGCAGCGGGCACAGCAGCAGCAGCAACACAGTGGGTGGTGCCACCCCGCAGGGTCGGGGGAACTGCAGCAGGTTCCTCCGATCCTCTGCCATCCTCCGGCACACCTGGCCAAACCCCCCGCCTCAGCAGCAGCGTGAAGGCCCGCCACTGCCAAGCGCTGCTGCACTTGGTCAGCCTTGGGAAGACCAAGCTGACGGCAACCCATGTGTTGGCCAAACTCCAGGAGCAGGAGAGGATTTGGCTGACCCCCAGAGGCCTCAGAGTCTGAGAGGTGGTGGCCGACAATGGGGCCAATCTGGTTGCCGCAATAGACAGGGGAAACCTGACCCACATCCCCTGTCTTGCCCACGTGCTGAACCTGGTGGTGCAGAAGTTCTTGCGCACCTACCAGGGGATGGGCGAACTGCTGGAAACGGCAAGGAACGTTGTGCGTCACTTCCGGCGCTCGGCTGCAGCCTGTGCGAGCCTGGAAGACGTGCAAAAGGAGCTGGAGCTGCCACGCCATCGGCTGATCCTTGACGTTCCGACTCGCTGGAACTCCACCCTGGCGATGTTGGAGCGTCTGGTTGAACAGAAGCACGCTGTCAACCAGTACCTTGCCCTGGCCACTGTTTCCGCCGCTCAGAGAAGGGACAAGACCAGCAACATCCCGTCCATCGTCCCCGATGATGACTGGAGGCACATGCAGCAGGTGTGCTTAGTGCTGGCTCCCTTTCTGCAGGCCACTAACATGGTGAGCAGGGACCATGCTATGGTCTGCGAGTGGGTGCCCCTGGTTTGTCTGCTGAACAGGGCCCTCGATGCTTTGCTGGAACAGGGAGCGGCAGCCTTGGACCAGCAGGAGCGGCAAGCAGCTGCACAGTCCACCTCTGAGGGGGAGGAGGAGGAGGACTTGGTGGAGGTCCCTGACCTTGCTGCTGATGAGGGGGATCAGCACAGCGCAG
This sequence comes from Hyperolius riggenbachi, assembly GCF_040937935.1. Lineage (NCBI taxonomy): Eukaryota > Metazoa > Chordata > Amphibia > Anura > Hyperoliidae > Hyperolius > Hyperolius riggenbachi. The sequence continues at coordinate 437,959,510 of NC_090646.1, forward strand.
CTGAGTTGGTGCGGGGGTGGAGAGAGGATGAGGCGGCAGAGGAGGAGGATGAGGAGGACAGCACTGCCGTCGATGTGCCAGAAGACGTGGCCCGCCTCTTCCCAATGGCAGCGCACATGCTGACGTGCCTGCGCAGGGACCCCAGGGTGATCCAGATGAAGCAGAGGGAGGACATCTGGATCAGCATGATGTTGGAACCACGCCTCAAGGGGAAGTTGAGCCAGTTCCTGCCGCCTGCAGGAGGAGACCCAGCGCAACAAATAAGGAGCTTGCAGCAGGCCCTTGTTGAGCGCTTGGAGGAAGCCTTCCCCCAGCCTTCCACCCCCACTGTCCAGCCAGCACAGAGGCAGCAGCAGGTGCCTGCATCCAGCAGCAAGCGCCCCACAGACCTGCTGTCTCTCAGCCACGAGCTCTACAGGACTGTAGAGGCTCCGGCAGTAGTGACTAGAGAGGAGGTGCATGCAGCAGCATCCTCCTCCAGTCACAGCCAGCGCCTGACCCGCATGGTGGCTGACTACATGGGGTCCTACAGCGGGCTTGACAGCGATGCCCCTGTTAATCCCATGGAGTATTGGGTCAAGCGCCTGGAGATCTGGAGCGAGCTGGCGTAGTACGACCTGGAAGTGCTGTCCTGCCCCCCTTCCAGCGTGCTGTCCAAGCGCTGCTTCAGTGCAGCTGGTGGCGTGGTCACCGAGAAACGCTCACGTCTGTCTCACAAGTCTGTGGACAGACTGACGTTTCTCAAGATGAACCAGGCGTGGGTGGAAGGCGCGTTCCTGGCCCCTGTTGTCGGCGAGAGGGGGACATGAACTGGCTGCCGGAACTTAGAACCATCGTTAATGTGCCTTACCACCCTTTACCACCTCCTGGCTCCTGCTCACTAAGCCAGCCTGGTTCACTTTGACTATTACGTCACCTGCAGCCACACATTTTACAACTACAGTGGGCTGCTGTGTACTGCCCTTCTGCTGTCTGTCTGTGTTTCCCACTGCCAGGGTACACAGATTTACATTCTGCTGCCACTCTGCCACCAGCTATTACGTCAAAAAATAGCTATATATCTGTGTAATTTGTTTTACAAACAAAACCAAAAAACCATAAAAAAAAAGGTTTAATTTTTCAGAGGTGCCCGGGTTGAAAACTGTGTTGTCCCAGTTGTGTATTGGACACGATGTGGGCTGCACGACCGCTGTCTGGGACCTCCTGTTGTGTTTATTTACAGCCCTGGTATCACCCGCTAGGTACCAGGGCTATTATGTCACGCTGCCTGCCTGCTGCCACACTCACACTACTCCTCCATTCCTCCTGCTGCTGCTGCTGCTGTCTGTCTGTGTTTCCCACTGCCAGGGTACACAGAATTACATTCTGCTGCCACTCTGCCACCAGCTATTACGTCAAACAATAGCTGCTCACATTACTCCTCCATTCCTCCTGCTGCTGCTGCTGTCGGTCTGTTTTTCCCACTGCCAGGGTACACAGAATTACATTCTGCTGCCACTCTGTCACCAGCTATTACGTCAAAAAATAGCTATATATCTGTGTAATTTGTTTTACAAACAAAACCAAAAAACCATAAAAAAAAAAGGTTTAATTTTTCAGAGGTGCCCGGGTTGAAAACTGTGTTGTCCCAGTTGTGTATTGGACATGATGTGGGCTGCACGACCGCTGTCTGGGACCTCCTGTTGTGTTTATTTACAGCCCTGGTATCACCCGCTAGGTACCAGGGCTATTATGTCACGCTGCCTGCCTGCTGCCACACTCACACTACTCCTCCATTCCTCCTGCTGCTGCTGCTGTCTGTCTGTGTTTCCCACTGCCAGGGTACACAGAATTACATTCTGCTGCCACTCTGCCACCAGCTATTACGTCAAACAATAGCTGCTCACATTACTCCTCTATTCCTCCTGCTGCTGCTGCTGCTGTCGGTCTGTGTTTCCCACTGCCAGGGTACACAGAATTACATTCTGCTGCCACTCTGCCACCAGCTATTACGTCAAAAAATAGCTATATATCTGTGTAATTTGTTTTACTACAAAACCAAAAAACCATAACTGTGTTGTCCTAGTTGTGTATTGGACATGATGTGGGTTGCACGACCGCTGTCTGGGACCTCCTGCCTGCTGTGTTTATTTACAGCCCTGCTATCACCGCTAGGTACCAGGGCTATTATGTCACGCTGCCTGCCTCATTGACTGCCTGCTGCCACACACTCATCCTCCTCCTCCTGCTGCTGAATTTACCTCCTGCTGTCTGTGTGTTTCCACTGCCAGGGAGCACATACAATGGCGCTTCCAACATGCGTGCGCCACCAGCTATTTGTTACGCTCAAAAATAGCTGCATTTCTTTAAAAAAAAAATTGAAAAGAGAAATAAGTGAAGAAGAAGAAGATGATATAGAAAAAGAAGGAGAAGGAGAAGAAGAAGAAGAAGAAGATGAAGAAGAAGAAGATGAAGAAGATGAAGAAGAAGAAGATGAAGAAGATGAAGAAGATGAAGAAGATGAAGATGCAGAAGATGAAGAAGAAGATGAAGAAGAAGAAGATGGAGAAGATGAAGAAGAAGAAGATGAAGAAGAAGAAGAAGAAGATGAAGAAGAAGAAGAAGATGAAGATGAAGAAGATGAAGAAGAAGAAGAAGAAGATGAAGAAGAAGAAGAAGAAGAAGACAATATAGAAGAAGAAGAAGAAGAAGATATAGAAGAAGAAGATATAGAAGAAGATATAGAAGAAGAAGAAGAAGATATAGAAGATAAAGAAGAAGAAGAAGAAGTATATACAGTACTGAACAAAATTCTGGACACAACTTCTCTTTCCACCTTTTTTTTTTAAAGGAACATCCCCACATAATCACTTGCTGTTGTTACTTGGAAAAAAAGATGTTTCTTGCATCATTCACCCTCAAAACAAGTGTTGGAAGCTATTTAAGGCCAATTCGAATAGTCAGCTCGAATAATGAGCTCGAATACCGACTCGAATAGTGAGCTCGAAGTCCGAGGTCGAATCGAATAGTAAAAATTATTCGACTCGAATATTCGACTGACCTCGAATAATTTACTATTCGAATTCGACCAAACTCGAATTTTAAAAAGGGGTATTTGAGCACCACTGATGTAAAGTAGTCAGTGTACAGCTTGTATAACAGTGGAAATATGCTATTCAGTCAAAACAACTCAAAACATAGCTATTAATGTCTAAAACACTGGCAACAAAGATGAGTACACCCAAAAGTTAAGAATGTCAAAATTTTGCCCAAAGTGTCCAGCACTGCATTAACTGTTTTGGGAACGGAATTCACTAGAGTTTCACAGGTTGCCACTGGAATCCTCTTCCCCTCCAAGATGACATCACAAAGCTGGTACTTGTTAGAGACCTTGAGCTCCCCCACCTTCTGTTTGAGTATTCCCTACAGATGCCCAATAGGGTTACTCCTCACCTGGTTGATACCACACTTGCTTGACACCATTTTAACCACCGATGGAATGCAGGACAGGCACCGTTGATGATGATGATTATTATTATTGATTTATATAGTGGCAGCGTGATCAGAAAGCTCTTTTATTGATCAAATCAATGACACATCAAGACAAGCAATAAAACAGCAATGAACTGCTGTTTCTAGCTCCATAGCTCTTTTAGCTCTTTTTTTAATTAAGCTCCTGAACTGCTTTGAAGATTAAGCCTGTGAGGCTTCAGTTATATACAATTCAGTGACCAATCAAAGTCAACCAGGGCCTGTGAGCCAATCACAACATGCCATGTCACAAGTGGACCTGATGGGGACCTGCAGTACTGGAGTGAAACTCCAACGACCTGCCCCTTCAAGGTTGCACATATATTATACAAAAACAGTATGCAGTAATTATTTGAGCATATACTCTATATTATACTTCTGTAGTACATAGGCAAAAAAAGGCCACATAAATCCGCTTAATACAAGGAGAACAGTGAGAAAAACATTATAATCAAACCAGGAAGTAGTTATAGAGGGTGGAGACCAATCAGGAGCCAGGAGACATGAAGCCAATTATGCACTGTCTCTTAACCACAGAGGATGGTGTGGCCACGCCCACTGAAAATGGCTCAGTCCCATCCACACTTGTGATTCTTCAACTGGCAGAAAAATGGAAATGTGCAAACATGATAATTCCTGGAAAAAAGGGAAATCTGAACAAGAACGGAAAACCATAAAAACCAGCGGAAATAAGCCATGCATCCACAAATGTATCAACATATGCAAAAATAGCAATTATCATGGCTCCAGTAATAGTTCCAGTAATCCATGTCCTTGTTTGTGCGCTTTTTCGCGCATCATCTTTGGCTTTCTGAGATGACAGCCATGCAGACAAATTTGATACAGACAAATGCAGACAAATACAGCCATGCAGACAAATTTGATGCCAGGCTGAACCAGGTTGTCGTCTCACCCCCCCCACTTCTGGGTATGACCCGGTGCACTCACACTTCTTAGAGCAGTGGAATTTGTCCTGTTAAACTTCCACTGTGCTGCAGCTCAGTTATAGGTTGTTGGCAATCTTCTTATAGCCTAAGCCATCGTTCTGTAGGGAACAATGCCATGAGGTACCATGTTGAATTTCTAGTGCCCAGTATGAGAGAGTGTGAGAGTGATAACACCACATTTAAAGGGATACTGTAGGGGGGTCGGGGGAAAATGAGCTGAACTTACCCGGGGCTCCTAATGCTCCCTCGCAGACATCCTGTGCCCGCGCAGCCGTTTACCGATGCTCCGGCCCCGCCTCCGGTTCACTTCTGGAATTTCTGACTTTAAAGTCAGAAAACCACTGCGCCTGCGTTGCCGTGTCCTCGATCCCGCTGATGTCATCAAGAGCGCACAGCGCAGGCCCAGTATGGTCTGTGTCTGCGCAGTACACTCCTGGTGACATCAGCGGGAGCGAGGACACGGCAACGCAGGCGCAGTGGTTTTCTGACTTTAAAGTCAGAAATTCCAGAAGTGAACCGGAGGCGGGGCCGGAGCATTGGGGAGTGGCTGTGCGGGCACAGGATGTCTGCGGGGGACCATTAGAAGCCCCGGGTAAGTTCAGCTCATTTTCCCCCGACCCCCCTACAGTATCCCTTTAACACACTTGCTCCCCAGTCACATCTGAGACCTTGTAACACTAACAATAACATGACCCTGGAGAGGCAAAATGTCTAATTGGATAGAATTCTTCACTTAGGGGTATACTCACTTTTATTGCCAGTGGTTTAGACATTAATGTCTGTGTGTTATTTTGATGGGACAGCAAATTAACGGTATTATACAAGCTGCACATTGAACACTTTACATTGTATCATAGTGTCATATCTTCAGTGTTGTTACATGCAAAGATATAATAGAATATTTACAAAAATGTGAGAGGTGACTAGATCACCCTAAACAGAAAGAAGAGGAAGTACAGTGTATTTTGAACAAGCTTATGGCAGCTGATTTCACCATAAACTTGTTTTCATAAGTGGACGCAAGTACTGAGTTTCATTCTCTAGAGGCAGGCGTTTGTACAGATGGCATACTGTACACTGCTATTTGCATGTACAATAACATGTGTTTATTACATTCTGCATCAGAGCTGCGAAGCTGACACAGCAAACCTGCATATAAGGCCTGACTTACATGACTGAGAGTAATCACCTGAAATCCAGAGATGTATATCCCTGCAGGCATTGACAGAAAACTCTGTTTTAATGAGGCAGTTGTCAACAAAGAATTAATCTCTTGATCTCAAGCAATTAATCTCGCCTGTGTAGCCCTAACCTAAATAGGCTCATTAGTGAAAAAAGCAACAGACTCTGTACTAAATATAAAGATTTGGCTGTATTGCAGGATCAGGGCAATTCTTTAGAAATACCGGTAGCACCAAATATTCTTAGGATCTATTGGTTCAAAATCATAATTAATTCAATTCCCCTTTCTCCTACGGTATTTTTTTCCTGATATTTTCACATCTTATCAATAAACTGCATTTGATAAACCAGCAAGCAAAAATGAAAAACTCAATGTCAAAATAATTCACCTACTTTTTCAAATTACTGAACAGTTATTTTAAACAGAAGATGAAAAGTTATATCCTACCTAAGATAAAATGTTGGAGAAAAATTGAATTGAATAAGTGCTACTGTATGAGAAATATTGCATTGACCTGGGACCACTGTTAACCCCCTTGGCATTCTGATTCTTTCCGGATTTTAGGATCTAAAAGCAGTGCAATTTTTTTTGCACACTTTCAGACCCTAAAACCTGGAAAAAATCATGCTGCCAGGGAGATCTGCAGCCGTTTTCAAATCACTCACCTCCCTGGCTCCTGCGCTGCAGTTATGCCTCCATCCTCCGGGTGACACTGCAACTCGAAAGTGAAATTGCCGGCTGTCGTCATGACTACAGCCGGCGTTCTCACCAGGAGGAAGCAGAGCCTCGGAGGAGAGGAAGAAGAATGGCGGCTGACATCGGGATCCCCCGGGAGGTATGTAAAACCGCCCGCTGCGCGCTATACTCTGCACACAGTCTCCGGCGGCTACCCCGAGCAGAGGTTGGGATTATCGCTCTTAGCTGCGGTTTTCCACCCCAAATCTAGTTCAGGATTACCGCCAAAGAGGTTAAAGGACACCTGAAGTGAGAGGGCTATGGAGGCAGCCATATTTCCTTTTAAATTAAAAAAGGCAGATTGCCTAGCTGCCCTGCTGATCTTTTGCCTCTAATAGTTTTAGCCATAGACCCTGAACAAAAATGCGGATTGGATGTTTGACTGAAGTTTGACTGGGTTTATCACATACTTGTTTCAGGCGGGTGATTCAGACACTACTGATTCAAGATAGTTTAACAGGATGCCAGGAAACTGGTATTGTTTAAATGGAAATAAATATGGCAGCCACTATAGTCCCTTTCAGCAACTTTCAAAAGCTCAAGCAATGGCTTATATATGTTACGGCCAGAACCCGAAGTCTGGTCACTTCAGGTTCTGGCCAGTCAAAACGCGAAGTGGGCGTGTACCTGCGGCCAATGTTAGAAATGAAAAGGATTCCTGGCTCCAGGCGGCGTTAAATGAATGAATTTCCCCCCTGGTGGCAATGTATCAGATTAAGCCACCTCTTCGGCTCTGCCTCCTATCCTCCCCCTCCCTCCTCTCCTATGCAGCTTTGGCAGCCAGAGACACGCGTGTCCCCTAGGATCGTTCATAGCGACGGGGAAGCAGAGCGGGGAAGCTGCAGACATTACTTCTGCCAGTACCCGCTCTGCAAGAACGAATGGCAGGATTCCCTGCCGCTACGAACAACCCTGGGAGACATTTGTGTCCCCCGGCTGCCAAAGCTGCATAGGAGAGGGGCAAGGGGAGGAGGCAGAGCCGAAGAGGCGGCTTCATCTGCCACTTTGGATTTTGACTGGCCAGAACCGAAGTGGCATGACTTCTGGTTCTGACCATAACATATACGAGTGAACTTTTTTCTCTGCTCATAATGCATCTGCTGTATAAATTTGCATTTCAAGTAAATATTTAGTGCTAAAGATATAGTGACTATAGAAACATGTCCAATGTGCGAAATATTGCAAAGAGCAACTGCCATTACTTAGTCCCATGGCCATTCTAATCCCTTGGCATTGCAGGCCACTGTACTGCATTGCGCTTGTAAGTTATATAACCAATAAAGTGCCTTGTCCTACATAACTAAAGCAAACCTGAACTGAAAAAAAAAACCCTTAGGAGATAATTGAATGTGTAGTATTAAGGCAAGCCTGAACTCTTACACAGGAGAGAAGGAGAACACAGAGAAATCCACACTGTGTCTACCCTGCATGTGTTTATGGAGAACAGCCTGTCTAACTCACTCTTCTCGGCAAGTAATAAGCTAGTGTAATTTGAGCTCCCAGTTGTCTGCCAACTCTGCGGAGTTGAGAGCTGATATGTAAACTCAGGTGGTTAACCAATTCTGTGCTCTCAGCAAACGAGGAAGTAACTACACTGCAGAATTTCTGAAGGAGCTCTATAATCTGTAACAAGGAAATGTTTTCTGTAAAGGTTATTATGCTGTTGCTTATCTTTTAGAGCAGAGATGAAGTTCTGAGTTCAGGTCTGCTTAAATGAAAAACAGTCTAATTTGTATATCAATTTAAAAGTAACATTTTAAGTCTGTATTGTAAACAGAAATTATGTAAGTGTGACATAAACAAATGGTCAATTCAGCTCAAATACATGAGAAATAATGCCCCTTTGAACTTTTCATCACTATCATGTTTTCAGGATTGCTTGTTCAGCCAAATACAAGTGTTTTGGCTTCTAATTACTGTTCAGGAGAGCTGCAGTTGTATAAGTGCAATTTGACTGCTTCATTTGTACCTGTATACATAAAAAAAAATGTACAGGTGACCCACAGTATTATTAACAAGGTACATCGTTAATGAAATTATCAATTGTGATTTTAATTTGTTGTGAAATGCTTGTCCTACATAATGTTCTTCCAGTTGTACATATTTGGAGGAAGGAATGAAGAATCTGACTTCAGTGATATTATGGCTATGAGGCTCATAAACCCCTCAGACAGACAGCCCAGTAAGTGTTGTTTGGTGTAGTTATACCAATTATAAGCTATATCTTCCATTATAAAATGTGAAAATATCCAAAAATATATTTCTCATTGTATCTAATCCTAGCATTTACTATCTCTCAGTTGTTAAAAGTTTCCCACACTTTTGTGACACTACACGTCCATCTACAAAAAAATTCAAATAAAAAGTGAGCATACCCTAATCACTCCGTGTTAAAAAATGAATTTACCTGAATGGCTCCAATCACACAACATCAGAGGGAACACAGTGCTGGCCCATTCATATTAGGCAACAATTGGCTGTGACCATACTTGCCCCTGACACTGTGCATACTTCCATTCTTCCACAATGAGGTGCCCCAACTGCTGGGGGAATGCCATGAGCAGTGGATATCCACCATCAATCTGAATGGGTCCTGAAGCAAGCAGTGAGCTAACAGACTTTGAAATTAGTATCAATATCTTGCTCTGTTAAGCAACTTAAGCTGGCCATACACTGGCCCGATTTGCCGCCGTTTCTACAGCAGATTCGATCACTGGGATCGAATCTGCTGCCAATCGTTCGCACTAAACGCACCCGCCGATCTGATTTCCTCCCGAAATCGGATCGGTCCATCGATCGCGCCGTGCGTGAAATTACCGTCGATCGCCCGCGGGTAGGGAGCGCGTCGTTAGCGGCGACCGATACAGGTATACATTACCTGACGCTGGCCCCCAGGCATCTTCTCCGCGCTGCACCGCTCTGTTCCTGCTCCATCCCAGCGTACATTAACTTCCTGTGTAACTCCAGTGACCAGGAAGTTCAGATAGAGAGCGCTCTATTTGAACTTCCTGGTCACGGAGTGACACAGTGTACGCTGGGATGCGGTGCGGGATGCTGGGATGCGGTGCAGCGCGGAGAAGAGGACCCGGAGCCAGCTTCAGGTAATTTATACAGGGGGGGAGGGGGGGACAGGCGGCAGGAGCAGCTCAACAGATTGTGATCGGTTTCAGGCTGAAATCGATTCACAATCTGTTTGCAGTAAAGGCAGCCATACAATCCCTCTCTGATCAGATTCGATCAGATAGGGATCTGTCAGTTGGTCGATCTAATGGCAAATCGACCAGTGTATGGCTACCTTTACACATGCTGGATTAAACTCAGTCAGGGCAGCTGATAAAGACCAACTCAGGTGAAATTCTGTTGTGTGTGCAGAAGCCCCAGAACATTTCCAGCATATCGGATCTTTAGCGGTGATCAATGACCGAGTGCATTGTTCTTTCTACTCACTCTGCACGCCTGAAAACCTTCCTCCCCACTTCATAGCAACAGACACCTCACTATTGTCTAGGCTAGTGATGCATCTGTACAGAAGTCTACCCAGAGCAGGATCATTCACAAGGCAACCTAAGCAAGGGGCCTAACTGCCACTGTCCTCATGCATGCAAAAGTGCAAGCTAATTTAGGCACGGGGATAACGGTTAAAAAAAATAAATAAATAAAGGGCACAGGAAATAGCGGTAGTAGAATATCAGTATATTTACCAATGTTCTACTACTTAATTCATATAGTAAAATAGGGGTAATATTTGCCGATATTTCACTATGACCTAACCTCCTCCTACTCTCCTCCTCCTACTTTCACACAGAACCTCCTACTTTCACATCTGACCACGCGTGCAGGAGCCATTCTCCTGCATGCGTTATGGCCTGTGGTGTGTTGTCGGGATGTTGCGGTGCGATGCAATCAGAGGCGTTAGTTAATAATTCACCCGATGGGAAAACAACGGCTTCCGACGATTAAAAGCTCCCGGGGGCGTTGAATTGCAATGCACCAAAACGCAGCGTCGGATGTAAAAGGTGAAATCAAAGTCTATGGACTTTCATTTTACTTTGGCTGACGCAAAGTATTGACTTTGCGTTAAACCACAAAAAAAGGGCTCAGATGTGAAAGAGCCCTTAACCCTCCCAAGGTGGGCAACCAACCTTAATCTCCTCCCCACCGAGCAACTAACTTTCCCCCGCTCAAATTTGTATGCACCTCTTTTAGCTGTTCCATTCTCTGACAACTCTCTCACCTCAGCTTACCAGAAAGACTATCAGAGGAAGTCAAAGATACTACTTTGCATTGGGTCTCATTTCTTCTTTATCCTCCTGGATGTTGACCTCCAACTGTCGCTGGTGGGATGAAGTGCCAATACCAGTGGGAGACAGTAATTGAAAGTTTGCAGGAAACCCTCACATTTTTTTCACGCTCACATGGACAGTTTATTATATTCTACTATACTCTAAATTATGTAGTGTTCACACAAACATAATATTAGTAGGGAATGTATAGTGACTATTTTTATTTTATTTATTTTCTGCTAAAAAGTTGTATTTTTTTTTCTTTCAAGCAGGAAAATATGAGAAATTTCAGAGGCATGTTTCATGTTTTGACAATTTGACTGGCAAGTTTTGTTTGTAGAAACCAATCTTATTTTACTGCTTTGTAGTGCATACTAAACAAAGTCAGAAGATTTGAATTCCGTAATGCTAGAGACTTATTTACTACAGCAGTAAACGCAAGATGCCTTTCTGTTTAAAAAACTTGCCGATCAAACCACCACCAGGTGAAGCTCCAAAAATATGAAACACTTATTGGCAAAAATGTTATGTTACCATTTAAAAAATAGATGCAAATGTAAAATATCTTCATGCTAAACAAATATCAAATCAAAGAAATAGTACTATAAATACAGTTATAAATGTGATTATTTTCCTGCTTAGACTATTAGTATAGCCAGAAACATTTATGAAGGTAGAATTACCATTTAAATGAGAGATAAATTGGTAGTTTTCATATAATCTGCTTTGAGTATGAATGAGATGAAATATGAATAAGCTGTTGCTGTTACAATACACAAGAATTGTATTTATGTTTATTTACCTACAGTAATGAAGGACATACTCTTGGAATACGGGATACAAGGTATAAGCAGTGGGTATGTGCTTTGATTTGTAAATTTGTGTAATGTTAAAATGAGACTGCTTTCATTAAAACATTATGTACAATATATTATAAAGTCTTATGTGTCTGTAAAAATTTGCATGCATTGTAAATCAATATGTTTTATGGTTACTATAAAATAGCTCTTTATAATGCTAAAGAACAACTGTTTACAAGTGTAAGACTTTCTAATGGCCAATATGTTATTACCTTATGTTTCAAACGTAGTAAATATTCAAACACTCACTTTCTGTATTTTTTGGAATATAAGACACTATGGGCTATAAGACGCACCTAGGAGGGCAAAAATGAGTGAAAAAAAATAAAAACACTAAACCTAGGTGTGTCTGTAGTGCAGGGGCATCTTATGGACTTTTTGCCCCCAAAATGTTTCTAAGCTACTCTATCTAAGCTACACTGACCAGCTAAACTACACTAATCCCTGCTGCCTTACCAGCTAAGCTACATTACATTACAAACTACACTACACTAACACAACACAGTACTGGACTAACACTACGCTGTACTAACACTACACCAACACTTCCATACTGCACCTGATCCTACCGACGGCGCACATCTCCCCTAGCTCTGGTCCTGTGGATGCTGATGTGCTCCTCTTCTTCTCTTATCATCCTGAAGCTGACAATATAGTGGAACACGCATCCCTGACCCAATACTGTACAATTGAATGGTTAATCGCTGTGGCGCACACCGCCCCCCCTGGACTAAAATGTACGCCCGCATCCAAACAATTGGTGAGCGCTTGCTTTGTTTCCTGCTGTCTGTATTGAATGTAAGTTACACATTTTAGCATAGCAGCTGCCAGGGTAAAGACATTTGCTTTTAACTTAGGTCAGTTTAGTGTTAGGACATCTGCTCTGGAGATTTACCTCAACGTTGGTGCAGATGTCCAGTATATCTATATTTTTGCATGCAAAACTATGATGGAAGCTAAAATTTCTCCATAGACCAGTATTGCATTGTTTGGATGCGGGCGTACATTTTAGTCCAGGGGGGGCGGTGTGCGCCACAGCGATTAACCATTCAATTGTACAGTATTGGGTCAGGGATGCGCAGCCTTTTACCTATATTTTTTATCCACAGTTCTGTAACTACCAGGCTAGCAGCACCCATTGTGCTATCCTGTTTTGCATGGTAAGTATTTAGTTTAGTTTTGCATATGTTTTGCATCTGTCTGATTGCTGAGTGTGTATTTGAGCTATTTAAGCGGTGCATATGAGGTGGTGAGTCATTCAGATGCGGCCCATATTGGTGAGCGCTTGCTTTGTTTCCTGCTGAATATAGTGGAACACAACTGCTACTTGCCCCCATACTTGTGGCGTACTTCCACACTGTAACCCGTGCCACGGCAGGGAGCTGCTGTGTCCTGCTGTATCCCCAGAACGTCAACATCCACAGGAGTGGAGTGAGAGGGAGATGAGCATGGTGGCAGGATGCAGTAAGTCCTTCACTGCACCCTCTGCACTTCTTTTTACCGTATCTTCTGAATATAAGACACACTCACTTTCCCCCCCCCCAGTTGCGGGGAAGAAAGAGTGCATCCTATATTCCGAAAAATATGGTATATCTTTTGATGAGGGAGACTAAAGCATTGTATACATGCATGAGGACTTTCTCCTGGCGGGGATCGGGATGCTGTACTGATGTGTATCTAACCTGCAGGCTAGCAACGTGTCTGTTGCTGGGGTTAGGGAAGGCGGAAGGACAGCATATGACAGAGCAGTCTTATGTGTGTTTGTGGTGGTGGGGGAGGGGGGGGGGTGGAGAACAATGCCATCACTGGCTGCTTGGATGTCAGGAGTCGCTATAGATCTGGCATGACGGTCTTTATCATCCGCCACCGTCGAGTTTAATCTAGCATGTGTGCGTAGCTTTAATTATAATAATAGAGATAGTAATCATACTGGGGACAACATCCTAACTGATCCATTTATACATCTGCAGCTGAATCATTAGCAACTAGTCACAGCGATTAGTCAGCAATCATAGCAATGAGATGCCTTTACAAATTATGTAAAAAGAAAATTGTTACACTTTTTTTTCCCATAGGTGGTGAAAATGTAAATTATTTTCTTCACAGACAGGTCTCATTTGTTTTTTGCTGTCTTTGGAAAGGTGGAAGCTGGTTAGTATGAGAGCTAGGATTACCTGTGAACATGACTGGGATGTCCATGACCAGTGTGAAGCCATCAAGCTGAATTTCTGGCATATCATCAGTCATTAATGCTGAGCTCATATTTTGTAAAGCAGCAGCCACTTATAGACATTATATAGACACATTTGTAAGGTCTGGAGGACATTTTCTTTCATACAATTATTCTTATATTGGTTTAGCTAGTTAATGGTTTCCATGTATTTTTGTTCACCACCAATACAAAGTACATATACTTTATTGATTAAACCTTTTGGTTATAAATTAGCTAGCATCCCTGTGAGACCCTCTTGATCTTTTATTGCAGAACTATGTATCTCCTTTTTAATGTTCAGTGTATATGTTACGGCCAGAACCCGAAGTTTGGCCACTTCTAGTTCTGGCCGGCCACTTCGGGTTCTGGCCGGCCAATTCGCGAAGTGCCCGCTGCGCTGCGGCCAATGTTAGAAACGGATCGTTTACTCTGATATGAATGTATCTTCTGGCCGCAGCGCAGCGGCCAAACGTATTAATTTGTTGCAATTTTAAGCCGGCGGCAATGTAACGATTCAAGCCGCCGGCTTTTTCATCTGCCTCATCTCTCTCTCTCTCTCCTCTTATGGCCAGCCGGCGGGGGGGGGGGGGGGGGGGACACGCGAGTCCCCCCGGGAGTCGTTCGTCGCAGCAGGGGCAGCAGAGCGGGGAGGCTGCAGACATTGCTTCTGCCAGCACCCGCTCTGCAAGAATGGCAGGCTTCCCTGCCGCGACGAACGACTCCGGAGGGACACGCGTGTCCCCGCCCGGCTGCCCATAAGAAAGAGAGGGAGAGAGATGAGGCAGATGAAAAAGCCGGCGGCTTGAATCGTTACATTGCCGCCGGCTTAAAATTGCAACAAATTAATACGTTTGGCCGCTGCGCTGCGGCCAGAAGATACATTCATATCAGAGTAAACGATCCGTTTCTAACATTGGCCGCAGCGCAGCGGGCACTTCGCGAATTGGCCGGCCAGAACCCGAAGTGGCCGGCCAGAACTAGAAGTGGCCAAACTTCGGGTTCTGGCCGTAACATATATAAGCTGTCACAGTGTTCTGAATTTTATCAGTATACAGGAATCAGTCTGATGAAGGCTTCATAGCCGAAAGCTTACTGCTTTTCTTCTACGTTTGCCAATAAATTGTATTATCCTGATTCAAAACTTCTTGCTTTGACTTTACCTACATACAGTTTACAAGCACGTTAACCTGTCAATGATATGTTTTGATTATACAGATACACGCCAACTAAAATTCCAAAAGTGAAGTACCAGCTGAGTGCACTACAGCTCCCAAGCTTCTGTGCCTCCCAGCCAATTCCTGTAAGTTTGCTGCCAAGCACAACACTGATATTTTGTGTGACATTAATGAAATGCTTTCTGTGTTGTAGCTAATGAGAGCGTGTCATTTGCAATTTAGTGTTAAATATATGTTTACAAAACTGTCCTAAAGCTGGACCTATACAGATAGATTTGTAAACTTTTTTTTTAAGGGATAATTTTAGTCACTTTATACAAAGCAGACCAGAAAAAGATTTAATTTCTTTATTCAACTCATCAGTTTTGGTAGCTGAAAAATCTAATAATGAAACTACAACAAAGGCCATTAATCCGTGACTGCACCATGAATGAACTGATGATATTTTATGCCATTATTCCAAGTTCATGTTAGTAATTTAAAATAGATAGACAAAAAAAGAAAACATAAGGCCCATACACACACCTGACTGCTGAGGTGGCTGATCACGGCTGCCTCAGCCAATAATCAGGCATGTGAACGTCAGCCCCTGATCCCCAAGCCATTAGCCAGCAGATCTACTCACCGGCAGCGATGCCGATCCCATTGATCGTGCCGCTCCCATGCCCACCGCATGACGTCATGCACGAGCCACCTGTCATCACTGCTACATAGCTGACACACGTGTGCAGCCCGGCCCAGCGATGTCACCCAAGGGTATCAGGTCATGATCCCAGACGGGCGACATCTGTCAAAGGTGTGTACGCACCTTTAGATATAATTGCTTTTTTTGTGCTACAGCTGGAGAATTTTGATAAAAGCTGTGTATGTTTGAGCTCCGACTATGACTCACATGTTAAATGCAAAGTAATAGAATATCATTTATCATATGTTGCATTTAGACTTTAAAGCTTTATACAGTTGTATCTCCTAGCTTTTTTTGTTGTGTATATTCATGTATATATATATTTCACCAGGAATTTAAAGAAAGCAGCTTCATGTTTGTACGAAGCCAAGCAATAGAAAAAATACAATCTGCCTTTGTCATGCTAGATTCTGAATTTGAAAAATTTGATGTGTAAGTAAACATTTTGTGTGTTAATCAACATTGTTTTTTTATTAAAGCATTTTTGTAGTTTTAAGTAATTCTCAGTTCACATTGAGCCAGATCGCCAACAGCCAAACAGAGAGGACAGTGCAGAGTCCGCTCTGATGGTACATTGTAGTCGGTTAGAGTCTGGAGTAAATGCGTTTCCACCATAGTCTTTAATAGGAAATGCATCCACTGTCCAGGAAAATTGGACAGGCTGGATTTTTGCATTGTGGTTGCCGCAACGGATCCAATGCAGACTGACAAGTGTGAACAGATCCTAATAATAACATAAGATCTGCCAACTGTCAGTTTACGCAATCCGTTGTGATCCGGCAAAATGAACAAAAAATGTCCATTTAGCATTCTAATGTGAACCGAGACTAAGTGTGGTAAAAAAAGTCTTAAAAGAGGCCCTAATTTGTAACACAGTATACTGTATATGCTTTACACCTGTAGCGTATAGTTTGGAGATGTTATCAGAACTTCAGTAGAGAAAAAATAATGATGATCATAAAAGAGGTGAGAGTCAATTTATACAGTGCCTTGCAAAATTATTCACCCCCTCCCCTCCAGCAATTTTCATAGTTTGTTGCCTCAAAACCTGGAATGAAAATATTTAAAAGGATTGTTTAAGTGTTTTCATTGACAGAATATGCCTACAATTTTGAAGATGTATTATTTGGTTTATTATAAAGCAAACAAGACAACATAACTGAAAACTTCAGTGTGCATATAGTAACTATTCACACGCCTAAAGTCAGCACTGTGTGGAGCAACCTTTTGAGACAATTACAGCTGAAAGTCACTTTGGATAAGTCTCTATGAGCTTGCCATATCTTGCCACTGGGATTCTTGCCCATTCCTCAACACAAAACTGCTCCAGCTCCTTCATGCTGCAAGTTGAACCTCCATCCCAGTCTCAAATCACTGGCAGACTACACAGGTTTTGTTCAGAAATATTTAGTACCATTCATCTTTCCCATGACTCTGACCACTTTTCCAGTCCCTGCTGCTGAAAAACATCCCCACAGTATGAAGCTGCCACCACCATATTTCACTGTGGCGATGGTGTTCTTGGGGTGATGGGTTAGTGTCAGAGGTAGCATTTTCCTTGGTGAACAAAAAGTTTAATTTTAGACATCTTAACAGAGCACCTTTCTCCATACATTTGGGGAGTGACCCACATGCCTTTTGGCAAACTTAAAATGTGCTTTCTAATCTGCTATGTAATGGTGTTTATCTAACCACTCTACCATAAAGCCCAGCCCTATGCAGTATTAAGCTTATTGTGGTCCTTTGGATAACTACTCCAGTCTCTGGTGTGGAGCTCTGCAACCCCTGCAGGGTGACCTTCGTTCTCTGTGCTACCTCTCTGATTTATACCCTCCTTGCCCAGTTGGTTAGCATTGGTGGGTGGCTCTCACTTGGAAGGTTTGTTGAGGTACCATGTTCTTTCCATTTGATGATAAGGGGTTTAATGGTGCTGGGGGGGGGGGGGGGGGGGTACTCAAAGCTTTGGACAGGGGCATAGCAATAGGGGTTGCAGAGGTTGCAACCGCATTGGGGCCCCTGGGCAAGAGGGGTCCAGTAGGGCCCTGCCTCAACTACAGTATTAGCTCTTTATTGGTCCTGTGCTCATAATAATCACTTCTATAGATACTTTGAATAGTGGTAATCATTAACAAACTTTTCCCCATTCCCTTCTTGCACCTGACGCTGTAGTTGCCATTGGCAGGTTTTGGTGCGCTGTATCAATTGTTATGTATAGAGTGCTTGGGGGGCTCCATTGTAAAACTGCATCGGGGCCCACAGCTCCTTAGCTATGCCACTGGCTTTGGATATTAACTATAACGCAACCCTGACTTGTACTTCTCAACAACTGTGTCCCTGACTTGTTTGGAGAGCTCCTTGGTATTCATGGTGTGATGCCTCTTGCTTAGTGCTGTTTACGCATCTCAGGGCTTTCTGAAAAGGTTTGTTTTATACTGACAGATCATGTGACACTTAGATTTCACACAGGTAGACTTCATTTAACGAATTATGTGACTTTTGAGGGTAATTGGTTGCACGGGACTTTTTAGGGGCACATGACAATTTTCAGTATATTATTAAAGAAAAAAAATATATATTTTTCTCATTTGACTTTACCAACTTAGGATATTTTGTGTAGATCCATCACATCAGATAAGATTAAGAAACACAGAAATTACAGATTGGAATATAACTAAAAAGATAGAATACTTTCGCAAGGCACTCTAGATGCAAACGCAATGGGAACAGTTTCAAAGAATATTTTTTAATCAGGAATCAGTGTAGTACAGTAGCCTATACTGTACATATTGGGGCTAACATAGGGTACCTGTATCTTAGCAAGGAGGTAAATTAAAGAAGCAAAGTATACTGCATTGTAGATCAGGGCCTCGTTTTAAGTGCACTTACATATTGAGCACACTACCAATTTAACTGTACTGTAATGTCCATTGAAATGTATTTGTTTGATTCCAACTTACACAATGTTTGAATGATTGACGGTGGTGCAATTGTGCTTTTTATATTTGTAAAACAGGTACATTTTTGATTGGATGCTCTTCAGTAGCTGTTGTTGGCTTTTCACCATACATAATATAAAAATATTTGGTAAAATGTGTACAAAAGATTTTTTTGTGGTGAAAAATTATTTGAATTTTATTTTTTTTGAAAGCACAGGCTGTAAACAATATGTCTGCTTCCATGAATCAGGAAGTAGAAACTGTGCAAATGTATTTTAGGATTTGTATCAGCTGTAACAAATACATGTTTTTTATGTAAAGGTTATTATGCTGTTGTGTATCTTTTAGAGAAGAGAGGAGTTCTGAGTTCAGGTCCACTTTAACACTAACACACACACCCCTCCCCCACCTAGCTGATATCCGAAGCTTGACTAATAAATGGAAAACTCCATAGCCATTACCCGATTGACAGTGCCCAAACAAGGCTGATATCCAGAGACAAACTCTGGAGTTGTTACCAGATTTTTGGGGCCCAACCAAAACACCAAACACACCAAGGGGTTGATTCATCTTTCTGCCGTAATTTTACCATGCACGCACAGTGTACAGCAAGATTACCTGTAGTTACACATGGAAGTACCGCGAGATATGCTAGAAGTGTGACCTGCGGTACTCTACTTCATTTTTATGGGGGCATCTGTGACTGACAGCCCTATATACTGTATATTTTAGTTGCATACCT
The DNA here is from genome assembly GCF_040937935.1 of Hyperolius riggenbachi. Taxonomy (NCBI): domain Eukaryota; kingdom Metazoa; phylum Chordata; class Amphibia; order Anura; family Hyperoliidae; genus Hyperolius; species Hyperolius riggenbachi. The sequence continues at coordinate 437,978,778 of NC_090646.1, forward strand.
CTGATTGAACTATTGTCTAATCAGTACACGGCAGTCATTTAAATATGGAAATCTGTGATCAGCACTATTGATTTCCTGTTTTTGTCATTATATTACAGGTGCACTCAGGCGCGGAGCTAGGGGGGGTCGGGGTAGGACAAGTGCCCCGGGGCGCCTGGTCCCCAAGGGCGCCCTCCGCCTGGCTGAGCTGCGGGTTTTTTTTTTTTTTTGAGGGGAGGGGAGCAGCGCAGAGAAGAGAGAGAGCTGTGCGGATGGTGGGGAAGGGGGGCCATATCCCCCCTCCTTCCCTCACCTTAGGTGCTCTCTCCCTCCCTCGCTGTCCCCTCCAATGTCCGGGTGGCTCTTGGCTGGCAGCGGCGGGCGGAACTCACCTCCGTCTCGCTCCAGCGCCGGGCGGAAGTTCGGGTGCGCAGCCGCTGCTCTGGTCTGGACCAGACCAGAGTAGTGGCAGATCCATCCGGCGCTGCGACGAGACGGAGGTAAGTTCCGCCCGCCGCTGCCAGCCACCCGGACATTGGAGGGGACAGCGAGGAAGGGAGAGCAGCTCTTCTCTGCGCTGCTCCCCTCCTGCTGGGGAGGGGGACACCTGACCTGGCTACCTACTCTGGGCACATATACCCCTGCCTACATATACTGGACATATATCCCTGGCTACCTACTCTGGGCACATATACCCCTGCCTACATATACTGGACATATATCCCTGGCTACCTACTCTGGGCACATATACCCCTGGCTACCTACTCTGGGCACATATACCCCTGGCTACCTACTCTGGGCACATATACCCCTGGCTACCTACTCTGGGCACATATACCCCTGGCTACCTGCTCTGGGCACATATACCCCTGGCTACCTACTCTGGGCATATATACCCCTGGCTACCTACTCTGGGCACATATACCCCTGGCTACCTACTCTGGGCACATATACCCCTGGCTACCTACTCTGGGCACATATACCCCTGGCTACCTACTCTGGGCACATATACCCCTGGCTACCTACTCTGGGCACATATACCCCTGGCTACCTACTCTGGGCATATATACCCCTGGCTACCTACTCTGGGCACATATACCCCTGGCTACCTACTCTGGGCACATATACCCCTGGCTACCTACTCTGGGCACATATACCCCTGCCTACATATACTGGGCACATACCCCTGGCTACCTACTCTGGGCACATATACCCCTGGCTACCTACTCTGGGCACATATACCCCTGCCTACATATACTGGGCATATACCCCTGGCTACCTACTCTGGGCACATATACCCCTGGCTACCTATTCTGGGCACATATACCCCTGGCTACCTACTCTTGGCACATATACCCCTGCCTACATATACTGGGCATATACCCCTGGCTACCTACTCTGGGCACATATACCCCTGGCTACCTACTCTGGGCACATATACCCCTGGCTACCTACTCTGGGCACATATACCCCTGGCTACCTACTCTGGGCACATATACCCCTGGCTACCTACTCTGGGCACATATACCCCTGGCTACCTACTCTGGGCACATATACCCCTGGCTACCTACTCTGGGCACATATACCCCTGGCTACCTACTCTGGGCATATATACCCCTGGCTACCTACTCTGGGCACATATACCCCTGGCTACCTACTCTGGGCACATATACCCCTGCCTACATATACTGGGCATATACCCCTGGCTACCTACTCTGGGCACATATACCCCTGGCTACCTACTCTTGGCACATATACCCCTGCCTACATATACTGGGCATATACCCCTGGCTACCTACTCTGGGCACATATACCCCTGGCTACCTACTCTGGGCACATATTCCCCTGGCTACCTACTCTGGGCACATACCCCTGGCTACCTACTCTGGGCACATACCCCTGGCTACCTACTCTGGGCACATATACCCCTGCCTACATATACTGGGCATATACCCCTGGCTACCTACTCTGGGCACATATACCCCTGCCTACATATACTGGGCACATATACCCCTAACTACATATACTGGGTACATATACCCCTGGCTACATATACTGGGCATATATACCCCTGGCTACATATACTGGGCATATATACCCCTGGCTACATATACTGGGCACATATACCTCTGGCTACATATACTGGGGACACATACCCCTGCCTACATATACTGGGCACATATACCCCTGGCTACCTGTTCTGTTGACATCTCTACCCCTGGCTACCTGTTCTGGGGACATCTATACTGCTGGCCACCTATTCTGGGGACACCTATAGACCTGGGGCTACCTATTTTTGGGGAAGCACTGCTGTCAGATTGAGTGTATTTTGGGGAACTGCTGCCAGGTGAGAGGTGTCTACCATATTAAGGGGGCATTCTGCCTATTTATGTGAAATGCTGTCTATTTATGTGCCTCATGACTGCTGAATTTGTCTTGTTGGGGGCCTCATGGTTACTGAATTTGTCTTGTTGGGGGCCTCATGATTTGTTGGGGGCCTCAAGATCGCTGAATTTGTCTTGTTAGGGGCCTCATGATTGCTGAATTTGTCTTGTTAGGGGCCTCATGATTGCTGAATTTGTCTTGTTGGGGGCCTCAGGATTGCTAAATTTGTCTTGTTGGGGGCCTCATGATTGCTGAGTTGGTCATGTTGGGGGCCTCATGTTTACTCATGATTGCGGAATTTGTCTTGATGGGGGGGGGGGGGGCTCATGATTGCTGAATTTGTCTTGGAACATGCTGGAAGGTACATACTGAGGGAGGGTGGGTGAGCGTGAGCCTGCTAACCTCCATGTACATTTGAAGGGGCGTGACCAAATGTGGAGCACCCATAACCACGCCCACATTTGGTCACGACCCTTCACCTTAGGGGGCGCATTAATAGTCTTTGTCCCCGGGCGCTGAAAACCCTAGCTACGCCTCTGGGTGCACTGATCTGATACAACCACTGTTCTTATCAGTGCATTTGATGTATCTGTATAGGGAATTCCACTGATCAACTCCACCTTTTATTATTACAGTGCACTGTACAGATGGGTGTTTTCTCAAGCAAGTTCAGTTGTCATACCCCACCTCTGGCGACACTGGCCCATTTCACGTCAACATTTCTCCTTTTTTCTACTCTGATATTTTCTTACCTTATCAATAAAATGCCCTTTAAAGTACACTGAGAACGGCTTTCTCACTTCTTAAAGGGACTCTGAGCACCTCTCATGGGTATGCCTTTAAGACTCCGGCCAGTACTGCAAAGTACTTAAAGATGCATATCTTTCTGTAGCTTGTGCTCTCCTCTTTCATTTGATGCTGTTCTACACCAAATAGTTTTCGTTCGATTTCAATTTAAAAATCGCGGCTGCCATCAAGGCTATGTAATAACATTCGGGTCACCCCATCTTCTCTGTTAGAGAAGTGCATCACTTAATAAAGCAGTAAGAGGAAGTGACACGCATGGCCATTGCAAGAGGCTCCTCCAGAGGGGTCATAGCACGATTTTGTTGGAAGTCATCTGGCTTAAAGGAGTTATCAGAGAAAAACCTAAAAATAAGCTTTACTCACCTGAGGCTTTCTCCATCCCCTTGCAGCCGACTGTTCCACGCTGTCACCTCCGCTCCCCGCCGCTGTACCGCTCTCGCAGCTCGGTATTCAGGCCGACCGCGGGGTCAGCCTTACTACGGCTGCGCGAAGCGCCACTGTCAATCATGGCCACGTGGGCCACGGTAAACTGCGCAGGTGCAGTAAGGCCAACCTCACGGTCGGCCTGAATACCAAGCGGCAAGAGCGGGACAGCAGCGGGGAGCGGAGGTGACAGCGTGGGACATTCGGCAGCAAGGGGCTGGAGAAAGCCCCAGGTGAGTAAAGCTAATTTTTAGGTTTTTCCCTGATAACTCCTTTAAAGGCATGCCCATGAGAGGTGCTCGGAGTCCCTTTAAGGAAGGTTCATAGTGCTGTGTGCCACTGGGGTTGGGGAGTTGGAGGAGCACAATTACTTACCTATGGGGTGCTGATCATCTGGCCCCTGGCCCAATCTTGATCCTCCATCTTCTTCTCCCATCCACAGCTTCTGTGGGAAGTTGTTCTTCCCTGTGGGAGTACACTGTACTTACATCTTACCGGACTACATCTCCCACCATGACCCCACAGGGAAGTACAAATTCCCACAGAAGCTGGGAGAGGGGGAGAAGATGGGAGAAGAAGATGGGGGATCCAGAATTGGCCAGGGAGGCAGATGATCAGCACCAAATAGGCAAGTAATGGTGCTCCTCTCAACCCCCAGCGAGCCACAACTAGTGCTCAGTGCACTTTTAGTCACTAGCAAGCAAGAAATTATTCAGAATAATTTTGTTAGTACTTTTTCACCTACTACTTTTCTGTATTTTCTTAATTGCAGAATGCTGAAAAGTTATATTAAAACAGAAGATGAAAGATTATCTCCTAGGAGAAAACTTAAGAGAAAACATGAATTAAATAAGGGTTACTGTGTTTTCTTTTGTACTTACACTTTTTGATAGCCCATTAAGATTGAAATATACCCAGATAACAGCCAAGTTTTATATTACCAAGTGGGCTTCTAGTTTTTGCCATTCAGTGCCCGATACTTATGGTACAGACAGTTTGTGTTTACATGAACTGTATAATAACACATACAATGTAAATAGGCTTCATATTGTCCACAGTAAACACTGGCAAAGCAGGGAGTCCCCATCATGTCACAGCAGAAGTCAGCCACAACAAAAATTTGCAATTTAATGTACTTTGCAAAGCACATTGCACAGTATTTTCTTTTATAACTCACACAATGCTTGCAGTGCAAAATTCTAGGAAATACTTGGCACTGTGAAGTTCTATAAACTACAATCTCTGAAAATATGACCCCTTTTGTAGGCTTTGCGTGATCCCCTTCCTTATAACCCTTTCTGTGTATTGTGTTAAAAAAAATCAATGGGAGACAAAAATGATCCTCTACTGCCCCCATCTGGTTATTTTGTAAACTGATTTGCCAAAGAGGCATTGCAGTGTGCTTTGTAGAACAGCTGTGCAAAATGTACACATTGTGTCACTTATTTATCAAAATGTAAGTTAAGCCAATTAGCTGAAGACAGATATGCTTTGGCTTTTCAGTGCTTCAAACAATCTTTACAGATTTTACTTTTTCAATAGTAACATTGTCACGTATTTAGATATAGATAG